>NC_058133.1:18195440-18237890 GCF_016433145.1 Gracilinanus agilis | reverse complement strand
TTTCAATCCTAATAAGGTTAGTGCCCCATGGCTGAAGGCCCTCTTCCCCATGAGTGTGACTCACCTGCTGAGAAAGGCAGAAAGGATTCTCTTTTCTTAAATTGCCCATTCTCCAGAAAATGTTCTGGGTTGAAGGTTTCTGGGGTGGCCCACTCCTTGGGGTCCCTGTGCAAGGCAGTCAGATTGGTCAGCATCATGGTTCCCTGGAAATATGGAGATAGAACTGAGTCCAAGAAACTTTGAGATGGAATGGCCCTGGGCACCCGCTCATTTTTCAGACTAGAGAATTGAGTCTCAGAGAGCAAAGGACTTCCAGAGACCACACGATTTTTAATGGCCAGACAGTAATTGGCTATATGACTCTAGAAGGTCCCTTCCCTTCCTGCTTCAATTATGTCATCTGGTAAATGGGGGTGATTACAGCACTCCCTTCCCTGGGTGTTTGTGAGGACTAAGTGAGAGGACATTTATTAGGTGCTATAAATGCTCTTCCTGGGCTCATTATCCTTTCTCTGCTCTCTGTTCCTCACAGGGACTTACACATAGTGATCAGCTCAGTAGATGAAAAAGAAATGAAGCTCAGATCAGACCTTGGTTTTCTTCTCAGTAGTGTTTAACACCTGGTATGAAGAAGGTCCTTAATAATCATTTACAGAATTGAATTGTGAGGATGGTGGAAGGGAAATGCTTAAGAGATACTAAGACTCTATAAATCTGGGAGTTATTATATTCATTCATTAACGTGATTTCTGCTCATTCTCCAGAGCCTAATGTTTCTCCTTTAAAAGTTGTAGCCTGGGTTGGAACCTCTGGCCCAGGAGAGGGTATGGCCAAGCTCCCCTGGCCAGTGGTTTCCCTGGTGTGCAATCTGAGGTTCTTGGTCAGTGTCCATCTGAGTCTACTTACCCACCTTGACTGAGACCTCATTGCTGTCTGAGGTGATATTGTTTGGTTGGAACAACCTGGGGAAGGTCTCACTAGACCCATTGTGCTCCTGTTATTATGATGGGGCCCAGAGCCAGGACTTTGCTCTCAAGAGGTGTCAAAGATGTCCAGAGAAGCAAGATAGGCTTTGGAGGAGGAAGAGGAGAAGTCAAACACTGGCTATGACAGATACTCCTTGTGGGACCTGGGACTGTGGGCGAGCTCCTTCTCCTCAGCTTTGCTGTCTTTACTGAGGTGATCCTGAATTATTCACCCAGTTCTGACACTCTGAGTTCTGACATTTTCTATTCTAAGGCCCTTCTCAGCTCTGACAGATGTTTCCTAGCAGTCTATGTCTAAGGGTACTTTCTACATCCATTTGTCTGTTTAATTAATATTAGTAATAATAGCTCTCATTCATAAGAGTGTCCTTTTTCAGAAGGGTAAATTGAGGCTCAAAGAGGGGAACTTTCAAAATGTCAAAAATGGAACCCAAGTACTCATGTCCTCAACACCAAGTCTAGGGCTCTTTCTTGTCTGACTGGGAAAATCAATGACTTTAAGATTTGTGTCTAACCATCTTTCCCTTTGTGTGCCAAGGAAGGTATTGGCAGTCAGCCTGGTGAAACTTAGGGAACCCTCAGAAAAATGTTTTAATATTGTGAAGTGAAAGAAATCAAGTTACAAAGCAAATCATTTATACTGCAATAATTTACACACACACACACACACACACACACACACACACACACAGAGAATTCATGAACCCTAAGGTGAGAATCCTTGGTCTAAAGTTGATGCTTTTTGTTCTATACTCTTCTAACCCCACCTCCAGGCAGGTGTAAGTCATGGAACCACTATAAGTTCCTGAGAGAAAAAGCCACCTACCTTTGGCACATGGTATCCTGCCACTGTGGTATCAACTGTGGCCACCCTGGGTGCATTGAGAGGAATGATATTGCCCATTCTCTGGACTTCGTGGATGGCTGCATTAGTATAGGGCATATTTTCTCTATCAGCCATGGTGGGCTGCCGGGACTGGCCAATCACCCTGTCGATCTCAGCTTGTATTTTACCTGGAAAAAACAAGGAGGATTTTTTGGTGAGACTCAAAAAATAGCTTATAGGTATAAATTTCCAAAATATTTTATCATTATTATCTCATTTTATCCTCACAATAATTCAAGAAGATCAGTGCAATTATTATCTACATTTTCTAGATGAGGTAGACAGAATTTATCTGTCTAGGAAATCATCCATCTAGGAAATATATGAGTGGATTTGAACTCAGGGCTCTCTTTCCCCTCCTATCCAGTTTTCTCTGATTATGTGGGAGAAGCACAGCCATGTCCATGATTGGATTGGATGAAAGTCTGGCTTGACACTTCACCAAAGGTACAAGCCTCTGTGGCATGGAAAGGTGGAGATGTTATTATATTAATTTATATTATTTTTAATTATATTATTATTTACATTATGCTAATTAATGTATATTAATGACAAATAAGGACATTTGTATCATAGGAAATATGTTCTGGAAAGTGTCACCATGGAAAGTACCCTGGAGGTAAAGACAGAAAGCTGGGTCTGAATATCAGCTCAACCATTACTATTTGGGAGTTCTTGGGAAAGTCACTGAACCTCTTGGGGCCTCATTTCCCCTGATACTAAAATGATCAGGTTAGATAGAATGTCTCTAAGGTCACTTCTTACTTTAGATTTATTGTCCTATGAACCCTGACTTCCAAGTCAACCAGATGGAGAGGGCAGTTCTTAAGAACATCATGGTAATTTTAGAACAAAGGTAACTTGACTCCCCATGTGAGTATATACCTGACAAAGCACAGGTGATGAACTGGGTAGACAAAAACAAAGTATTTCAAGTCACTCCATCAAGCATTTATTGAACACCCATTCTATGTCAGGCACAGTGCTATGTGATGAGCAGACAGAGAAAGGCAAAAGAGAGACCCTGAGCTCAAGTAATGCACAGTCTAGTGAGAAAGACAACATGCAAACAAACAGGACACAGGCAGGGTGAATGGGAAAGAATCAGTCCAAGATGAAGAAGCACCAAGAAAAGCTTTTTGCTGAAAGGATGATTTCATCTGGGACCTGAAGGAAGCCAGGAAAGTCAGGAGTCAGATATAAAGAGGGAGAGAATTCCAGGCATGGGGGGAAGCCAGAGAAAATGCCTTTAGCTGAGAAGTGAAGGGACTTTCTTCTTGGTCAGTGGGGGAGGCCAGTGCCACTGAATCAAAGAGGATGTATCAGGGAATAAAGTGTTAGGAGACTGGAAAGGGAGGAGGAGGTCTGATCATGAAGGGCTTCGAATGCCAACCACAGCATTTCATATTTGATCCTGGAGTCATAAGAAGACACCAGAGTTCATCAAGTGTGTGTGTGTGTGTGTGTGTGTGTGTGTGTGTGTGTGTGTGTGTGTGTGTGATTGGAATTTATTGATTATTGGGGGAAATCATTCAATTGAGATTTAATGGAAGATGGATTGGTGTGAGGAGTGACTTGGCTCGGGCAAACCCACTAACAGGCTATTGCAATTGTTGAGGAGATGAAGGGCTGGAACAGAATAGATAGAGTGTCAGAGTAGAGAAAGGGATGTATTGAAAGCCCATTTCAAAGGAAGTCCAGGTTCCTAGAGTGAGCTGCTTGGTACTTAATGAGGCTGGGCTTCAGCATGTATGTCTTAACTGTTGGGATTATGGTCAATGCCTTTCAATTCAATAAGCACTTATTAAAGCTCTGCTCTATGCTAGGCACTGAGCAAATCTCCAACTATTCACTCACTTCCCTGGCCAAACCAGGGTCACTTCTGCACCACAAGGTGGCATCAGAGGAAGACTTTTTTGATATCTTTCTTACCGGAAGCCCAGATTTTTGAAAGAAGTTATATGATTTGCTTAGGATCACATCATTAGTAAGTGCTTGAGGCAAGATTTGAACTCACATCTTTTTTACTTCAAATCTTATACTCCATTGTCTTGACCAGCAACTATCATCAAATGAAGTGTTGAACAAAATTTTGATGTCAAAAAGGGGTCCTCATGATTGTGAAGGACAGCAATCACTGCTCTATTCCAATGCCAGATGAATCAAGATGATGTGTGTAAAATACTTTAAAAATCTTATATGTCTACATAAATAGATCTTTTCTTCAGGGAAGAATCCTAAAAGGGTGCATGCTGTCTTCATGGCCTGGGACCATCACCATACCTTGGATCTCTGGATAAAAGGCCATATACAGCAGAGCCCACCGCAGAGTGGTCGAAGTTGTCTCTGTTCCGGCAAAGAAGAGGTCCAGGGTGCAGGCGACTAAATTGTCTTCATTAAAACTAGAGCTGACATTACCCTTAAATGAGAAAGGCAAATATCAGTTGGTTAATTTGAAAAAAATTCTGTCTCTCTTTGAACATGAGTAATTAACACCTAAAATGGAGGACTGGAAAATTTGAGGGGGGACAGACCTTGTGCTTCCCATTAGCTCCCAAGATTGCAGTTAAGGACTCTTAAGAATGAGAGCTCCCATTTCCATTGGGCTGGGAGGCTTACTGAGTACATCTCTCATAAAACCCATACAGATAGATATCATCCTTATTTTAAAGGTATGAAAATAAAATTTCTACATCTTGCTATCTTTCTTTTCTTTTCTCATTAACATTTTCTCCTTTCTTCTCCTTCTTTTCCTCCATCTCTTCTTCCATCTCTTCCACTTTCTCACCTTTTCTTTTTTCAGTCTCCTCATTATTATTTCCCTAATTTTTAATTATTTCTCTACTAAAGACCTACCTATATGACAATGAGTGGCTGCAGATATTTCTTCTTCTGGTAGAGATAAAGGTGTTTGTGTAATGAAGAATATAACAACTAGCATTTATATAGAATTGTTCACATGCCAGGCAGTATAAGATTGTTTTAAAAATATTTTCTCATTTGGTACTCACAACAGCCCTGTGAGATACATTTCTATAATTATCTTATTTTAACTATTGAGAAAATTAAAACATATAGACATTTACTGACTTGCCCTGAGTCATGCACCTAGTGTTTGAGGCCAGATTTGCACTCAGGTCTTCCTGACTCCAAGCCCAGTGCTCTTTTCATGTACCACCTAGTGGTTTAAATGACCTTCCATTAGTTCCAAGTTCATCTCTCAACTCTTAAAATAGACACTAAACCAAAAGAAACATTTTTGTGTTCCCATATCCTTGCTCCAT
Source organism: Gracilinanus agilis (assembly GCF_016433145.1). Taxonomy (NCBI): domain Eukaryota; kingdom Metazoa; phylum Chordata; class Mammalia; order Didelphimorphia; family Didelphidae; genus Gracilinanus; species Gracilinanus agilis. The sequence goes on along the minus strand of NC_058133.1, from coordinate 18,232,734 downwards.
GATTATTGGGCAAATCCCTTAATCTCTTTTGATTTCTGTTTCTTATTTAATATAATTAATTTATATTATTTATATTTATGCATAATATAAATACATATGTTTATATTTATATTATATATATTTAAATATAAATACCGAGATAGTATCTGTGCTAGTTATCTCATGTCATTGCTTGGAGTGAAAAACAGAAACAAGTAAAAAACCAAGGGCAAAAAACAACCACCATTTTGTAAGCCTTAAAGACATAGGCATGTAAGTACCAGTTGTTATTGTTACTTATTGATTTCTTCTTTTAGCAACAAGAAAATGAACAGTATTTAAATGCTTTCGATTTGTTAGTTTCTTTTCCCACAATCCTGTGAGGTAGGGAGTGTCAATAATATTGTACCCATTTTGCAAAAGAAGATACTGAGGCTTAGAGAAATGGTTTGTTCCCAGGTAAACATGACTAATAAATTCAGTTTCTCAAATTCAAACACACATCCAGCACTCTTTAATGATAGAGAACATTACAAAATCTTAAAGGGATCTCCAATGCTGCAAAACTCAAATACAAATGAGAACCATTTAGCCATATGTAAGGATCCCTGCAGTCCCCATATTGACTTAGAAAACTATATTTACGATATGCATATTCCATTTTATTTTTAATTATTTTGTTAAATATTTCTCAATTGCAATTTAATCTGATTCTACAATATTCAGGAGTGTTATGGATTCAATGCTGTTCACTTATTTGACTGTTGTGCAGATTCCCAAAGTTAGATTGATTGTAAGATTGTACATTTGTAAGATTGTAAGATTGATCATTTAAGTTGCTTACATAATGCTTTAAAACATAAAAAGTATTGTTAATATTTAGCTGTTTTCCCTTATGTACAACTCTTTGTTACTCCATTTAGGGTTTTCTTAGCAAGAATACTGGAATGGTTTGCCATTTCCTTCTCTATTTCAATAGAGGTTGAGGAAACTGATACAAATGGAGTGAAGCGACTTGTCCAAGTTCCCCAAGCTAGAGTCTGAAGGCAGATTTGAACTCAGCAAGATGATAAAGCCAAGAGCTTTAACCACTGTGCAACCCGGCTGTTCCATTACAAAGGATACACACATGGGACAAACACAGTGACAACATGTTTAACACCTCTAATCCAAGTCCAAGTGATACCTCAAGTTAAAACCTTCTAAAATATGCCAACATTTGCTCACTTGTCTTTAATCCAAAACATTTTGTATCAGCTCATTCCACACCAAGGGAATTATCCCTTCAGTATTCCCAGCTGAACTTTGCCTTATAATGTCTTTCCACGTTATTCTGCCTTTTGTGAAGAAGCAGAGCCACCTAATGCCTCCTCCTCATGACTGATGTGAGTCATGAAAAAAATAGCTATGTTCTCTGAAGTCTTTTGTCTAGACTAAACATATCCTTTTTCTTTAATAAAACCTCTTAGAGCATGAATTACAAGGCCCCTATTATGCTGGCTTCCCTCCTTCCAATCTTCTCTGGCTTATGAAAATTCTTCCCCAAATGTGATCCCCAAGATGGAACACAATTCATGTGTGGCCTACTGAATATTTCAGAGTGGATATAAGGATGCTTAGGGTAACATTCAGCTTTCTGACAACTGTGGGCTTTGACATTAATAATTTCTAATATGATGGTGAAGGGACTATTTGTCCCATACATTTACCAGTGAATACTGGTCCCATCTCAACACAAATTCTCAGAGGTATTTATATTTTGATAGCATATATAATTGATAATTTATTTTTAGAGCGTTTTAGTTGTTACCAAGAATACATACACAATATTTCTATGGAACTGAAGGTACACAGGATTTCATAGTTGAGAAAAGTAAGGTGCAGGGAGATGAATTAGTAAGGTTGAGATATCAGGGCCAAAAGTTAATCCCAATCTGAGTAGGGTACTTCCTGGGAAACAGAAAAAAACAGGGTTCAAACCCCACTTCAGATTCCTACTAGCTTTGTGACTGGGATAATTTGATTAATTACTCTGTTCCTCAGTTTCTTCATCTATATAGGCAGAGGGCTGAATTCAATGAGCTCTAGGATCTCTTCTATATCCAAATAAAAACCGGATTTTCTAGAACCACCATGACCTACATACAATTCCAAACAACCACACACACACACACACACACACACACACACACACACACCACATAACTTATATAAAATTGAAATATTATTTATATTCAGGACATCCCTGGGTTGTCTATTAGGAAAGATGCTCAAGTTATGAGGCAGATGTAAATTTTGAACATATTAACCTATTTCTCCCTCCCCATCCAAGGCCCTACTTTTTTCCCACTGGAACACTATGCATGTTTTCAGTGCTGCCTCCATTACCTTGGACAGTTCCTTCAGGTAAGCATCAATGAAGTCCTGGGCTTCCTCTGAGTTCAAATCTTCCTTGTGTTGTTTGATCACATGGACTACAAAAGACTCTAGTTTCTTCCATTCTCTAAAGAGTTTTTTGTGAGCTCCTGGCAAGAATCTCATTATCCTAGGAAATATATCGAAGAACTAAATAATATAAAAGAGAATAAGGAGGGATGAGTGCCAGTTCCTGTTGGGCTGTCCTATCCCTTTAAATTCCTTATTCTGAGTTTAGCTTGGGTTTTTGCCTCTTTAGTGTGCCATGGAATTTATCCTTCTGAACCCATTCTCTTTTTAACTATTGCCTCTTCTCCCATAGTATTGCACTCATAACCTCCAACCTGGCATGCACCAACTCTTGTTTCATATACCAGCTACTTGGCCATGTCTTGATGCACCTAAATATCCCTTTATATATTGTCTTTAGTCATTTCCCCTTCCTAGTCAGTCTCCCAGCCTTTAAGAAAGGAAAGTGTATAAATGGAAATAAGACTTCATCTCCCAGGATTCTTCCCTTGGCCCAATGTCCCTTTTAAAAATATTTCTAAAAATTTATTAATATTAAAAATGTATTAATATTTAACTAGAGAGCTAGGGAAAACAAGGAACGTTCACCCTTCACCACTCAACTTATGTGGAAAAGAGAGAGAGAGAGAGAGAGAGAGAGAGAGAAAGAGAGAGGCATTACCCAAAATTTATATACAATCATGTAAAGGATGCAGGTAAACAAACAGGGAAAAAAGGAACCTTGGGACAAGGGAAGAATCCTGGGAGATGAAGTCTAATTTCCACTTAAACAAAGGAAAGACTAGATTCTTTTGGGGAGAAATTGCTAGCACTTGAGTCTGTGTTTTCCCAACAACCTTACAGAAATCTCTTCTCTTAAATTTCCATTTTGCTCCTCTTAGAGAATAATTCTATTTACTATTTTTCCTTATTTTCCTTCATAGATAGACCTCTGAGGAGTTAAATGAAATCTTGGGCAACTGATTTTTTTGGTAAGACTCACTCACTGATGAACAAGGATGCAGAGTGGATGTTGTGCTGGAGTAAAACTCAGGAAGACTTGAGTTGGAATTCTACTTGAGACATTTATTCACTCTTAGGCAAATCATTGATTTTTTCCTCAGTTTCCTTTTCTTGAAAATTGGGATAATAACAGCAACTAGCTGAACGAGTTGTTGTGAGGGTTTTAAGAAAGCAGCTAGTCTACAAACATTTATTAAGCACTTAGCATGTGTAACATCTACTATGTGCCAGGCACTGGGCTAAGTGGTAGGGGGGAAAAAGGAAGGAAAAAATACCAATGCCAGAATGAGACTGGTCCAATATGATGGTGATGGGAATGAGCTCACATTCTAATGGGAAATCCAACAGGTTAATAAATAGATACTTGCAAGATATATGTAGAATTGTGGAAATGGAATTTCAGAGGGCAAGGCAATAAGAACTAGAGACATTAGGACATGCATCTTGCAGCTGAAGGTGAAATTTGAGCTGAGTCTTTTTGTTGTTGTTGTTCCAGTTACAAATTTACTCATAAACTTTCCAAAGTTATGTGATTTATGATGTCTACCTCCCCTCTTCCTTCCTATATGTATTATCACTCAAAATCTACTTCCGTAATATTAATTAATTTTAAGAGAGTAATCTTATAAGATCAAAACCCCAAATCATATAGCCAAATAAACAAGTGATAAATCAAATGTTTTCTTTTAGATTCCTACTCCAAGAGTTCTTTCTCCCGATGTAGATAGTATTCTTTCTTATAAATTCCCATGCATTGTCTTGGATCATTGCATTGCTTTTAGTAGCAAGAGTCAATCCCATTTGATCATCCCACAATGTTTCAGTTACTGTGTACAATGTTCTCCTGGTACACTCCATATCAGTTCATGTAGGTCTTTCCAGTTCTTATAGAAATCAAGCAGTTCATTCCTTATAGCACAATTGTGTTCCATCACCATCAGCTATCACAATTTGTTCAGCCATTCCCCAATTGATGGACAACACCTCTTTTTCCATTTTTTTTGCCACCACAAAACCACAGCTATAAATATTTTTGTACAGGCAGGTCCATCCTCATTTTTTCATTTCTTTCTGATATAGACCTAGTAGTGGTATTGCTGGATCAAAGGGAATGCATTTTTAAAGCCCTTTGGGGGCACCTCAGAATTGTTTTGATTTGCATTTGTCTAATCAAGAGGGATTTAGATAATTTTTCATAGGATTATTGATATAGATACTTCATCTGAAAACTGCATATTCATATCCCATGATCATTTGCCAATTTGGGAACGGCTTGGTTCCTTATAAATTTGACTTAGCACTTTTTATATTTGACAAATTTTTCAGAGAAATTTGTTTTAAAATATTTTCCCAGTTTGTTTCTTTCCTTCTAATCTTGGTTGCATTTGTTTCGTTTGTATATAAACTTTTTAATTTGATATCATTATAATTATTCATTTTATATCTTGTAATGTTCTCTGACTCTTATTAGGTCTTAAATTCTTCCCAGATAGATCTGACAGGTAAATTATTCTATGTTCACCTAATTCACTTATAATATCACTCTATATACTTAGGCCATATGACCATTTTCAACTTACTTTGCTATAGGGTATGAGATATTGAGCTAAACCTATTTTTGCTATACTGTTTTCCAGTTTTCCTAGACATTTTTGTCAAATAGTGAGTTCTTATACCAAAATCTGGGATTTATCAAACACTAGATTGCTGAGATCATTTACCCCTAGTCTTTTCCACTGATCTATCCTCCTATATATTACCCATTACCAGACTGATTTGATAATCACTGCTTTGTAGTACAGTTTAAGATCTGGTCCTGCTAGGTCACCATCCATTACATTTTTTTTTTATTAGTTCCTTTAATAGTCTTGATGTTTCGTTCTTCCAGATGAATTTTATTATTATTTTTTAGTTCTATACAATAGTTTTTGGTAGTTTGAGAGGTATGACACTAAATAAGGAAATTAATATGGGTAGGATCTTCATTTTTATTATATTCGCTTATCCTACCCATGAGCAAGTAATGTTTTTCCAGTTGTTTAGATCTAGTTTTACTTGTGTGGAAAGTATTTTGTAACTGTGTTCATATGATCCTTGTGTTTGTCATGGGAGATAGATTCCAAAATATTTTATATTGTCTAGTGACAGAGCCATAAGACATTTTAGACCCATTGAGGAAAGCAGCCACAAAAAACATGTTTGCAAGTCTGCCTCAGTTTCAGCAAGGCCATCTCAGGCTCTAAGCTGCAAAAATAGCTTTTGATATAAGCATTCCTCAAAAGTAGTTGAAGAAATCTGGCACAATAAAGCTTTAGGCTATGAAAGGTTTCCTTAAGTCTATGAATAAACCTTTAACCAGGGCTAAAAATATTCTTGTATATGATAAACCAAAGAAGCCTTTATACCCTGAATGTAACAGCCTATGACATCATGCCACTACTGTGCTCCCTCTTTCCTAAGCAGTTGTATCTCTCCCCTTTCTCTTTATGAATCACCTGTAATTTTTCTGTGTATTGCTTGAGCACAAAATTCCTATATATACTTGACTCGATCCTCAATAAAAGAGGTCCATGGTATCATTCATATTCTCTTTCAGTTCTGTGTATTCCTTTAATCCACAGACCACTGTGCTCTCTTCTCTGGAGCCAGCCTCTGAAAAGAATGAATTTAAATCACTTGACTGACCCTGACTCTTGCTGCTGATTTTTATTAGAGATATATAGAAATGCTGATGATTTATATGGGTTTATTTTGTATTCTACAACTTTGCTAAAGCTGTTGATTATTTCCTCTAGATTTTTAGTTGATTTTCTAGGATTCTCTAAGAATACTATCATATCATCCACAAAGAGTGATAGTTTAGTTTCCTCACTGCCTACTTTAATTCCTTCAATTTCTTTTTTCTTCTCTAATTGCTAGTTAACATTTCCAGTCATAGTGGTAATAATGGCAATCCTTACTTCACTCATGATCTTTTGGGGAAGGCTTCTAACTCATCCTCATTAGAGATGATACATGCTGATAGTTCTTTTATATAAATACTGCTTATTATCTTGAGAAAAGACCCTTTTATTCCTGTGTTATCTAGTGTTTTCAAAATGAATGAGCTCTTTATTTTGTCAAAAGCTTTTTCTGCATCTATTGAGATAATCATGTATTTTCTGTTAGTTTATTATTGAAATGGTCAATTAAGCTGATAGTTTTTCTGGTATTAAACCAGTCTTACATTCTTGGTATAAATTCTACCTGGTCATAGTGAATAATTCTTGTGTTATATTGTTGTAGTCTCATTGCTAGTATTTTATTTAAGATTTTTGCATCTATGTTCATTAAGGAGATTGATTTATAATTTTCTTGCTCTCTTTTTCGTCTTCCTTGCTTAGGTATCAATACTATATTTGCTTCATAAAACAAACCTGGAAATACTGCTTTGATTATTTTGTCAAATACTTTGTATAGTATTAGGATTAATTGTTCTTTCTGTGTTTGATATAATTCATTTGTGAATTCATCTGGTCCTGTGGATTTTTCCTTAGGGATTTAATTGATAATTTGTTCAATTTCCTTTTCTGAGATGGAATTAATTAAACATTCTATTTCCTCTTTTGTTAATCTAAGCAATTTATATTTTTGTAAATATTCATCCATTTCATGTAGATTGTCAGTTTATTGTCATATAATTAGACAAAAAAGTTACTAATATTTGCCTCAATTTCTTCTTCTTAAGATGTGAAATCACTCTTTTTATTTTTGATACTGATAATTTTATTCTCTTCTTTCTTTTGTTAAAATTAAGTTAACCAATACTTTATCTATTTTATTTGTTTTTCCCCATACAAACAGTTTTTAGTCTTATTTATTAGTTCAATAGTTCTTTTACTTTCAATTTTATTAATTTCTACTTTGATATTTAGGATTTCCAATTTAGTCTTTAACTGAGGGTTTTTAATTTGTCTTTGTTTTTGTTTTAGTTACATGCCCAATTCATTGATCTCCTTTTTCTTTATTTTGTTGATATAAGCACTCAGGGATATAAATTTTCCCCTGAGCTGTATCGCATACATTTTGATAGGTTGTCTCCTCATTGCCATTCTCTTCAATGAAATCAGTGATTATTTCTATGATTTGTTCTCTCAGCCATCAGTTTTGAAGAATAATATCATTTAGTTTCTAATTAATTTTTAATTTGCTTCTCAATGATACCTTATTGATTATAATTTTTATTGCATTATAATTAGAAAACGCATTTATTTCTGCTTTTCCATCATCTGTTTGCAATGTTTTATGCCTTAGTACATGCTCAATCTTCATATATGTACTATGTTGCTGAAAAGAAGGTACATTCCATTTTACCCTTATCCAATTTTCTCCAGATATCTATTAATTCTAACTTTTCTAAAATTTCATTCATTTCTCTTACTTCTTTTTTATTTTTTGGTTAGATTTATCTAGATATGATAGGAGAAGTTTGAGGTCCCCTGTTAATATAATTTTACTATCTATTTCTTCTTTTAGCTCCTTTAATTTCTCCTTATCTGGATGCTCTACCATCTGGTGCATTTATGTTAAATATTGATATTCCTTCATTGTCTATATAGACTTTTATCAAGATGCAATCACTTTCCTTATATCTTTTAATCAAATATATTTTTTCTTTAGTTTTGCCTGAGATCATGATTGCTACTCTTGACATTTTTGTCTAGTTGAAGCCCAATAGATTTTGCTCCATCTTCTTACCTTTACACTATGTTTGTCTACCTGCCTCAAATGTGTTTCTTATAAACAATATATGGTATCATTATGATTGCTTCCATTTTATGGGTGAGTTCATCCCATTTACATTCACAGTCATGATTATCATCTCTGTATTACCCTACATTTTTATTTCCTCTTTTAATCCAGGCTTTTCTCCTCTTATTCTTTCCCTTCACTCCAGTGTTTTTCTTTTAATCATTTCCCCTTCTCCTTGATATTACTCCCCTCCCCATCCCACCCTTTCTTGTTCCTTTTCTGCTTCTCTATAGGGTAAGATAGGATTATATACCCCAATTAATGTGGCTGTTCTTCCTTCCCTTAGCCAATTCCAATGAAAGTAAGTTTTAAGCATTACCCCTTCACTTCCCTTATCCCCCCTTCCATCATTATAGTATTTTTTCCCATTCCCCATACCCATTAATGTGATATAGTTTATTTCATTTTACATCTCTCTTCCTATATCTCTTAGTACAACCCTCTTTTTCATCTCTAAGATTTTTTTGACATATAATCCTAAAAAGCTTACTACTACACCCTCTATGTATACTTCTTTTAACTACTATTATAATGATAAGAATTTTTTAAAGTTACAGATATCATCTTTCTTTTTTTAAACCCTTACCTTCCACTTTATTTATTTATTTGTTTGTTTGTTTGTTTGCTTATTTATTTATTTTTCCTATCTCAAACCCTTAACTTCTGTGCATTGACCTATAGGTGGAAGAGTGGTAAGGGTAGGCAATGGGGGTCAAGTGACTTGCCCAGGGTCACACAGCTGGGAAGTGTCTGAGGCCGGACTTGAACCTAGGACCTCCTGTCTCTAGGCCTGGCTCTCAATCCACCGAGCTACCCAGCTGCCCCCTAGATATCATCTTTCTATATAGGAATATAAATAATTTAACCTTACTGAGGCCATTATTTTTCTCTTTCTTATTTACCTTTTTATGTTTATCTTGAATTTTGTATTTGGACAGGAAATTTTTGTTTATGTCTTATCTTTTCTTCAAGAATGCTTGAAAATCTTCTATTTTTTTTAATGACCATACTTCACCCTGAAAGAATATCATGAGTTTTGATGGGTAGGTGAAAGCCTTCCAGAATGTCATATTCCAAGCCTTCCAGTACTTCAGTGTGGAAGCTGCCAGATCCTGTGTAATCCTGCCTGGGGCACCATGGTATTTGAGTTCTTTCTTTCTGGCTGCTTGCAGTATTTTCTTCTTGACCTGGGAACTCTTGAACTTGGCTATGCCATTTCTGAGAGTTTTCATTTGGGGATTTATTACAGGAGATGATCTGTGTGTTCTTTCAATATCTATTTTACCTTCTTGTTCAAGAATACCAGGACAGTTTTCTTGGATAATTTTTCATAATATGACGTCTAGGATTTTTTTTATCATGATTTTTAGGTAATCCAATAATCCTTATATTGTCTCTCCTGAATCTATTTTTCAGTTCAGATTTTTTTCAATAAGAGTTCATATTTACTTACATATTTTTTCATTCTTTTGAATTGGTTTTTATTGTTTCTTGATATCTTGTGAACTCATTAATTTCTATTTGCCCAATTCTAATTTTTAAAGACTGAGTTTCTTTCAGGACCATTTGATCCTCCTTTTCCATTTGGTCTATACTTCTTTTCATGGCAATATTTTCTTCATTGGACTTTTTGGGACTCTTTTTTCAGTTGACCAATTTTGCTTTTTAAGCTGTTATTTTCTTTTCCCCATTTTTCTTTAACCTGCCTTATTTGATTTCTGAGTCCCCTTTTCAGTTCTCCTATCATTCTTTGTTGGTTCTCCTCTTTACTCTTTTTCCCTGTAGAAGTTTTCAAGAGCTACATGTTTGTTTTGTTGTTGTTTACTCATTTTCCAGCCTTTTGTTTTTTTGGGGGGAATTCCATAAACTGCTTGATGATTCTCTCTCCTCTGCTGGCTTAGAGGATTAAGGTTGAACTACTGTGCCTTGGCGCTATGTCTCCAATGCAGTCAACCACAGAACCTTGAGATTGCCAGTCATATTTTGATCCTTTCCAGGGCATGGGACTTCAAGGGGTGGGTCTGAGGTGTTCTTTTCCTGGTGATGTCCCTGTCCTAGGATCCCTAATTTAGAATATTCTCTATTGCAGAACCTTGAGTGGTAGTTGGTGGGGGAAGTGTGGTTGCAGTTGGCTAACACTCCTCTGTGTGCAGTTTTTCTTCTGGTTCCCCTTTATCTCATGAAAGTTGATTAATTACCAGCTGATGCAAGGACATGGGACACCAAGGGGTGGGTCTGAGGTGCTCTTTTGTAGGTGTAGCCCCTATCCTGGGATTCCAAATTTAGTGAATCGCAAAACCTAGCACCCTATCACTGAACCTAGCATGGTAGGTGGTGGGGTGCTTGGCCAGCACTGATCTGTGTGCAGTTGTGTTTCTGGTTACCCCTTATCCCATGAAAATAACATCTCTCTGCTTACCTTTCAAATTGTATTCAGCAGCAGAGGTCCTTGATTCTGTTTTGCTTTTAGATTTGGATTGCTATTAGATTTACATTAGATTTTTGAAGCACTTTTTAAAGATTGGTATGTAAGGATACTCAGAATGGTTTCAGAATTTGCTGCTACTAAGCTGCAATTTTCACTCCACCTCTTGAGCTTATCCTTGAAGGAAGCCAAGATATAGAGATGAAAAGGAAGAGTATTCCAGGCAAGAGGAAAAACAAGTGCAAAGACTCCAAGTTTGGAGAAAATATATGTAAAGCTCTTTACAAACCTTACACATAAGTACTTTAGAAATTATCGTTCTCTGACTGTCTCTTCTTTCTGTCTCCCTCATTCTGTTTCTCTAGCTATCTTTGTATCTCTTCTCTCTATCTCTTTGTTGCCTTACTCTCTCTCCATATCTATCTGTCTCTCTAAACAGTCACCCTAGTGCAGATATCAATAATATGGAAATAGGTCCTGATCAATGACACATGTAAAATCCAGTGGAGTGCCTCATTGGCTATGGGAGGTAGGTGGGAGGAGAAGAGGGGAAGAACACGAATCATGTAACCATGGAAAATTTTTCTTAATTAATCAATAAAAAATTTAAAAAACATATTTTTCTGTCTCCATTCTCTTCCCCTAGCAGTGCTGTGGATAAAATCCCTGGTTTCCTTCAAAACTATGCCTAAGTGACAGCTTCTAAATGAAGCCTTTCCTGGTCCTCCTGGCTTCCAATGCCTACTCTACCAAAATGGTTCCCTCATTTTTATTTGTATTTGTACTTACTTGAGTGCATGTTTTCTCCATAAGCAGAAGAATGTAAGCCCCCCAAGGTCAGAATCTACTTCATCTTTGTTACTATATTTCTATAACCTCACATAGTCCCCACCATATAGTAGGTGTTTAATAAATGTTTATCAGTTGCTCATTTAGGAAAAAAATGTGAGAAAAACATTAAACATTACCTGACACAGTGTTCTGGAAATGCTTAGATCCCTCAGGCATGGCTTTTCATGTCACTGTTTACAAAAATTTTCTTTTTTTTCTTTATTCCTTTTGCTAGCCCCTTTCTCTGCTTAGAAACTCAGCTCCTGCCAGCCTCTCACAGATGTGCTTGTTTCTTTTTTTTGTGAAAGGAGGATGCCACCCAACTAAGACAAATTTAGCTCTGTTCAGTAAGGACGATGGACTATTTACCTGACACTCCCAACTGGCTTGAAGCACTGAAACTTGATTCAAGCTCTTCAGCAGCTCCCGAAACTGAGAATCATGGTATTCGAAACGATTCCCAAAAGTGACAGAACAGATGATGTTGGAAACAGCATTGTTGATCTGAAAGTGGGGGTTAAAGGGTTGTCCTATGAAATAGAAAAAGGATGGGCTACTCTTCATGTCATTCATATTTGTTAGAGGAGTGCTACATCACTTTCTAACTTTTTCTCTTCACCAATTTTTCTTCCACACTTACCTCCTCCAATACACATCTGTTTTGTTATTATTATTCACAATCAGAGACTGTTTAAAAAGATGTGAGAAAAAAGAAAAGAGCACACCAATTTTAAAAATGTTTCAATCAAGTCTTGGGATTTACTTGGAATATGTTGTTTCAACTAGGTTACTTGTGTGACTTTAGGTAAGTTACTTTATCTCTCTTAGCATCTCTTTACTCATCAGTAAAATGATGTCTAGACCATATGATCTCTGAGGAGTCTATCAGACATTGAATGTCTATGTAGAATTCTTTGTCTGATAGATCATGTGTGTAGTTTCATAAAGGTTTGCCCATCTGTGCACAATATGTATGAGTAAACATGTGCTTGTCTTTCAATCCATATATGTGAGCATACAAAAACATGATTATATATGGATCTGTAGGCAACTTGCATGCATGTATGTAGACATTATAGAGTTGAGATTATAATTTGAAATACTGGAATGAAAAGAACCAATATAAAAAGTTAAATCAGGAAGGGTATGAGGTAGTATGTAGATTATTGGATCTGAAGCTAGGAAGATCTGGTCTTAATCCTGCCTCAGATATCTACTGGCAGGGTGATCTTATTTTGAATGCCTTCCTTCTGTTGATTATTTCCAGTTACTGTCTATAACTTATTTGGACATGGTCATTTGCATGTTGTTTCCCCTGAGATATTCGCAAGGAGAGTCACTGTCTTTTTCCTTTATTTAACATTTACATAATTTGGTACAGTTCTTGGCATATTGTAGGCACTAAATATTTACTGACCCAGTAACTGATCTTAGGCAAGTGACTCAATTGCTCTACTCCTTTGTTTATCCATCTATATGATGGGAAAGTGGGTTGGGCTTGATGTTCTTTAAGGTTTATTCTTACTGGAAATCTGTGATAATAAGAGGAAATAACAGAGAAGCAGGAGAAATGTGAAGTGGAGGAGGATAGGAAGGAGGAAAAGGAGAAGGAAGAAGCAAAGAATGAAGAAGATACAGTGTTCACAACAATATTGTGAGAAAAGATAACTTGGGAAAATGTAAGGACCTGCATCAATATAATCCCAATCACAATTCCTAAGGCCCATGATGGTACATGCTATTCCCCTCCTAACTAGAAGTTAATAGATTTAGATTACACAGTAAGATACATGTTCATCATGTAAGAATTTATTTTGCTTGAATATGTGTATTTGCTATGAGAGTTTTGTTTTCCAGTCAGAAGAAGAAGAAAATAAATTAACAATTTGAAAATGACAAAATGAAAATAGCACAATATACCTATCTATTGTGTACATGAATATATAAATATATGTATGTAAATATGCACCTATATATTCTAATGAAGAAAAGAACAAAGAAGGTAGAAGAGAATAGTAGAAAGGGAAGAACAAAAGGGAAGACACCTAGAACAGGAAATAGATGGATCATTAAGTAGGAAGGAAGAAGAAAATTAAGGCAAAGAATGGCAGCAGAAGAGTATAGAGCAGGGTCAGCAACCTTTTTGGCTGTGAGAGCCATGAATACCACATTTTTTAAAATGTAATTTCGTGAGAGCCGTCCAGTGCTCCCAGTGCCGCTCCTATAATAGTGCCTGAAAAAGAAATGGACTTTATGGCTCCTGCAGAAAGAGCTGTATCTGGCCCTCAAAGGAGCCAGATATGGCTTGAGAGCCATACATTGCTGACCCCTGGTCTAGAGGAAGGGGTATGTATACTTGTTTGTGTTTTTATATGGAGTTTTGAATGACAAACTAAGGTAGGACTCCATGTATGCAATTTTAAGAAATGAGAGATCCAATAGTTTGTTAGCTCACAACAATGACTGTATTGTTATTAAAGAGAATGTGCTTTCACATGATTCATTTTCAAGCTTACTGTCTTAATTCTTCCTATATGAATGTGTTGTGTCTTTGAAAACCTTCTCTAAATGGAGACATTTTGTCTTTCTCTATTCTAGGTATAATCTGTCTCCTCCTATTCTCCTCACCCCCAGTTATAGATTTTTTAATGATCATTTGACCAAAAGAACAATTGGAAGCCACTGAAAATATCTCTGAGCAGTTTTCAGATGAAGAAATCAAAGTCAGCCATAATCATATAAAATTGTTCTAAATCCCTTTTGATTAGAGAAATTTAAATTAAAACAACTTTGTGGTATCACCTCCCAACTATAAGACTGGCCAATATGACAGTAAAGGAAAATGATGCATGTTGCAGGGGATATGGCAAAATGTGGACACAAATGCATTGTTGGTGGACCTGTGAACTGACCCAACTATTCTGGCAGGCAATTTGGAATTATGCCCAAAGGTCTATAAAAATGGATATTGTTATCCAGTAATGCCATGACTAGGTATGTATACTGCAGAGATTAAAAAACAACAACATTGGACCTACTTGTATACAAATATTTATAACTTTTTTGTGGTAGCAAAGAATTGGAAATTAAAGGGATGCTTATCAACAGGGGAATGACTGAACAAATTGTGGTGTATGATGGTGATGGAATAATATTGTGCTATAAGGAATGATGAATAGGATGATTTCAGAAAGAGCTGGAAAAACCTTCATGGACTAAAGCAGAGTGAAATAAGCAAAACCATGAACACATTGTAAACAGTAACAGCAATATTGTAGAATGATCAACTTTGATAGACTTGGCTATTATTGGCAATGCATGATCCGGGATAATCCTGAGGGACTTATTTTTTAAAATTTTTTATATCAATTTTATTGTTATTTCATTTTCTCTCTCACAATGTAAACCCTCCAAGGTGGTTTTCATCTGTATTTGTATTTCCAGTGCCCAATACAGTGCCTTGCAATCAACAATGAAATAAATGGTAAATTGAAAATGAACCAATAGCTTTGTTTGAATGTTTCTTATATAAGTTCCTGTTTCATACACTCCCCAAAACACAGCTCAACTGGACTATTCTATCTTCCCTTTTCTCTCTTGTTCTCATCCATACCAACTTCCACACTCAGAATGGATGTCTCCTCTTATTTTCATTTTCAACAACATTCATGTTGAACTACTTCCTTTCTTTCAAAGCCTAATCACTAAATTAGGCCTAATCATCTAAATCTTTTCCTCCTCTTGTAGCCTTTCTATCTTTCCTTCCATGCTCAACTGCTAGAAATCTCTCCCTTCTGAGGGACTTATGACAAAGAATGCAATCCATTTCATTTTTTTTTTATATTTGCAATCCACTTCTGAGAAAGAACTGTTAGAGTAGGAATGCAACTGAAACCATACAATTTTTCAATTGTTTAAACAGTTTGGAAATATGTCTTCCATGATAATACATGTATACCACAGATCTAATCACCTTTCAGCACTGGGAGGGAGAAGAGAAGGGAGGAGGGAGATAGGAAAATTTGTGTGGAAATGTTTTAATACATCTAATTGGGAAATAAATAAAAAAATATATAACTGTGGAAAAGAGACATATCTCTGTCTGATATATGCTCACCTTTTTCTTCTCTGATAGCCTCAGTGAGATACATGGCCTCTTCTTGTATCTGAAGTTCCAGGGTCCTCTTTCCCAAGCCAAAATTCCTTAGGGTCATTAAGGTAAATCTTCTTTGATCTTTCCACTTTTGACCATTAGACATGAATAAGCCTAAAGAATAATAATAATAATAATTCATCTTAATAGTTCAAAAGTCTATAATTTTATTGGTGTGGTTATTACTTCTTCTAGCAATAGAATTTAATTTAAAACACTTAAAAAAGGGGAAAAAAGCTATTATGTGCCCAACACTGTTGTTTATATAAATAGAAAAGAGGCAAACCTATGTTGGTTAAGACATGGCACGTATGCACCTTTGTGCTGGAGGGGGCTGCTTTGTTCCCCTTCTCTACCATACCTGGGGAAAATGTTCACATGCCCTGCCCCTCTGCCCAGAAGCCCAAAGCGAGTACTTCTTCCCTCCATTATCTGGGGTAATGCAGGGGGCTCACAGGCAGCTTGAAGGTGCAGTTTGGGCACATGGTTTCTAAAATGATCACCATTGCTGGGCTAGATAGTCCATGCTCCTAAGAAACTCACACACTAAGTGGGCAGAAAACATGTCTGCTCACTTATAGAGCACATGGAAAAACCTGAAAGTCCCAAAGATAAAGTAGAGGAAGATGCCAATGTCCAGGGATGCTTAGGGTCTATAAGCAGTCAAAGGACCTTCTGGTATACGAATATGAGTTTATGGTTTTCTTAGTGAGAGATGAATGGCTGCTAGAGTTTCTCCTTTGGACAAGTACAGGAACCCAAGTCTTAATCTGGAGGACCAAATCCACTGAGAGGGGCCTAAACCATATCTTGTGGCTCCTGCTAACTTCAGCTGTGTCATGGGCTAATGAGGGGCAAGATTCTTTGGCCTGCTGTTATTGGAAGTGTCATAAACAGCCTGATTATCTCCCCTTTTCTCAGTGTAATGTGGAACTGATAGGTGCCTTCCACATTTCTGACAGTACAGTACCAGTCAACTCTATTTCTCTCTACTCATGAATGAGAGTGGTCGTAGAAAAGGGAAGCTGAGATACATCTTTCCCATGAAATAGCTTTCCTATGAAGAACTCGGTGATCAAGGTCTAGTATTTTTGGGTACCCTTCATTGAGGCGTCCAAGAGAGGTATATTTCTTTTTAATGATAGGGGTGAGGTGAAACTGTTTCTGTATAACTACCTAACCTCTCTAGGAAAAAGAAGATGGTTCTTCCTCAGAGGTCTTTAAAGGGGGAAAGAAAAGAGGAAGGAAAGGAATAATCACTTATTAAGCTCCTACTGTGTGCTAGACACTATGCTAAGTAAGCACTTTACAAATATTATCTCAATTGATCCTCACAGCAATCCTAGGAGGCATTTATTTTTCTTCTGCACTTGAGGAAACTGAGGTTAAGTGACTTCTACAAAATCACACAGGTAGGAAGTATGTGAGGCTAGATTGAAGCAAAAGACATCTTTAATTCAGGCTGATATTTCTATCCTTGCACACCTGGAAGCATCTTTCCTCCTGACTGGGATCCAGGCAGGGGGAGGTGTTTTAACTGGTGGTTTAGGTAGCACTGAGTAGAAATTCCTTTGGGGAAAGTGCCAATATAAGCTCAAGCCTTAGGACATGTGGCAAACAATACAATTATAGAGAAATACATTTTCTATCTTCCATTGAACCCTCTGTTTTGCACCCGAAGTCCTTCATAACCCATGTCCCTCCTTCTCATCCAGTCTTCTTACACCTTACTCACCACCATGTACTCAGTGAAGCAGTGACACTGCCCTCCTGGCTGTTTCCTGAACAAGATACTCCATCTTTCAGCTCTGGGTATTCTCTTTGGCTGTGTCCCATGCCTAGAATTCTCTCCCTCCAAAATTCTACTAAGAGGTTTCTCTGTCTTTTGAGATACCATTAAAATCTCCTCTTATTCACTGAAGTCTTTCCTAGGTCTTAATTCTAGTACCACCTTTCAATATTGTTTCTATTTTCCCAATCTACTGTTTCTGTGTCCAAAGCTCTTCACATGTAGTTTCCTCCTTTAGAATATAAGCTTCTCAAGGGCAAGGAATGTCTTGTGTCTTGCTTTGTTTTCTTTGAAATCAGCACAGTGCCTGGCATATAGTAAGCCATAATAAATGTTTATTGATGAATGACTGAACAGACTTTAAGTGGCACTGGCTATGCTTCTGTTGACCAACATCCAACATGGCAATTTGTGGAGAGGCTCATTGTCAAAAAGTTGACCAACTCTTTGAGTTCTAAGGAAGTTCTACATAGGCATATTAGAAGCTTCTTTTGCTTCAGTGAAGGAAGCAACTGTTGGGATGAAGTTCATGGCTCTTTTAAAAGTATTTAAGCAGATATTGAAGTATATTAGCTCAGTGGATAGATAGAGAATTGGTCCTGGAATCAAGAGGACCTGACTTCAAATGTATCCTCAAATACTTACTAGCTATGTGACTCTGTACAGGTCACTTAATTCTATTTGGCTCAATTTCCTCATCTGTCCAGTGATCTGGAGAAGGAAATGGCCAAGCACTCCAGTATCTCTGCCAAGAAAAGTCTAAATGGTATCATGAAGAGTCAGACATGATTAAGTCACAAAAAATTATGAAAATAATGGAAATGGTGTCAAGGATCCACAGTGGCAGAATAGAAGTAGGGAAAGCTTGAAACACTCTGAGGGTCCTCTCCAACTAACTTTAAAATATTGTTTCAAAGAAAATATTGGTTAAAAAACTAATAAGGGCACTAATAAGCAAGTTTCATGAAAACAAACACACAACTTGAAAGGTGGGTAGAAAGGGTTTGGTCACTAGGGTGAGAGGAGACAGCAGCCTACAGCAAACACTCCCTCCCCCATATCTACTCTTCCAGGTTCTGAAACTGAGTCCAAGCCAAAATCAAGACCCTGAGACATTGCCTAAGACAACATCAATGGAACCCCACCCACACCCCTTAAGGTTCCAAGTCCCAGCCCAGCTGGCAGGGAAGGCCCAAGCCCTAGCTCCCTATAGTCCATGGAGTAGCTAGCTGTTGCAGGCCTAGAAGGAGGCTCTAAGTACCTATTCAAGTGAAAACTGAGGCCCCACGCTCTAGTACAAGGCAGAAAAAAGGAGAATATCTGGTGCAAACCCAAAGGGAGGTTAGAATTCTTGTTCAAGCCTGCAGTGAGGTCTTGAAGCCCAGCTCAAGGCAATTCACATGATCTGGCCTGGGTAAGCCCAGAGCAAGCCCCTACCCAAGCTCAAGATGAAGTTATAGCCACAGTGTGTCCTGCCTGATCAAACCCAGAGTGAGCCAAAGTTGGGGGCCAACACAGAGTAGTTTATGAGGTTCTGTGTTCTGCAAGCCTTCAGCAGTTTCAAGAGGGTAATTGAATTGTCAGTGGCTTTCAGAACTCCTAGCCCATAGGACATCATACCACTCTGGAAGAACTGAAACTTGCAGAGACCCAGAAATACAGTTAAGGGTAAAATCAATATATATATAATATATAATAGTAAAGTTTTAGGATAAAAAGTAAATCTACACAGATCATCAGCTTTTTTATTTCTAACAAAGTTCAGCAGCAAGAGATTAAAAGAGAAATTCCTTTTAAAATAACTCTAGATGGTATAAAATACCTGGGGATGTAACTTCTAAGACAAATTCAGGAATTATGTGAACACAAATACAAAACACTTTTCACACAAAGTCACATCCAAACAATTGGAAAAAAATAATTGCTCATGAATAGACTGAGCTAATATAATAAAAATGGCAATTCTACCTAAGATAATTTACTCATTAAGTGTCATAAAACTACAAAGCAATTATTTTATAGGATTAGAAAAAATAACAAAATTCATCTGGAATAACAAAAGGTTAAGAATATTGAGGGAATTAATTTAAAAAATGTGAAGTATGGTGGACAGATGGTACCAGATCTTAAACTGTATCAATCATCATCAAAACAGTCTGGATCTGGCTAAAAAATAGAATGGTAGATCAATGGATAGATTAGATAACAATATACAGGGTAAATGATTTAGAAACCTAGAATTTGATAAACTCAAAGACCCAAACTTTGTAATAAGAAATTACTGTTTAACAAAACTTCTAGGAAAATGGAAAAACAGTATGACAGAGAGTAGGCATGAACCAATATCTCACACATTATACTAAGATAAAGTCAATATGGGCATATGATTTAGATATAAGAAGTGATAAGTTAGCGGGACATAGAATAATTTACCTGGCAGATATTTGGAGAAGGGAATATAATTCATGTCCAAACAAGAGAGCATGATGAGATGTAAAATGAATAATTTTGATTATATTAAATTAAAAAACTTTTATACAAACAAAATTAATATAATCAAGAATAAAAGTGGAATGACAAGCTTGGAAAAACATCTTACAACAAATTTCTTTGACAAAGGTCTAATATTTCAAAACTATAGGAAACAAAGTCAAATTTATGAAATTACAAGCCATTCCCCAGTTGACAAATGATCAAATGAACACATAAAAATATTCGAAATCATTCTTGAATGGAAAAATGCCAATTAAAGCAACATTGTGGTACCACCTCACACTTATAAGAATTGCCAATATTACAGTCAAGAAAAATGACAAATGTTGGAAGGGATATGGAAAAATTGGGACACTACTGCATTTTCGGTGGAATTGTGAACTGATCCAACCATTCTGAAGGGAAATTTAGGACTATATCGAATAGGTTATAAAACTTTGCACACCCTTTGATCCTATAATACCACTATTAGGTCTATATTCCAAAGAGATAGTAAAATTGAGGAAAGAACGTATTTGCACAAAAATATTTATAGATCCTCTTTTTGTGAGGGCAAAGAATTGGAAATTGAGGGGATGTCCATCAATTGAGGAATGGCTGAATTGTGATTGTGGTATATGTTAGTAATGAAATACTATTATGCCATAAGAAATGATAAGCGAGATGATTTCAGAAAAGGCTAGGAAGATCTGCATGAACTGATTGAGTGAAATAAGTAGAACCAGGAGAACATACACAGTAACAGCAATATTGTACAGGATTAACTGGGAAAACTTGGCTACTATTAGGAATGCAATGACTGGGACAATCCTGAAAGACTTATGATAGAGAATGCCACACAAAACCAAAGAAAGAACTGTTGGAGAGGGATAGATGCAGATCAGAGGATATTGTCTTTCACATCACAGTATTTATGGATTGATTTAGTGCTTTGGGTTAGTGGATAGAGCTTTGATCTTGTACTTAAGAAGATGTAGGTTTAAATGCTGCCACTGAAACTTACTTAGCTATGTGACTTAACAAAATTCACTTGACTTTGGTTACTTCATTTGTAAAATGGCAGAGGGCCTTGAAGTTTCTTTGCAGACCTTATTCTGCACTCTAATCCTAAAGGGTAGGGGAAGGAAAGAGTACCTGGAACACTTTGGCTAAAATGTACAGTAGCAGAAGATGATCTGTCACAGATAAAGATGGAAAGATTGGGTGAAAGATCATCAATGATGCGGTCAAGAATCAAAGACACTTGGAAAATGAGGGGATGCCCTTCAACTGGTGAATGGCTAAACAAATTGTGGTATATGCTAGTGATGGAATACTCTTGTGCTCAAAGGAATAATGAACTGGAGGAATTCCATGTGAACTGGAAAGACCTCCAGGAATTGATGCAGAGTGAAAGGAGCAGAGCCAGAAGAACATTGTACACAGAGACTGATACACTGTGGTAAAATAGAATGTAATGGACTTCTGTAGCAGCAGCAATGCAATGACACAGGACAATTCTGAGGGATTTATGGAAAAGACGCTACCCACATTCAGAGGAAGAACTGCAGGAGAGGAAACACAGAAGACAAACAACTGCTTGAACACATGGGTTGATGCGAACATGATTGGGGATGTAGACTTGAAACTACCACACCAATGCAACTATCAATAATATGGAAATAGGTCTAGATCGATGACACATGTTAAAACCAGTGGAAATGTGCATTAATTATGGGGGGTTGAAGGGGAAAGTAAGAACGTGAATCATGTAACCATGGAAAATTTTTCTAAAAAAAGAATCAAAGACACTCAAAATGTTGAAACTGGAAGGAACCATTATGATCATCTTGTCTGAAAATACCTACCTTCGACTGGGCCCTTTCTACTCTTGGCATTACTTCTATTCCACCCTTAATGATTCCCTGTCAAATCTTGACAGTGACTTGCAACTCTTTTTTTTCTTTCCTCTTTTTTTGAGCTGTACACCAAACTAAACTTAAGACAGATGGCTAAGCCTTAAGAAATTAATCCTCCCATGGTTTCCTGTTCCATGCCTCCATTCCTCAACTCATAACATTAACTTTCCTTTCTTCTGAATAACAAGAAGAAAACAGGCATCTCAAATCCATGTTAACTCCTGCTCCATTTTCCTAGTCAACTTCCACCAGACTTTCTCAGTCACCTGTCACCATCTCTCTCAATCAAGACTTTGACCTCAGACTTTGATTTTATTGAGTTCTTCCCTATTGCAGGTGGCTATGCCATCCGTTGCCTACACCACTATGTGTGTCAAAAGGCCTAAAGGCAGAATCATAAATCCATAGGGTTTCAGAGTTGGAAGGATTCTCAGAGAATATGCAGTCAAATTTATACCCAGTAAGGAAAACCAACAGAATATAATGAGTAGTTTTTGCTTGAAAACTTCCAGTAAGGGGATCTACAAAGTCTTCAGGAAAAACATTTCAATTTTGGATAGCTCTAATTGTTAGGAAGTATTTCCTCATATGAAGTTCATTTTTACCCCTCTGTAACTCTCATCATTTGTAGCTGGTTTGTTTTTTATTATTTGTAGTGAGGAGAAAAAATCTAATTCCTAGTCTATTAAGAGGCATTTAAACTTTTGAAGAAAGCTGTCCCTCCCCTTTCCCAATGAGTCTTTTTGTTCTCAATTTGAAAATCACAAACTTCTTTAACTGATCTTCTTAAGGGATGAATTTGAACCCTTTGAAATTCTTGTTACTCTCCCATTTAATCTACTCACCTCACCACACTCTTAGACATGAAGGAAGGAAATGGAAAAAGCCTATTTCTTATATTATGGGTTTTAATTCTTCAAATAGGATAAAGGTCAGAGGTCAGATACTTTTCAATAAAAACTGGAGATATAAAATGTTTATCATAATTCAAAGAACTCACCATGTGATTTAAAGACATAAGACTGCAAAGGAGATCTGGGGCGATCAATAAACACCTGGCCTTGGTTGACTAGGACTTCCTTTATCAGTGGCAATCCAGTTACAACTATCGTGGGAGTACCGAGCAGTTCCATGGAGAAAATATTTCCATATTTCCTGACAAACTGAAAAAAGGTTAGTTTGAGTTGCAAACTTCCATTGTCTTTCAGGTTTTTTTTATCTGTACTGTTATCAGACGTCCTAGCAACGTGAAACATCAATTCCAATGAACTCCACTCGATTCAGTCTGATCCACTTGCATTTCATTGAGTTTAGCTCACCCCACCAAACACTGATTCATACAACCATGTCCTTGGTGTTGCTCTAGGAGCTGAGCAGGCAGTCACAAAAATGGAATCATTCACACCCTCAAGGAGCTGACATAGGAAGGTAATGATCTCCTCATAGATAAATAAACATAGAATATATGCAAAGGAATATTAAGTGATTTTAGGAGAGATTAGGACCTGGGAAATATCAGGAAAGATTTCTGCATTTGTAAAGCACCTTGGGAATCTTAAAATACTACAAAAATTCTAACTATAATTATTAGAAGTGGATTATTAATTTATTTACCAACTTACCAATTGTAAGTCATTGATTAATAATAATAATCAGTGTTTATTTGCTCAATTTAATGGGAAGGAACACTACAGGGAACAGTACAGTGCCAACTTTATCAGAAAGAGTTGATCAGTAAGGATAGAAAGCAGCAGACACTTGGAACAGCTTGTTCAAAGTCCTAAGATCAGAGATCTGGAGCACTGACTCTTAACCTTTTTTGTGATGTTGTCCATTTGGTAGTGTAAGGAAGCCTATGAACGCCTTCTCTGAAGAAATCTTCTAAATGCATAAAATAAGATATATAGGAATATAAAGGAAACCAAAAATATTAAAATAAAGTTATCAAAATAGTTTTTTTTTAATGTTCAATGGTCCCAGATTTAGAACCTGTGATTCAAATGTTTGAAGGGACCTCAATTTCTGCCTGTCACTCAATTAATGAATGTTTTTAAAAAGTCTACTGTGTGCCACACTATGGCTAGTGCTGAGGATACCAAAAGACCCATAACACAGTCCCTTCTCTCAAGCAGCTCATCTCTCATTTTATAGACAATAATAATATAGCTTGTGTATAATAAAGACATATATATCTATCCATATCTCTTTAACTATCATTCTATCTCTCTATCCATCCATCAGTCCATCTGTCATCTGTATGTCTATAAATGCTTAATGTGCTCTAAGCACTTTAAAATTATTTAAATTATTAATATTTAAATAAACATTAATTTAAAAATAAACAAGCAAATGTAAATAAATACATATATTTATATAAACACATATAAATAGAATAAACATAAAAATATAAATGAATAAATGAAAAATAAATATTAATTTAAAATTCAAATAAAAATATTTAAAATTATTATTTCACAACGACACTGGGAGGGAAGTGCTATGATAATTCTTTTTTTTTTTTTTTAACAAAAGAGGAAACTTACAAAAACAGAAGTTCATTGACTTTGCAGTGATGATGATGATAACAATCAAAATGCCATCCTATTTTTTTTTTGCTTTAAAGTTACAAAGCACTTTTTTTTTTAACATATCATCTCATTTGATCAGAATGACAGTTCAGAACGGATCTCAATAGCCATCTGATCCAAACCGTACAGAAAAAAATTGCTCCACAATGACCCATCCCAGAAAGGATGAACATCTGAGTTTCTCCAAGTTCCAAAGGCACTAAATGTCAGAAGGAGGGATCCCAGCCTCCTCCAGGGCTCTAAACCAGTTTTTTTTTTTCCTGTCTTAGGAGGCTGCTTCCCAGGCAGAGCCTGAGCAGAGATGACCACACGGAGGCTTGCAGCCACCCAGTTCCTTTGCCCCTCACAGCTAAAGGATTCTTGCCCTCCCCTCTCACTCCTTACCTCCTGGATGGTGATGTGGGGTTTTTTAATGTCTAACTGGAAGACGTTGCCAAATATGGGCAGCTGAGGAGGGCCCGGGGGAAAGTTAGGGCGCTGCCTCCTCCTCTGCACATAACTTGCCAGCATCAGGAGAACGGCAGAGAAGAGGAGGAGGGTCTGCAGGGAAGCCGCTTCCCAAAGGGAAGGGAGCCCGTTTCCTAGAGAGAGCTGCATCCTTCTCCAGCTCCAGCACCAAGGCCAGCCAAGCCAAGGTAGTTCTACAGCAGCAGCAGCAGCAGCGGGGCCACCAGGAACAGAGTTCAAGTGAGAGATGAAGCTTGAGTTGTGTTTGTTCCTTGAATTTGCAGATTGGGCGGGTTTTGGTGAACCGGGCAGTGAGAGCTGCAGGGAGTGCGAGCCTCTTCCGCGCTCCACCCCACTGCTCCCTGCCTGCACTTGCCTCCTGACAGTAAACTGGCCTCCTCAGGGGAAAAAAAAAAGACTGGACTTGTCTCCTGGGAACTGGAGAGATTATTTGGTCGGGGTGGCCAGGGAAGGCACCCACACATGGACGGACCATCTAGTTGGTTCCATATCACAGAGCCACAGCTTTGGGGCAGGAAGGACCCCAGAGAGTCAGCCTCTCCTTTAGAAGAGAAGAAGAAAAGGTCTAGAAAGACCAGGAACCTGACAAGCTCACACAACTCTGTGTAGGTTTCAGAGTTTGGGTTGGACCCCACCTGGGCTGACTTCAAGGCAGCCTTCTTGTCCCCAAGACATACTGCCTCTAAAAACAGGCTTGAGGACTAAAGTAGAAATGTTCTAAATCTGGAGGCCAGGGACCCCGGAGGGTTAGGTGGGGTTTCGTGAACTCAACTGGGAGAAAACAATTTTAGCTTTATTCAAATAATTACGTTCAAATAACGCTATAGTTTAATTGGAATAAATTGGGATGATTAAAATGAATTCTAATATAATTAAAATAATTGAAATAAAATCTGAAAATAATTGGAACACAATTGCCATATAATTAGGAAAAATGTCATAATGATCATAAAATTACAATATAACAAGAATAAATTGGAATTATTGGAATAAATTGGAATCTTTAGAATAAAATTCCAATGTAAACCCATATAATTGGAATGTCCTTTGTATTATAGTCCTATGTATGTACTTTTATGTAATTAAACTGTTTAATTCATTTATTTATTGTCATACCAAACTAAAAAAATATTTTAGTGACCTAGAAAAAAATAATAGCAAAATTGATCTGGAAGAACTAAAAATCAAGAACATCAAAGGAATTAAAAAAAACCAACCACATTTGAGCAGTTATCATTTTTCCAGTTTAGATATAACTTTATTTGGGTGAAAAGTGTTTTGCAACTGTGTTCCTGTAATTCCTGTGTTTGTCTTGGCAAGTAGCCTCTCAGTTGTGTATTGTCCTTAGTGACTTTAAAAGGAATTTCTCTTCCTGTGTTTTGCTAATGGACTTTGCTGGCATGGTATAGAAAACCTGGTGATATCTGTGGGTTTATTTTTTATCCTGCAATTTTGCCAAAGTTATTAATTTTTCCAATAGTTTATAGCTTATTCTCTAGGATTCTCGAAGTATAAAATTATATCATCTCCGAAGAGTGATAGCTTAATTTCGTCATTACCTACTTTAATTCTTTCAATATCTTTTTTCTTCTTATTACTAAAGCTAACATTTATAGTACAATATTAAATAATAGTGGTGATAATGGCTATTGTTGTTTCATTCCTTATCTTACTGGAAAGGCTTCTAGTTTACTATCTTCATTGCAAATACTAGTTGCTGATTATTTTATGAAGGCACTATTTACCATTTTAAGGAAAGCTCCATGTATTCTTATGCTCTTTAGTGTTTTTAATAGGAATGGATGTCATGTTTTTGGCATAAAGTTTTTTCTGCCTTTACTAAAATAATCATTTGATTTCTATTAGTTTTGTTACTTAAATGATCAATTATGCTGATGGTTTTTCTAATATTGGAACCGCACAGCATTCTTAGTATAAATCTTACCTGGTCATACTTAATGATCCTTTTGATATATTGCCGTAGTCTTCTTGGTAATATTTTAATTTAAAATTTTAGATTATTCTTTAAGTACATTGGTTTATAATTTTCTTTTTCTCTTTTTTTGGTCTTCCTGGTAAAAGAGGAAATTAGTCTGGTGACTGGGGTTTGCTTGAACCCAATCTCTGGTGGTGATGAATCTTCCCAGGCTCAGATAGCAAGATGGTTACTTTCTGTCCTAGGTCCTTTGAACACACAAACTGACTCTAGCTTTAAACACAGTGAAAAGGTATATTAAAGATGGTGACATGGATTAGGTAAGGATTAAGGGCTCAGAGATTCCCTAGCACTAAAAGGATCTACCTTTTCCCAGACCACTGACCTTGCAGAAGGTCTCTTCGGTTTCCAACAAATATTGGGGTTACTCTGACTCCCTCACTGCCTAAAATCCCATTGTCCTATCTAGCTACCTAGTCTAAACCCGTAAAAATAGAGTCTTTGGTGAAAAGCCACAGATAGCCGTTGAGTCAGGAGATGTCACCAACAGTGACTTAGTCACCCAGGTGTTGGCAAAGCCCACCAAGGAAACTCAATAATTCAGATCACTGTCCAGAATAGGTTCTCTTAATAGGTCTCTAGATATCACTTCAATATCTGTGAACGCAGAGGGATAACAGGAATCAAATGAGATGATTAGGATGGGTTTTCCACAGGATCAGGAGAGAGAGATTCGATCAGGAGCTGTTGCCTGCTCCACCAATTTCCCCTCTCTCCCAGATGATTGTTAACCCCCTCAGAATCCTTCCCCAGGATTCTGAGAGCTCTTCTTCACTTCCTGGCTTCTTGCATTCCATCCAACTTCTGTTTCTCTACTCTGGTCCTTCTCCTTTTCCCCAAATCTTCTCGTGACTGGATTGGATATCATCATTGAGTTTGTGTCATAAAAAGAATTTATGAGGGCTCTTTTTTCTAAATAGTTTATATAGTATTCAAAATAATTGTTCTTTAAATGTTTGTTAGAAACATTCTTGTTCTTGGGGATTTTTTTCCTTATGGAGTTCATTGATGGTTTGTTTAATTTCCTTTTCTAAAATGAGATTATTTAAGTATTCTACTTCTTGTGTTATTCCGGGCAATTTCTATTTCTGCAAATATTCATCCATTTCACTTAGACTCTAATATTTGTTAGCATATAATTGGGCAAAATAGCTCCTAATGATTGATCAAACTTTCTCTTCTTAGACAGTGAATTCACCTATTTCATTTTTGATACTGGTAATTTTATTTTTGTCTTTTCTTTTTTAATTGAAATTAACAAATGCCCTATTTCATTCATTTTTCATAAACCAATTCTTATTCTTCTTTATTAATTTAAACATTTTCTTACTTTCAGTTTTATTAATTTCTTTCTTGATTTTCAGAATTTCCAATTTAGTTTTTAACTGGAGTTTTAAAATGTGTTATTTTCTGAAAATTTTAAGTTATGTGTCCAATTGATTGATCTGCTTTTTCTCTATTTTATTGACGTAAGCTTTTAGAGACATGAAATTTTCGCAAAGTATTGCTTTGGCTGAAATTCATTAATTTTGATATGCTGCCTAATTGTTGCCTTTCTCTTTAATGAAATTATTTATTGATTATCATTTGTTGTTTGACTCATCCCTTTTGTGGAATCAGAATAGGTTCCAATTAATTTCTCATTTGTCTTTTGTGGCCTCTATGGCTTTTAAAGATTATTGTATTATGATCTGAAAAGAAAGTGTTGATTATTTCTGCTTTTCTGCATTTTGTTGAGAGGTTTTATACCCTAATATATGGTCAGTTTTTGTCTCAGTGCCACATATTGTTAAGAATAATATACATTCCTTCTATTCCCATTCAATTATTTCAAGAGCTTTGTTAAATGTAACTTATTAAAAATCATTATTCACTTTATTAACTTTTTTCTTGTTTTATTTTTCTGGAAAGGGGGCAGAGGCCAAAAAAGTTTGGGAACCACTGTTTTAGAGCCTCTTTTCCATTTGACCAATTATACTTTTTAAGAAGTTATTTTATCAAACAAACCTTTGCACCTCTTTTTCCATTTGGTCAATTCTGATTTTTAAGTTCTTACTTTCTGAAGTACTTTCTGTGTGTCCTTCTCCAAGATATTGAATCTTTCTTCCATTGTTGTCAGTTTGTTTCCCTATTTTTTCTGTTTCTCTTTTTAATTTTTGAAATCCCTTACTTCTTTCATAGTGCAAGACCAATTCCTACTTTTCTTTGATGTTTGATGTAGCTGCTTTGATCTCTTTGTCCCTTTCTAATTTTATACCTAGCTCTTGATGGTCTCCATAACAATTTTCTATGGTTAGGGGTGGTTGCGTTCTTTGTTTGTTCCTTTTTCTTGACTTTTTTATCTTAAAGATGGGCTATGTTCTCAGGGTATAGGAAACTCTCTCTTAAACTTTGGTATTTCCTTGCTGCCAGCCTCAGATTTTGTTTTTGAGTGTCTGCAAGCTTTAGTCTTTCCAAGGTTTTATGATGGCCTATGGGCTGAGAGCTCTAGAAGTTTGCCTCTCAATGTTTATTTAGTGTCTCCCAGGATCCTCTATTGACATTTGTAAGATTTAAATTAATACACAATAACTCTAAGTATTATATTTTATAAGGTTTATTAATAATCACTTGAAGTAGAGAGAAAATAAACTAAAAGAAATAGAAGTTCAAACCTAATTATCTAACAAAAAGTAAACCCATGTGAGTAAGTTCTCCTGCCTGCCCCAAAAGTGTGCTTCAACATCCAAGATTTAGGGGAAGAGTAAGAGGTGGGACTTTACAAAACTTACATCCTTTGTATGTTAGCACATAACGTGAGAAGGAAAGTGGGATGCTGGGAATTGGAACCTGGGGAGACGATCCTAATTCAGGGCCAGGCACACTGCAGACTGATTTGTCCTGGTATTTAATGTCTCATTGCTAGCTTGAGCTGTGGCTTAGACTTTCAAGGGATGGATGTGGGGTGCTCTGCTGTTGGCTTAGTGAGGGTCTCAGGGACTTTTTGTTGGTTTGGTCCTGATTTCAAAACCTCAAGAAATGAGGGTAGGATGGTGGACTTACTGTTGCCTTGTGTCAGAGTTCCTTTGTGTGTCTTTGTTGTGGAATATATCTCCCTCTTACCCCTGAAATATATTTTTAAAAAGCTAGAGATTACTTAAACTGCTAAGTCAATATTAGCCATTCTTTTGCCACGTCAGGCCAGAAGGCTGAAGCATTCCTCAGTTATATGAAGAGAGGCAAGGGATCCAGGATCCAGAAAGTGATTGCTGTGCTGCTCCTCTATCCTTTTCAAATTTCCTCTGTGGTATTATGTTCAGTTTTTGGTGCCATCATTTCAGAAAAGACACTGGTAATTTGTAGAGGAGGTAAGGAATGCTCAGAGGCTTGTAGCTTTAGAATGGAAAGGGATGTTAGTGGTTATCTCTCATTTTACAGAAGAAGAACTGAGGTTCAACGCGAAGAGTGACTGGTTCAGGATCACAGGGTAGCATCAGAGTAGATGTCTGAACCCAGGGGACCTGACTCCATACCCAGTGATGTTTCTACAAGCACCATTCAATCTGCAGATTAAAAAAAACCCTTGATATAATGCTATAGGAGAAATTATTGAAGGACTTGTTGGTGCTTCATGTATAGGAGGGTGTATGTGTTTGGTGGTTAGAGAATTGAGCGTGGAGTCATCTTCTTTTGAAGGATTGCAGTATGGAAGAGGGATTAGCGAAGGATAAATAAAATGCAAAAATCTAAAGATTGAATAGGACCAGGTCCAAGATCTAGGTCAGGAATTCTCCCTAATGTACCAGAACTGATTTGGGCCTTGATAAGTCAGGGCCCAGATATAAAAATAATTCAGAATATTAAAAATAAATTCTTCCAAGAAGTAGTCTATGTGGATATAATATAGTTTATTTGAGCATGATTGATACCTGGATGTTGGTAACTTATTTAATAAGATGTAGAATAATTTGCTAGTCTTTTATGAATCCTATCCTAGTGCTATTGTTTTAATAGCAGGGTGAAATATTCTTCTGGGTAGACATTAAGCTTAGGCATACAATACATATTTTTGTCTGTATTGTTATCTCTGACTGATATATAGGATAAGGTCCTTAGCAGAATCTCAGCCACTTGAGGGAGAATTGAAAGAAATTAAAATTTGAAAAGATTAAAGTGAATAATAACCGAGTAAATAATAACAAATAAAGAATAAATAATAACAAAAAATAAACAATAATAAGATAAATGGAGTGGGATAATAAGTGAATCAAGGAAATAAAGTAAAAGAAAGATCAGATATTTATATATATATATCAAATATAGGTGTTTCTAATGAAATTCCAAGGCATAGAGTATGTTCTAAACCTTAGTTCTAGATATCAGAAATATATCAAAATTTTTAACTAAAGAATCTAATTCAAAATATTTGATCCTCATAGATTCCTTTGAATTCCCTTCAATCTTTTATTGGTTGTATCAAAGCAATATTAGACTCACAAAGGTGTAAAAAATGTAGCAAAGATGTAAAAAGGGTAGCAAGTAGGATAAGAAATTCAAATTATCTTGTACAGAGGGCCATAATTAGATATCCTTTATATTGATAAGATTAGAATCATAAGGTTTAAGTGAGCAATCACTTGATTACGTAGCTATTGGTAACATAAAAACCTAGTGAGCGTATTAAGTTGTGATAAGATCTATTTTTCAAGCAATTTTAGGTAAAGGTGTTACGAGTGATCCAGCTTAGGAAAAGCATATCTTCCAGAGAAGCTTCTGCAGATCAGAATGATTCCAGAATGTCTATGAAGAGGAACATGACAGCAAAAGATGTCACCAGAAATCAGAAATATGTGTCATGAGACATTGAGATGTTGGACATAATGGACTGGATAGTAGGGATTACATCACTTATCCTTTTTGTATCTCTCCGATGTGCTGTTGTTTTATTTTGTAAGACCCTTGTGCTAGAAGGTGAATGCCTCAATATTTACCTAGAAATCCATCCATCACTCACTTAAAAAATGTACTCTCCATGAAATTTGTAAGTATGATTTCTGGGGTTATTCATTGGGAAAACTAAGGCACAATTTCCCCAAGAATTAGAGAGTGGGATTGTATTTATTTTTTATATGCTGTATTAATTTCTCTCAAGGACCTGGATTAGGAGAGGTTTAATTCGGTGTGTTGACTTTTATATTCCCTTTGTTCTTAGGAACTCCAAAGAATGCTTTCCCCTAATAAAAGCTAATTATTTGATAAGGTTCTTCCTGCTCAGTACATAACCTGCCCTTTCCCATAGTACCCATGGAGATATGGAAGGGTTGAGAGTCTTGACTGTTAACTTCATAATTAATTAATTATTCACCAATCAGATATGTCTTAGGATATCTAATGGAGGGACTAAATTATAGGCTTCCAAATGATATATCATAATGTTGTGTGTGTGAATTTCCTGGTTTTTGATAATCAAGAGGATCATTGACCTATTAAAGTATTGGTTATATGCTTGCTTAATTAATAGACATTCTTACTCCCAAATCAGTCTCTTGAATATTTTAATTGTTACACTATTTAAAGAAATATAAAGTCATTTTGGAATGCCTTGGTTGTTTCTACCTTCAGGGATGGGTAGATTTCTATCCCCATCTATTTTCCTGGGAAAATCATTATTATCATTATTGTTATTTTTTAATTTTAGCAATTGGTTTAGGAAACTACTTTCCATTTCTCCAGTTATAAAATGGATCTACCTCTACTTACCTTTCAGGTTTGCTGTTGTCACAATTGAAACTTGTGAATAAGAGAAACTGAAGGAAAAGTGTTCTTTGCATGATCAGTTTATTAGCAATTTGCCTATTAAAAGGATCTAAGACCACATCAGTTGTTACAAGGACCTCATTATGAGCTGAGAGATCACTTTTAAAGGTATAAGGAGGAATCTTTTTTTTTTTAAACCTTATATTGTGTCTTAGAACCAATATTGGTTCTAAGGCAGAAGAATGGTCAGGTCTAGGCAATGGGGGTCAAGTGACTTGCCCAGGGTCACACAGCTAGGAAGTGTTTGAGGTCAGATTTGAACCCAGAACCTCCTAACTCTGAACCTGGCTCTCTATCCACTGAGCCACCCAGCTGCCCTCATAAAGGAGGAAGCTTATGAAGGGGAACATGAATAATTTGAGCAGCATGATTTTGGTTAACATGGGTGTTCTGATTGGCTGGGGTATTAAAAGTTTTCTTTATTATTCCGGAAATCTACCTTGTACAAACATCACTGATAAGAATTGGGGACTTTTACTGGAATAGGAAACAATAACTTCTTGATAATACCTGGAAAGATAGGAGGCTGGGAGAGCCTTTGGGGTAAAGATCTGACTTCATTGTGATAGAGAAATCACAGACTTTGAGGTCTGCAGACCTCCCCATGCCAAAACCTGAGAGCGTATCTTGCAAACAACAAAAACTCAGAGTTTCTTATCCATCCCCACCTCCTTTCCTCTCCGAAAAGTATTCAAGATGTCTTGGGGGCCACTTTTGGACCTTCTAAGTGTCTTCCATACCTGGCAGGCATGGAGGCCTCCATGACCACTTGGTGATTGCTCTCTATAATTCCTGTACCAGCTAGCTTGCTTAGAGCACATTGTCAGAAGGATTGGCTCACCCAGTGATTAACACAGTAACTTACTTATCATTAATATGATAACACACACTTAATATTATAATGACAATATGCACACATTTAATTTAGAACTCACATATTATCTTGGACTAAATTCTTAATCTGGTTACATACATAGACTTTTGCCTGAGACTTTATATATTCACTGTTACATTCTTCCCCCTAAAAAATCACACTCCAAGCATTGGTTAGCCTTTTAATTGTCGATTTTCTGGTTACATACCCAAAGTGGGAATGTTCCTATTCCTGGGTGACTGTACATGATAATGGGATTAATTATGATTTATTATCCATAACAAGGTTTTTAATAGAAAAGAGGAACCTAGCACATCAGGTGACTGATTAATATTTCATTTTTGAAAATCAAAGGAAATGATACATATGAATATACTTGGAAAAAATATTAGTTATTTAGAGATGAAAAAATTAGCAAAGATTGCTTGGGCTCCTTCTCCATTCAAGGCAGAGTGCCTGGGGACTGGAGATCCAAAGACATAATAAAAAACAGTCCCTAGCCACAAAGAGCATCCTCCCCATTAGCATATACACAGCATCTGAAACTCACCTAAACTCTCTGAAACCTTCCCAAAAGTCAGTTTTATTACATGAATTATAAGAGCAGGAGACAAGTTACTAACCAAACAAAAATATTATCTGGCCACAATGCTCAAGGTAGGAGAGGAATAGCATTGGTTCTTTCTCTTTTCATATCTTCAAAAGGTTTCAGATATAGAGCTGGAAGGGACCTTGGAGAAGCTCTTCAGTACTTTACATTTGAGGAAACTGAGTCAGGGAGGGATTTAAGTGACCCAAGGTCACTCAAAGTTATTAATTAGCATAGCAGGGATTTGAACCAGGTCCTTAATCACCAGATTCAGTAAAGATCTGCTTTCCTCGGGTGGTGTTAACGCCTCTCCATTTTCTTAGCAGGGAGATTCAGGTTTGGTTACAGCTATCCTTCCTTTGTCTCTGTCTCTGTCTCTCTTTTTCTCCTCTCTTTGACATCTCCTTCTTTCCCCACCCAAGTTCCAAAGGGAAGGATGAATGATTGTGGAGAACAAGGTGGATTCCAGATCCTTTCCCACCCCCTGGACAGGCTCCCCTACAGGTCAAGCTTGGGCTGTGCCTCTTGAGGATGGGCACAAATTTTGTAGGGGACAGGAGAGAGGGTGACGCCAGCTCGGAAATCTTGGCTTAGCTGGGTGTCTGGGGGAGCCTTGAATGTGAATCTCTGAAGCAGGCAAGTGAAGAAAATGAAGAGCTCGGCGCGAGCCAGCTGTTCTCCCAGGCAGACCCTCTTCCCTGAAAGGCAAAGAGATTGGAAAACAATGAATCAACCAAAGTTTGGCACAGGCAGTATGTCAGGATAAAGGGTCTCAAGGACCCAGATTGGGGAGTCAGT
Source organism: Gracilinanus agilis (assembly GCF_016433145.1). Lineage (NCBI taxonomy): Eukaryota > Metazoa > Chordata > Mammalia > Didelphimorphia > Didelphidae > Gracilinanus > Gracilinanus agilis. Next base: position 18,197,819 of record NC_058133.1, on the reverse strand, counting down.
TCACCTGAGTCTGAATCATAGCACTGAGATGAAAGTTCAAGGTCATCTGGCCCAACATCCTCCTTTGACCAATGAGGAAACCACTGGTGTTAAGTGACTTGTCCAAAGTCAGAAACTAGTAAGGTTCAGAGGGGGAATTTGATGCCAAGTCTTCTCAGTTCCATGTCAGGCACCACATGTTGATGCCTTGCTGCCACCAAACTCAGAACAGTTGAAATAATGCATCTCAAAGCAGAGTTCCTGCCTCTGACCCTTATTAACTGTGAGATAATAGATAAGTCACAACCTCTTGGTGTCTGAAACCATTGCTTAGGTCTGGAAGATGCAGAGAAGGTGCCAACCTGCCTTGTGAGAACCTCGTGTGTGGCAGGTCCTGCCAAGGAGGAAAAACTGAGATGGGCATCGAGTCTGCTATCTAAGAGCCAGCTTGACTGGAGTTATTGACTTGAACGAAGGAGGAGGCTTTGGAAGAAGGAGGCAGACCATTAGCTTGGTATTTATTCAGCCTGAATGACATCTAGATGCTAATTGCACACTTAGACACTTTCCTCAAAGGCATGAAGAATTCTCCTCACTCCTCCAGGTAGCTGCTCTCAAAAACTCATTATCTCTGATGGGAGCATGTCCCAGTGCAGCCACCAGGAGAATGAGCCCGAGTGCCAACCCCCCTCAGTGCCATGATGAGAGCTGGTCACAGCAGCTGTTTGGTATCATGGGAAGAAAAGATGGCTTAAATAATAGTCACTTTTCAGTGCCCCTGAGAGTCCATCCCTGAGTCTGTCATTGCTTCTCTGAGAAATGGCAGGCAAGTCAGCTCCCTCCCTCTGTCTTCTTTTTTGCATTTGGAAAAAAAAGATCTGGGCGGGGGGCAGCTGGGTAGCTCAGTGGAGTGAGAACCAGGCCTAGAGACAGGAGGTCCTGGGTTCAAACCCGGCCTCAGCCACTTCCCAGTTGTGTGACCCTGGGCAAGTCACTTGACCCCCATTGCCCACCCTTACCACTCTTCCACCTATGAGACAATACACCCAAGTTAAGGGTTAAAAAATAAAGATCTGGTAGAGACTCCAATCCAAGTGGACTGAGGGGAAGCCCTTGGAGCCAGAGAGAGCACAGGAGCAAAGACTCAGGGTTCAAGGGACCTCAGGAAGCATCTTCTGCAGCTCCTTATTTTATAGATTTATAATTTGAGTCTCAGGGAAGTTAAATGACTTGATTGTGTGTGCCATCATTCTCCCATTTTAAATAATAGAATCATAGATCTTCCAGAATAAGTAAAGGGACCTGGAAGAGCCTCCTGTGCAAGGTGACATATGATGTGGATCTGGAAGGAACCAGGGAGCCCAAGAGGAGCAAGTGAGGAGGGAGGGCATGCCAGGCGAGGGGAACAGTCAGGAACAAGACATGGAGTCAGGAGAAGAAAGCAAGGTGTGGGCAGAAGAGAACATAGGCCTGGAGGGTGAGATGGTGGAGGGGAAAGGCAGGGTGAGACCAGGTGATGGAGAGTGGTCATTCTCAGCAGAGTTTGTATTTGGTTCTAGATCTAACAGGGAGCCATCAGCACTCAGTGAGCAGAGGGAGGCCAGGAGTAATGTGGTTGGACTTAACTCCACTGTAGGAAACTCATTTAGGTAGCTGGGTTGAGGATGGATTAGTATTAGGAGTGACTGGAAGCAGGGAGACCACTTTGGAGACTAGTGCATTGGTCGAGGCTAGAAATGATGGAAAGTAACTCCCAAAGGGATGAGAGCATTTTGGAAACTGTAAAGTGCTGTGTGTGTGTGTGTGTGTGTGTGTGTGTGTGTGTGTGTGTGTGTACACATGCAGATATATAAACATATACATACACATATGTGTAACTTTTACAAGCCCAAGTTTATAAGGGAAGGAAATAAACAGGATGTGATGCCTTGGGGGGAAATCATCTAGTCCAATCAATACAGTACAGGATCCTCCAAATGCTATATTCAAGAAGCAACCACCCACATTCACAAAGGATAAATTGTGTATATCAAATTGTTAGTACATATATGACATGAAATGTAGCGCTCCAAAGGGATTCTGTCTTTCTTGCACACTTTAAAGAAGATTTCTAAAGGTTTCCTTTCATTGTGATACAATTTCCTGACCAGAGAATAATATTAGTTCAGGCACTGACATGTGATTGTGAGACTTAAGGGTGGGATTTTCAGAGTATTTCAATCCTAAAAAGGTTAGTGCCCCATGGCTGAAGGCCCTCTTCCCCATGAGTGTGACTCACCTGCTGAGAAAGGCAGAAAGGATTCTCTTTTCTTAAATTGACCATTCTCCAGAAAATGTTCTGGGTTGAAGGTTTCTGGGGTGGCCCACTCCTTGGGGTCCCTGTGCAAGGCGGTCAGATTG
>NC_058133.1:18156014-18190538 GCF_016433145.1 Gracilinanus agilis | reverse complement strand
CTTAGCCAAAGACAGAGAAAGAGAGAGAGAAAGAGAGAGAGAGAGAGAGAGAGAGAGAGAGAGAGAGAGAGAGAGAGAGAGAGAGAGAGAGAGTTTGATTGGGGGAAATCATTCAATGGAGATTGAATGATAGATCAATTGGAGTTGAAGAGGGCTTTGGAGAGGCAAACATATTATCAAGCTTTTGCAAAGGTTCAGGGAATGAAGGGCTGGAACAGAATGGATCGAGTGTCAGAGGAGAGAGAGGGATGTATTGGAAGCACATTTTAAGAATGAAATCAGTGGGCTTTGGCAATAGATATAATATGACAGGATAGTGAGATAATGAATAGAGGATGACTTCTAAGTTTCAAGACTAAAGGAGTTGGAGAATCATGTCTTCTACAGTAATAGGAAACATATGAGGAGAGGAGGTTTAGTGGGAAAGATGGACATATTGAATTCAGCAATGTCTACAGGTTGTCCACTTTGAGGTGTCCAATAGGTAATTGGAGATGAGAGACTGGAGGTCTGAAGAGATATTAAGTCTGGACAAATAGACTTCATAATTATTAGAATAGAGATCAATGGAGACTGATGATTTCATCAAGTAAGATACTATAGAGGAAGAGAAGAGGGCCTTGGACCATGCCCTCTCCAATAATTCTTTTTTTTAAACTTTCTGTCATAGAATCAATATTCTGTATTGGTTGCAAGGCAGGAAAGCAATTAAGTCTAGAAAATAGGAATTAATTGACTTACTTAGAGGCACACAGATAGGAAGTGTCTGAGTCCAGATTTGAACCCAGGACCTCTTATCTTTAGGCCTGACTCTCAGTCATTTGAGACACTTAGCTGCCTCTTTGAATAACTCTTTTTTAACCCTTATACTTTCGGTGTATTGTCTCATAGGTGGAAGAGTGGTAAGGGTGGGCAATGGGGGTCAAGTGACCTGCCCAGGGTCACACAGCTGGGAAGTGGCTGAGGCCGGATTTGAACCTAGGACCTCCTGTCTCTAGGCCTGACTCTTACTCCACTGAGCTACCCAGCTGCCCTCTTTGAATAACTCTTAATATAATCTGTATGAAGATGTGACTCAGACTAAGATCCAGCACAGGAAACTGAGAGCAGAGAGAGTGGTCAGATATATAGGTAAAGGACTCCAAAGAGAGCATTTGTTGTGAAAACCTAGAGAGAAGAGAATGTCAAAGAAGAGAGAGTGATCAGCAGTGTCAAGAAGAGGTGGAAAAAGAATGAAGTTTGAGTAAAAGCAATTATATTTGGCTATTAACAGATTATAAGTTACTTTGAAAAAAGTGCTTTCAGCTGAATGTTGAGGTTAAAAGCCAGACAGTAGAGAACTCATCACATCTGCTCTTCCAAACATTTTCATCACTTCCCCAATCTCCCATGGCTCCCTTTCCTAAACTCGGAAGAGTGGGCTGAAAGGGAGTGGAGGCATCTAGACCCTTTTAAGTAGTCAGCCACAAAATGGATGAGCACTATGGGATGGAATAAGGACATGTTTGTAAGCATTAAGGAAGCAGCCAGTTGATAGGGTGTGACTGGGTAGAAATGAGTGAGTGGGAAAGAAATGACAATCTGCTAAAGAAAATTGGATGGAATGGGATCCTTTGGGCATGTAGAGCAGTTGACCTCAGAAAGGACAAGGGTCACCTTCTTGTGGGAAACAGGACTGAGGCAGGCAATAGTAGCAGAAGGAATTTGGGTAATGTGAGATGAGGAGGGAAGAAGAGGAAGCTCATGACTAATGGTCTCAACATCCTTAGTAAAATATGAGGAAAACTAAGCAGAAATGGTTTGGGAAAGGGAGCCATGGGAGACTGGGGAAGTGATGAAAATGTTTGGAAGAGCAGATGTGATGAGTTAGACGTTGAATTTAGGGGAATGTAATAGGATTGCCTTATACCAATGGTTCTGAGGTTATGATGGTTGTTTCCCAGTTGAGATCATGTAAGAGAAATTCGCACTAGACATGGTGAGTATGGTTTTGTGATTTTCTTTACCTTCATGTAACAGCACATGAGTAATCATACAGACCAGGAATTGTGGGAATGATACAAGGCTGAAGTTTGGTAGGACAAGATAAGTGATACCATAGTGGGGCAAGAGCAGAATTCAACAGGTTTATCAAGACTTGGTCAAGATGAGGAAAGAAAGAACATGGGATTAATGTAGGTTTAATGGTGTGGAAGAGAACTGAGGGGTCAAAGGATTGGCAACTGGTGAAGGCAGAGGTAGAGGCAGAATATCAATAGATTGGGATCTGATAAAAATTTCAGAAATCATGAAATGAAATATTTGTGAGTGATGGCCAGATCCCACATTTAGAGTGTTTATAAGGAAGTTAGTGCTTGTTCACAGTATGACTCTTAGCACCTTCTGCCCATCTCCCATCCTTCTGTCATGGTCATTGTAGAAGCAGGAGCTCACTACAAGGGATTGAGGGTCATTTGTATTATTCTTAGTGCTGAGTTGCTCTGACCTTAGATTTCAGTGCCAAGTGTTCTAGGGTTCCTGGCATGAGCTGCTTGGTACTTAATGAGGCTGGGCTTCAGCATGTATGTCCCAACTATTGGGACTATGCTGAACGCCTTTCAATTCAATAAGCACTTATTAAGGCTCTGCTCTTTGCTAGGCACTGAGCAAATCTGATTGCTATATGAAGTGGACATCTACCTGAAGATGGAAAGTGGTGGATAGTTTGAACAGCCAACTCCTAATTACCTATTGATCAATTAGAGACATTTGGGGATGTTCTACTATTTATGGAGTAATTTAAGTTTTGCAAAGCACTTTATGCAGCACATAAACTTGTTTGATTTTCAGAACAACGTTATGAGGTAAGGGTTGTTATTATCTCCATTTTATAAATGAAGATACTGATGTTGAAAGAAATGATGTGATCAGGATCACATAGTGAGTAAGTAGTTGAGGCAGGGTTTGAATTCACATCTTTCTGATTTCAAATCCTACACACTCTTGTTCTGACCAGCAACTAGCATCAAATGAGGATCGGAACAAAATTTTAATGTCAAAAGGGGGTCTTTAGGTCTGTGAAGGATAGCAATCACTGCAATCACTGCTCTATTCCAATAACAATTGAATCAAGATGATGTGTGTAAATTACTTTGCAAATCTTATATGTCTACATAAATATATCTTTCCTTGTGGGCAGAATCCTAAAAGAGTGCATGACTTCTTTATGGCCCCAGATCATCACCATACCTTGGATCTCTGGGTAAAGGGCCATATACAGCAGAGCCCACCGCAGAGTGGTTGAAGTTGTCTCTGTTCCAGCAAAGAAGAGGTCCAGGGTGCAGGCGACTAAATTGTCTTCATTAAAACTAGTGCTGGTGTTATCCTTAAATTTAGAAGGAAAATATCATTTGGTTAATTTGAAAAAAATAATTATGTCTCTCTTCAGACATGAGTAACTACACCTTAAATGGGCCATTGGAAAGTTTGAGGCAGGCAGATGCTTGGCTTCTCACTAGCTCGCAAGAATACAGTAAGGGCTCATAAGAACGAGAGCTCCTATTTCTATTGGGCTCACAGGCTTACTGACTATTTCTCCCACAAAACATATACAGATAGATATCATCTTTAGTTTACTGGTGAGAAAAATCATATCTCATCTCCCACATCTTTCTCTCTTTATATTCTTTTTCCTTCTTTTTATCTTTCTCATTCTTTTTTCCTCCTTTCTTATCCTTCCCCTTTTCCTCCCTCTCCTCTCCTTTCTCCTCCACTTCTCACCATTTTCTTTCTTCTTTCTCTCCTCACTAATTCCATTATTTTTTTTCTTATTTCTCTACTTAAGACCTAGGCTATTAGTAACTGGTGATATTTCTTCTTCTGATTGTAGTAAAACTGCTTGCACAGTGAAGAATACAAAAACTAGCATTTATTGTAGGAATTTCTACATGTCAGGCAGTCTAAGAATGGTTTTACAAATATTTTCTCATTTCATACTCACAACAACCCTGTGAGATATATTGTTATTATTACCGCCATTTAATGGGTATGAAAATTTAGGGACGCAGAGACTCAATGATTTGTCTTGAGTCATGTAGCTAGTGTCTGACGACTCAAGTCTTCCTGATTCCAAGACCAGTGCTCTGTCCATGTACCACCTAGAGGCTTAAATGACCTTCCCTTAGTTCCAAATTCATCCCTCAACTGTTTCATACTTTTAACATAGATACTAAATCAAAAGATATATTTTTGTGTTCCCATATCCTTGCTCCATGATAATTCGGAAAATCCTTTAATCACTTTTGGTTTCTGTTTCTTCAATTATAAAATGGAGATAGTATCTGTGCTAGTTATCTCATTTCATTGCTTAGAGTGAAAAATAATGACAACAAAAAACAAGAACGAAAAACAACTGCCATTTTGTAAGCCTTAAGGACATAGGCAAAAACGTAGTAGTTGTTATTGTTACTAATTGATTTCTTCCTTTAACAACAAGAAAATGAACAGTATTTAAATGCTTTACAATTTGTTATTTTCTTTTCCCACAATCCTGTGAGGTAAGGAATGTCAATAATATTGTACCCATTTTGCAAAAGAAGATGCTGAGACTTAGAGAAATGCTTGGTTCCAAGGGAAACATGACTAATAAATTCAGGATCCGGAATTTTATTATAGTCCCAGCATTCTTGAACAACAGAGAATGTAATTACAAAATCTTGAAGGGAACTCCAATGCTTTCAAACTCAAATATAAATGGGAACCACTTAACCATATGTAAGGATCCCTGCAGTCCCCATATTGACTTAGAAAACTATATATTTATGTTATGCATATTCTATTTTTCATTATTTTTTCCATTTTTTCACTTTTTATTATTTTGTCTAATATTTCTCAATTGATTTTAAATCTAATTCTGCAATATTCAGGAGTGTTGCAGACTCAGTGCTGCCCACTTATTCCACTGTCCTACTGTAAAGCATGATTGATGCAAGATCTCTTGCATTTGCAAAATTACCCTAGGTAATCCTGGCAGTTAGGGGAATGGAACTTTGAACCGGCAAGTCCCTGTCTCAAGAACTGACTGTTGGAGCACATTCCCAAATTTAGTTCTGTTTTGACTGAATATGTAAGACTGATCATTTAAGTTACTTATATAATGTTTAAGGCTTACAAAGAATTGTTATTGTTTAGCTGATTTGACTTGTATTCAACTCTCTATTAGTCCATTTGGGGTTTTCTTAGCAAGGACAATGGAGTGGTTTGCCATTACCTTCTCTCTTTCAATAGAGGTTGAGAAAAATGATGCAAATAGAGTGAAGTGACCTGCCCAAGTTCCCAGAGCTACTAAGAGTCTGAGGGCAGATTTGAACTCAGGAGATGATGAAGTCCAGAGCTTTATCCACTTTGCCACCTAGCTGTTCCATTACAAAGGATAACACATGCAACAAACACATGACCACATATTTAACACCTTGGATCCAAATCCAAGTGATACCTAAAGTTAAAACCTTCTAAAATATGCCAAGTTATTCACTTGTCTTTAATCCAAAACATTCTCAACCAGCTCAGTCCACTCACAGGGAATTATCCCTCCATTATTCCCAGATGAACTTTGTCTCATAATGTCTTTCCACCTTATTCTACCTGTTATGAAGAAGCAGCCAGCTAATCCTTCCTCCTCATGACAGATCTCTGAGTCATGAGAAAATAGCTCCCATGTTTCCTGGAGTCTTCTCTTGTCTAGGCAAAACATATCCTGTTGTTTCAACAAAACTGCTTAGACCATGAATTACAGGGCCCTCATTATGCTGGCTTTCTGCCTTTTAATATTCTCCCACTCATGAGAATCCTTCCCCATATATGACCCCCAGAACTGAATACAATTCATGTGAAGTCTACTGAATATTCCAGAGTGATATATGGATGCTCAGGATAACATTCGGATTGCTCACAATGGTGGGTTTCAACATTAATAAAAATGTCCAATATGATGGTGATTGGGAAATTCATTCTATAAATTTACCAATTGGTACTGGTCCCTTCTCAACACAAATTCTCAGAGGTACTTATATTTTGATAGCATATTTGACTGATCATTTGATTTATTTTTAGAGTGTTTTAGTGGTTACCAAGCATATATACACAATATTTCTATTGAATTGTGGGCACACAGAATTTCATAGATTAAAAAAATAAGGTGCAGGGAAATGAATTAGTAAGGATGAAATATCAGGGCCAAGACTTTATCCCAATCTGAGTAGCCTGTAGGGTATTGACTGGGAAATAGAAAGAGCTGGGTTCAAATCCCATCTCAGATTCCTACTAGCTTTGTGATTGGGGTGATTTGATTAAATACTCTGTTCCTCTAATAAAGGCAGAGGATTGAATTCAATGAGCTCTTGGGTCCCTTCTAAATCCAAATAAAAACTGTGAATTTCCCAGGACCACCATCACCTACATACAACTACAAACTGTCACAGACATTCACACACATCCACATCCACAACATAACTTATGTAAAATTGAAATATTATTTATATTCAGAACATCCCCAGTTTGTCACTGTGGAAAGATACTGAAGTTATGAGGCAGTTGCAAATTTTGAACATATTAACCCATTTCTCCCTCCCCATCCAAGGCCCTAATTTTGTTTCTGGCACACTGGGCATGTTTTTTGTGCTGTCTCCATTACCTTGGACAGCTCCTTCAGGTAAGCATCAATGAAGTCCTGGGCTTCCTCTGAATTCTGATCTTCCTTGTGTTGTTTGATCACATGGGCTACAAAAGACTCTAGTTTCTTCCATTCTCTTAAGAGCTTTTTGTGAGCTCCTGGCAAGAGTTTCATTATCCGAGGAAACATTTCAACGAACTAAATAACATAAAAGTGGAGAGAAAAAGGAAGCATAAGTGCCAGTTCCTGTTACACTGCCCTGTTCCTTTATATTCCTTACACTGTCAGGCCTACATTTTTGCCTTTTTAGTGTATCATGGAGTTTACTCTAATTCCCTGTCTAACCACTTCCAAACTCATCCTCCCCTTAACCACTTTCTCTTCTCCCATATTGTTACACTCATAACATCCAAGCTGGCATGCAACCATCTTTTGCCTTGTACACAAGCCTCTTGGCCATGTTCTGATGCACTTAAATATCCCTTTCAAGATTATCATCAGCCATTCCCTGTTCCTAATCAGTCTCACAACCTTTAAGGAAGGAAGGAAAAGACAAATTCTTTCTGGGGAAATTTCTGAAGCTTCAGCTTGTTTTTCCCTTAACCCCACAGAATTCTCTTCACTTGAATTTCCATTTTACTCCATCTAGGGAAATGTTAGCCAATATTATTCATCATTCTTCTTCATTTTCTTCCATAAACAGACTCCTGTGGAGTAAAATGAAATCTTGAGCAATTGATTTCTTTGGTGAAGCTCACTCATTGATCAACGAGGTGGCAGAGTGGATGGTGTGCTAGAGTAAAACTCAGGAAGATGAGTTGGAATTCCGCTTGAGACACTTATTAGGTATGAGGCAACTTATTAATTCCTTTTTACCTCTATTTCCAAATCTCTGAAATGGGGATAACAATAGCAACTATCTCAAGGGTTGTTGTGAGGGAGTTAAGAAATCAGCCAGTCTACAAATGTTTATTAATCACTGAGCAAGTGTAACCCCTACTGTGTGCAAGTCACTGGGCTAAGTGCCAGGGAAACAAAGGAAGGAAAAAACAACACCAGTTCCTGTATGAGATTGGTCCAATATGATGCTGATGAGCTCACATTCTAATGGGAGACACAAGTTAATAACTAAGTACCTGCAAGATATATGTAGAGTGGTAGAAAGGGAATCTCATTGGGGAAGGTACTAAGAACTGGAGACATTGGGAAAGACATCTTGCAGCTGAAGGTGAAATTTAAGCTGACTCTTGAAGGAAGCCAAGATGTGGAGATGAAAAAGGAAAGCATTCTAGGCATGACAAATAGCAAGTGCAAAGGCTCCAAGTTTGGAGCAAATTTAGGTATATGTAAAGCTCTTTACAAACCTTACATGTATGTACTTTGGAAACTTTTTTCTCTCTACCTCTTCTTTCTGCCTCTCATTCTATTTCTCTAGCTGTCTTTGTATATTTTCTCTCTGTCTCTTTTTATCTGTCTCTTTCTTCTACCTGTTTCTCTCTGTATCTATGTCTCCATTCTCCTCCCCTTGCAGCGCTATGGATAAAATCCCTGTGTTTCCTTCAAAACTATGCTTAAGTGGCAGCTTCTAAATGAAGCCTTTCCTGGTCCTCCTCACTTCCACTGCCTACTCTACCAAAATGGTTCCCTTATGTTTTTTTGTATTTGCACTTACTTGAGACCATGTTTTCTCCATCACCAGAATAATGTAAACTCCCCAAGGTCAGAATCTATTTCATTTTTGTTACTGTATCCCCATCACCTTGCACAGTAATGGGATATAGTAGGTATTTAATAAATGTTTATAAATTGCTTATCTAGGAAAGATATTAGGAAAAAACAATACCAGAAGATCACAGTGTTCTGGAAATACTTAGGGCCCCTCAGACATGGTCTTTTATGTCACTGTTCTTGAAAATCTTTTTGTTTTTTCTTTATTCCTTTTGTTAGTTCTGTTCTCTGCTTAGAGACTCAGTTCCTGCCAGCCTCTCAGAGATGTTCTTGTTTCTTTTCTTGTGGAAGGAGAATACCACCCAACTGAGGCAAATTTAATCCCATTCAGGAAGGATAATGATGATCTATTTACCTGACACTCCCAACTGGCTTGAAGCACAGTGGCTTGATCCAAGCTTTTCAGCAGCTCCCGAAACTGAGAATCATGATATTCAAAACGATTTCCAAAAGTCACAGAACAGATGATATTGGAAACAGCATTGTTGATCTGAAAGTGGGGGTCAAAGGGCTGCCCTATGGAATAGAAAAAGGATGGGTGACTCTTCATGTCACTCATACTTGCTAGAGGAGCCCTGCATCACTTTCTAACTTTTTATCTTCAACAATTTTTTTCCTACAGTCACCTCCTCTAACACACATCTCTTTAGTTATTATTGTCCATAATCAGAGATTGATTAAAAAGATGTGAGAAAAAAGAAAAGAGCACGCCAATTTAAAAAATGTTTCAGTCAAGGGTTGGGATTTACTTGGAATATATTGTTTCAACTTAGGTTACCAGTGTGACTTTAGGTAAGTTATTTTATCTCTCTTTGCCTCCAGTCACTCATCAGTAAAATGAAGACTTTGGATGAGATGACCTCTGAAGAAACTATCAGAAAGAGAATTTCTATCTAGGATTCTATATCTGATAGATCATGTGTGTAGATTCACAAAGTTTTGACCATCCGCGTGTAATATGTATAGATACATATGTGCATATCATTTGATATCATTCTTGTGAGCATACAAAAATACCTATGACTATATGGATCTGTAGGAAACACATGTATGTGAGCAAATATAGAGTTGATAGTACAACTAGAAATACTGGGATGAAAAGAAGAACTATGAGAAGTGTAGTGCAAAAGGGTGCATATCAACCCTGCAAAGCCTTACTGGAGAGTTTCTGACAGTTGAAAAGGGTTTAGAATCCTGAGGTTAGACAGTTGACCTGGAGGACTCGATGAAAGCAGAAGGGTCAACTGAGTTCTATTCTTTAGACTGAAAACATGGCCTATATTCTGCAGCTTTTCTCTTAAAATTTGTTAGCTTAAATATTTCCTTTAGATCTCCCTAACCTCTCTTTATTCCCCATCATCATTTTCCCTTCCTAAATTTCTTGGGGTTTTGAAAGGAGGGTGGATCTTGGGTTTAGCTTTCAAACTTGGTAGACATAGTTTCCCTGTAGTCAAATAGGGCTTTCCTGTGTTACAAATTATCTCTTGAATCATTGTATCCAACTTTCCTAATCCTATAAACTACAAAACCTCTGGGAGCTGAGTTTAAGGCAGATCCTTTCTCAGTCTCACATTCCCTCCCTAGGGAAGCTTTCTCTAGGCGGCTGTTAGAGTTACCTTATACCCCTCCATCCCTTCCAATCAACCCTAAAAATCAATAAACCCTGTTTGTCATTTAATCAAACCTTTGGCTACATCATTAGTTGACTGATAAGAGAGGGAGAAGGGGAGAAAGGAATCATGTAGTCTCTGGGTCGTGAAGGGAATTGGAGGAGTTCATTTTGGAGGAAGTGCAATCTCGATGCTTTCTCCGGACTCTTCCTTTGTGAACCTGAGAAACTGACTAGCAGCCCTCTAGTCAGTTTCAAGCCATTCCTGGCTGGCCCCAACCTTTGTCTGTAGAAGCGCCCTTCCTGCCTGGAGGGCTCAGTCTGTTTCCCTTTAGTGTCTGTCTCAAACCTGTGTACCCAGTCTGTGTCTCTCAGGCTGTAGCTGTCTGCCCTTGCAACTCTTTATACCTCTGTGTTTATATTCTCTAAACTCAGCCATTCCCTTACTTCTCCTACCACCTCAATCTACCACCTTCACCATTGTATCTTCCTTATCTATTTACTGCCTTAGGGATCCACAAACCCCTATCCACAGTGCCTCATCCCTATTCACATTACCTTTAGTCCTTTACCTGCCTTATCCCCTATTGTAACCTTGCCTTAATCTCCCTATTAAATCTAGCCTATTCCCATATTACAACCACTTTATTACCCCACTAGCTTAATCCCCTTATTACAGAAGGTAAATCAGGAAGGGCAGCAGTATGAGACAGTATGTAGGATCCTGGATCTGAAGGTAGGAAAATCTGGGTTTTAATCCTGCCTCAGATAATTACTGGCAGAGTGATTTTGTTTTGAGTGTCTTCCTTCTGTTAATTATTTCCAGTTTCTGCCTATATCTTATATGGGTGTGGTCATTTGCAAGTTGTCTTCCTTCTGATATTTCCAAGGAGAGATACTATCTTTTCCTTTTTTTGTTTAACATTTTCAGAATTTGGCACAGTGCTTGGTATATAGTAAGCACTTAATATTTATTAATCATGTAACTGACCTTGCAGTGACTCAATTACTCTATTCCTCTGTTTATTCATCTACAGAATGGGAAGGAGGGTTAGACTTCATGATTTTTAAGGATTATTCTTACCGTAAATCTGTGATAATAAGAAAATATAGTATAAAAGGAGAAAGGCGAAGTGGAAGTGGATGGGAGGGAGGAAAAGAAGGAGGAAGAAACAAAGAAAGAGGAAGAAGAGTGGAAGATGATACAATGTCTAGCATTGTCTTACAGACTTGTGGGGCAGAAATCACTTTAATTGGATCTTAACACAAGGACCTGATATGGGTTTTTTCTTGCTTACTCATAAATTTTTAAATACATAGATTTTGATATTTTGGTTTTCATTTTTATTTTTTCCCCAAATTTAATATTTTCTTCTATTTTTTATGGTTTTGATTTTCCTTTCACAATTTACTCATAGACCCCATAATTCAACCATGTATCCTGAGTTGATCTGGGTGTTGCTCAACACCCTCCTTCAGGTGGGATTGTATAATTTCCATAAAATCCAAGATTTAAAAAAAAATTTGAGAAAAATTTCAGGAAAAGAAGCTTCCTAACTCCTTAAATCAAGAAAGTGAACTGTTTGGAGAAAATGCCATGAAGAAGAAATCTATACTGCATCAGAAGATCCAGAATGAACTTTGGGATGTAATTGATTAAACTGAATGGGGTTGATCACATTTATTATGAATGTAAACTCTTATGCCAAAGGGGACTTCACCCCAACTGGTGTTTTGTCAATGCACCTAACAAACATTGGTTTTGCTCTCTCTCTTTTATTTCCCTCTTATCTCCAACTATTATAATTTCCTCTCAGAAAGTGCAATATTGTATGCACCTTTAACTAGAAGATTTTTAGAAGTATAAGTTGGTTATGTTAAATGATTCACTGGGGAGACTAGTCTCCCAAAGAATCAAAGGAGAGTTTGTAAAAGTGAATTCTTTATTCTTTTTGTCTATTTTGAGTTAATCAATCAAGAAATCCCTACTGAACACTTTGTTAGCCATCAAGTAAGAGAATTCACAAGTCACTTACTTGGAGAGCTCCACCCTTTTAACTCAGTCAGAAACTTGTGAATCCTTTGATAAGAGTTTACACCCTCATAGGGCAAGAGGTGGATCCCACAGACACTGCCCCCTTGGGCAGCGCTAGGCAATTTGGAAGCTGCGATTGGCCCCTGTGAAGAGGGGAAGGTATAGGAATTGATGTGGAAAAAGGACTATAAAAAGTTCAGAACTTCCTGTCCTTGGGATTTCTCCATTGAACTTTTTCTCCTTTGGAGTTCATCTTTGGGGACTCTGTGTTTGTGAGCCGGACTGGAGAAGAAGACTCTTTTCTTCGATCCTGTGATGCTGAGTGGAATTATTCCTTCCTTGGTTCTTTGGTGAGAAAAACCTCTCTGCTCACTGGCACTTTGATGGGACATTCTTTTCAGCATGAGTTCTGGTGATATTTTCTTGACAGTGTTAGCCTCTCGTGCACTGAAGGTTCTCTGCAGATTCTTCAGTGTCTCCAGGCTCTTTAGATTTTGGCTTTCTAATTAGGACTTTGGATTCTGGTGAGATATGCTTTCAGATTCTCATTTGGGTCTGGAGATATTAGGATTTAACTCAGGGTATTGGTAGCTAGGAAGTACTTTCTGTGGCCTTATCTACATTTTCCCAACTTTAATTTTTCCACTTCTTTGTAAATAAAGCTGCTAAAAGTCATCTTGACTTAAGGTATAATATTTTTAAATTGGCAACCACAATATTATTTTAGAATTCTCATATTTAGCATAAAACCTAAATTTTAAATTCTCATAGCCCATAATAGCATTGTGAGAAATGTAAGAACCTGCATTGATACAATCACAATCACAATTCCAGAGGCCTATCATGGTGCCTGCTATTCCTCTCCTAATTAGAAGTTAATGGATTTAGGCCACATAGTGAGATACATATTTTTGGATATGGTCAACATAAGAATTTATTTTGCTTGAGTATATGTATTTGGTATAAGGTTTTTGTTTTGTATTTGGAAGAAGGAAAGGAAAGAACTTATTAATTTAAAAAGTACAAGTAAAAAACAAATTAAAAGAGCACAAAATAGGGACCTATTTATAGTATGCACAAATATTCATATGGATGTGATTATCTACCTATATATTCTAACGTATAAGGAGTAAAAGAGCAAAGAAGGCAGAAGAGAAGAGAAAAAATAGAATAGAAGCAAAGACATTTAAAACAGGGTATAGATGAATCAGTAAGTGGGAGGGAAGAAGAAATAGGAAGAAAAAAATAGAGAATGTCAGCAGAAGAATATAGAAAAAAGGGTATGTATACCTGTTTGTGTGTTTATACAAGTTTTTAGTGACCAGCCATGGGAGGACTCCATGTGTGCCACTTTAAAAAAATGAAGGATCCAGTAGTTTATGAGCTGATGGCAGAAGATGAATATAATGTCATTAAAAATAAGGTACTCTTAAGGGATTACTTTCCTTACTTATTGTCTTTTTTTCCTATAGGAATTGGCATGTCTTTGAAAACCTTCCCTAAGTGGGAATATTTTGTCTTTCTCTAGTCTAGGGATGATCTGTCTCACCTTCCTCCCCTCATGTCCAATTACAAATTTTTTAATGATATATTCGCCAAACATACAATTGGAAGTAACTGAAAATATCTCTGTCTCAGCAGTTTTCAGATGAATAAATCAAAGCTATCTATAATCATATGAAAAAATATTCTAAATCCCTTTTGATTAGAGACATTCAAATTAAAAACAGCTCTGAGGTACCACCTACTACCTGTTAGATTGGCCAATATGACAGTAAAGGAAAATGATGAATGTTGGAGGGGATGTAGCAAAATGGGGACACTAATGCATTGCTGGTGAAGCTGTGAAATGATCCAACCATTCTGGAAGCCAATTTGGAATTATGCCCAAAGGTCTATAAAAGAATGCATACTTTTTAATTCAATAATACCACGACTAGGTCTATATATTAGAGAGAATAAGAAAAATGAATAAGACCTACTTGTACAAAAATACTTATAACTCTTTTCATGGTGGCAAAGAATTGGGAATTAAAATGATGTTCATCAATTGGGGAATGGCTGGACAAATTGTGGTGTATGATAGTGATGGAATACTATTGTGCTTCAAGGAATGATGAACAGGATGATTTAAGAAAGAGCTGGAAAGACCTTCATGGATTGAAGCAGAGTGAAATAAATAGAACAAGTAAAACACTGTAAACAGTAACAGAAGTATTGGGGGATGATTGACTTAATAGACTTAGCAGTGCAATGATCCAAGACAATTCTGAGGGACTTGTGACAAAGAATGCTATCAAACTCCAGAAAAAGAACTGTTAGAGTCAGAATGCAGATTAAAGCATAGGATTTTTCAATTGTTTATTTGGATTTATATTTTGGGATTTTGGTTTTATAAGATTACTTACTAAAATGAACAATTTGGAAATATGTCTTCCATGATAATACATGTTTAACCCAGATCAAATCACCTTCTAGCACTAGGAAAGGGAAATGAAGGGAGGGAGGGACATATATTCAATGATGTAAGTTAGGAAAATTTGTGTGGAAATTTGTTAATACATGTAATTGGTAAAAAAATAAAATATGACATACTGGGAAAAAAAAAACATATCTCTCACAAGCGCTCACCTTTTTCTTCTCTAATAGCCTCAGTAAGGTATGTGGCCTCTTCCTGGATCCTAAGTTCGAGGGTCTTCTTTCCCAAGCCAAAATTCCTTAGGGTCATTAAGGTAAATCTTCTTTGATCTTTCCACTCTTGACCATTAGACATGATTAAGCCTAAATTATGATAATAATTTATCTTAATACTTCAAAAATCTTTAATTTTATTGGTGTGGTTATTAATTCTTCTGGCAATGGAATTCAATTAAACAAATACTTAAAAAAGAAAAACCTATTATTTGCCCAATAATGTGTTGGTTATACGAATAGAAAAGAGCTAGCCAGTCCTTGCTCCTAAGGAACTCACACACTAAGTGGGGAGATAATACTCCTGTTCACTTATAGAGCACATGGAAAAACCTGCAAGTCCAAAAGACAAAGCTGCTTAGGGTCTATAAGAAGCCCATCGGCCTTGGGGCATATGAATATGAGTTACTGGTTTCCTCATTGAGAGACGAGTAAAATTTCTGCTGTGGAGAAGACAGCTCTAGATAAGAAGAGGAATGTGAATGTTGATCTGGATTATCAAATCCAGTGAGAGGGACCTCAATCATTTCTTGTGGTTCCTGCTAACTTAGACAGTGTCATGGGTTAATCAGCAGCAGGATGCCTTGGCCTTCTGTTTCTGGAAGTATCATAAACAGTCTCATTGTTTCCCCATTTCTCAATGTAATCTGGAATTGCAAATATCAATAATTTCACTAATGACAAATACAATGAGGAGACCACATAACAAAATTCATGGGATACAGCCAAAACAGTATTTATTGGAAAATTTTTATCTCTAAATTCTTACATAAATTAAAAAGAGAAAAATAAGATCAATAAATTGGGCATGCAACTAAAAAACTAGAAAAAGAACAAATTAAAAACCCACAAATTAAAGACTAAATTGGAAATTCTAAATATCAAAATATCAAAAGAGAAATTAATAACATTGAAAGGAAAAGAACCGTTGAACCAATAAATAAGACTAGGAGTTGGTTTTTATGAAAAAAACAACAACAAATTAGATAGTGCTGCTTATTTTGATTTTAAAAAGGAAAGAAGAAAATCAAATAATCAGTATCAAAAATTAAAACAGTGAACTCATCACCAATGAAGAGGAAATTAAAGCAATCATTAGTAGCTATTTTGCCCAGTTATATTCCAATAATAATGACAATCTAAGTGAAATGGATGGATATTTACCAAAAGAACCCTCCAAATTGTCCAGATTAATAAAAGAGGAAATAGAATCTTTAAATAATCCCATATCAGAAAAGGAAATTGAACTCCCTAAGAAAAATTCCCATTGCCAGATGGATTCACACATGAATTCTATCAAACATTTAAAGAATAATTAATCCCACTACTACATAAACTATTTGGGAAAGTAGGCAGAGAAGGAATCTAACCAAATTATTTTTGGGAAACAAATATGGTACTGTTAACTAAACCAGGAAGAAAAAGATAGAGAAAGAAAATTATAAGCCAATTCTATTACTGAATATAGATGCAAAATTTTTAAATAAAATAGCAAGGAGATTATAGCAATATATCACAAGGAGCATTCACTCTGCCTAGGTAAGATTTATACCAGGAATATAGCAATGGTTGAATATTATGAACACTATCAGCAACATTGACCATATCAGTAACCAAACTAACAGAAATACCATGATTATCTCAATAAATGTAGAAAAAGTCTTTGACAAAATACAATACCCATACCTACTTAAAACACTAGAAAGCATAGGAATAAATGCCATTCCTTAAAATGTTGAGTAGTATATACCTAAATCATTAGCAAGTGTCATCTACAAAGAGGATAAGACAGAAGACTTCAGTAAGATTGGAACTGAAGCAAGGATGTCCATTATCACCACTATTATTTGATATTGTTTTAGAAATGCTAGCTTTAGCAATTAGAAAATAAAAATAAACTGAAGGATTTAAAGTAGGCAATAAGAGAACTAAATTATCACTTTTTGTGGATGATATGACGGTATTATTAGAGAATCCTAGAGAACCAAATAAAAACCTACTTAAAATAATTAATAACTTATAAAGTTGTAAGGTAAAAAGTAAATCTACATAAATCATGAGCATTTTTATATATTTCCAACAAAGTTCAGAAACAAGAGATTGAAAGAGTAATTCCATTAAAATAACTCTAGATGATATAAAATACCTAGGAATCAGCCTTCTAAGAAAAATCTAGAAATTATATGAACACAATTACAAAATGCTTTAAAAAATAAAGTCATATATAGACAATTGATAAAAAAATAATTGCTCATGGGTAGACCAAGCTAATATAATAAAAATGTCAATTTTACTTAATTTAATTTGCTTGTTAAGTGCCATACCAATAAAACTATCAACTACATATTTTACAGAACTAGAAAAAGTAATAAAATTCATCTGCAATAACAAAAGGTCAAGAACACTGAGGGAATTAATGAAAAAAAAGGTGAAGTATGGTGGCCTGGTGGGACCAAATGTCAAACTATAATATAAATTAGTAATTATTCTGGTACTGGCTAAGAAATAGAATGGTAGATCAATGGAATAGAATAGATACACAAAATACAGGAGTAAATGACCTTAGCAGTCTAGTGTTTGATAATTCGAAGAACACAGATTTTGGAATGAGAACTCACTGTTTAACAAAAGTGCTGGGAAAGTGGAAAAAAAAAAGTATGCCAGAAACTAGGTATGGACCATTATCTCATACCCTACAGTAAGATAAGGTCAAAATGCACATATAATTTAGATATAAGAAGTAATACTCTACCTAAATTAAGGGAACATGAAATAGTTTACCTGGCAGATACTTGGAGAAGGGAAGAATTTATGTCCAAACAAGAGATAGAGAGCATTATAAGTTGTAAAATAAACAATTTTGATTATATCGAATTAAAAAAAAAACTTTTATTCAAACAAAACTAGTATAACCAAAAGTAAAAGTAGAACAATAAAACTGGAAAAATCTTATAACAAATTTATCTGATAAAGGCCTAATATCTTAAATCTATAGAGAACTAAATCAAATTTATAAGATTACCAGCCATTCCCCAAATGTCAAATGGCCAAATGATATGAACAAGCAATTTTCAGATAAAGAAATCAAAGGTATCAATAATCAAGTAAAAATGTTCTATATTATTCTTAATTGAAGAAGTGTAAATTAAAACAAAATTCAAGTACCACTTCACACCTATCAGATTGACCAATATGACAATAAAGGAAAGCGATAAATGTTGGAAGAAATATGGCAAAATTGGGAAACTAATGCATTGTTGGAATTGTGAACTGATCCAACCCTTCCTGGAGGGAAATTTGAAACTATATCCAATGCGTTATAAAATTTTGCATACTATTTTGATCCTGTAAAACCTCTACTAGGTCTATATCAGAGAGATAATTAAAAAAAGGAAAGCATCTATTAGTACAAGGATATTCGTAAATACTTTTTTCGTGATGGCTAAGAATTAGAAATTATGGGGATATTCATCAGTTAGGGAATGGCTGAACAAATGGTGGTACATGTTAGTAATGTAATACTATTATGCCATAAAAAATGATAAATAAGGTGTTTTCAGAAAAAGATGAGAAGATCTGCATGAACTGATTAAAAGTGAAATAAGTAGAACCAGGAAAACATTTTACATGGTAACTGCAATATTGTACAACGATCAACTGAGAAAGCTTCTCAACAATGCATTGACAGGGACAATCCTGACAGACTTATGATAGGGAATGCTCTCTACTGCCTAAGAAAGTACTAATTATTTGTTTTTATATAGTGGTTTTGGTCAGAATATAGAGCTTTGTACTTGAAGTTAAGAAGATGTAGGTTTAAAGCCTGCTTCTGGAATGTACTAGCTATATGGCTTTACACAAATCACTCAATATCTCTTGATTTTGGTTACTTTATTTTTAAAATGGCAGAGGACCTTGAAGTTTCCTTGTAGACCTAACTCTGCAATCTCCATTTTGGCTAAAATGTAGGGTAAAAAAATGTAGAGTACCAAAAGATGATCTTTCATAGATAAAGATGTAAAGATTGGATGAAAGGTCATCAAGGATGTGGTCAAGAATAAAAGACACTAACGGGGGCAGCTGGGTACCTCAACGATGTGGTCAAGAATAAAAGACACTAACGGGGGCAGCTGGAATGAGAGCCAGGCCTAGAGACAGGAGGTCCTGGGTTCAAATCTGGCCTTAGCACTTCCCAGCTGTGTGACCCTGGGCAAGTCACTTGACCCCCACTGCCCACCCTTACCACTCTTCTGCCTTGGAACCAATACACTGTATTGACTCTGTACCCAGAAAAGTACACCAACAAAATATACTGAGTGACTTTTGCTTAAAGACTTTCAATGAGGAGGGAATGTACAATTTCTTCAGGGAAAATATTTAATTTTTGGATAGTTCTGATTGTTAGGAAGTTTTTCCTCATATGCAGCCAATCTTTACATCTCTGCAACTATCATCATTTGTTTTATTTTTATCATTATCATATATATTATTACACTATTATATTTTATTATTAATATATCATTACATAGCATATTTTATTATCAATGTCATTATTATATTTTACCATTATATTTATCAGAGCAAGGAGAACAAGTCTAATCTCTTTTCTATTAAGTGACCTTTAAACCTTTGAAAAAAACTCTCACGTCTCTCCCCTTTCCATTGAGTCTTTTTGTCCTCAATTTTAAATTCTCATGCTTCTTTAACTGGTCTTCTTAAGGGATGAATTTGAATCCTTTGAAATCCTTGTTACTCTCCCCTTCAATCTATTCACCTCTTCCAACTCTTAGATATAAAGGAAGGCATATTTCTTAAATTATGGGCTGGAATTCTCCAAATAGATTGATGGTCAGAGCTCAAGGATACTTTTCAATGAAAACTGGAAATAGAAAATATTTATCATATTTGAAAGAACTCACCATGTGATTTAAATATGTAAGACTGCAAAGGAGTTCGGGGGCGATCAACAAACACATGGCCTTGGTTAACTAGGACTTCTTTTATCAGTGGCAATCCAGTTACAAATATCATAGGAATACCGAACAGTTCCACAAAGAAAATGTTTCCATATTTCCTGACAGACTGAAAAATAGTTAGTTTGAGTTTCAAACTTCCATTGTCTTTCGGGCTATTTTTAAAAATCTCTATTGTTATCAGACATTCTATATGTGAAGCATCAATTCCAATGGAGTTCACTCAATTCAGTTTGATCCAATTCCATTTAATTGAGTTTAGCTCACCCAAATAAACATTTAACATATGACTATGTCCCTGGTTTTGTGCTAGTTGCTGAGCAGGTAGTCACAAAATACATATCATTCACACCCTTGAGGACCTGACATAGGTAGGAAACAACCTCCTCATAGATAAATAAACATAGAATATATGCAAAGGAATATTAAGTGATTTTAGAAGAGACTAGGACAGTGATGGCAAACCTATGGCACATGTGCCCAAAAAAAGGGCATTCAGGGCTCTCTCTGTGGGCACACCTGCAGTTGCCCACCAGAGTTTGTTACTAGAAAACCAGAGGGACTTGGGGTGGAATTATTTCCCTCTCCCATTTCACATGTGCTGAGGACATTCTTCACTTCATCCACCCCTCTGCCCAGCAACCCAATGGGAGCACTTCCTCCCTCCACTGTCTGGGGTAATCTGCTTGAGTGGGGGGGTGCCATATGCTGTGTGAGGGTGTAGCACAGATGTCAGACTGTTGAGTCTGTGGTGAAGGTGATTTCTGTGGTGGGGCTGGAGAGGAGCTGTTTTGTGGGGGGCATAGCTCACACTGTGGCACGTAGCTGGAGAGGAGCTGAACTGGAGGGTAGTGGAGAGCATACGCCACTCTTCTCCCCCTCTTTACCTGTGCCTCTCATCACAAACTCTCCCTGCCCAGCAGCCCAGTCAAGTGCTTCTTCTCTCCCCTGTCTGGAGAAAGGTGGGGTTGGAGGGTACAGGGGAAGAGGGTTGGGCACCGCACTTGTTCTCTTGGGGAGTCAGGCATGGCATTCAGTCTGGGGGTGAAATGGGGGGCATTCCATTTCCAAAAGGTTTGCCATCATTGGACTAAGACCTGGGAAGTGTTTGAAAAGATTTCTTCATTTGTAAAGTACCTTGTGAATCTTAAAATACTACTAAAAGTCTAACTATAATTATTAGAAGTGGATTATTAATTTATTTACCAACTTGCCAATTGTAAGTCATTGATTAATAATAATAATCAGTGTTTATTTGCTCAATTTAATGGGAAGGAACACTACAGGGAACAGTACAGTGCCAACTTTATCAGAAAGAGTTGATCAATAAGGATAGAAAGCAGCAGACACTTGGAACAGCTTGTTCAAAGTCCTAAGATCAGAGACTGAGGGCATCGATTCTTAACCTTTTTTTGTGGTGTTGTCCCTTTGGTCGTTTAGAAAAGCCTATGGATTCCTTCTTAGAAGAAAGCTTCTAAATGCATAAAATAAAATGCATAAGATTATAAAGGAAACCAAACATTAAGATGTAGTTATCAAAAATAGTTTTCAGAAATGACTTAGAACCTGTGATTCAAATGTTTGAAGGGACCTCAAAAACTTCCTATTCCAATTTCTGCCAGCCAGTCAATTAATAAATATTTTCCAAGGGTGCCATACTATGCTTAGTGCTGAGGAAACAAAAAGAGGCACTAGACAGTCCCTTTCCTCAAAAAGCTCATCTCTCATTTTATAGATGATAATAATATCATATGTTCAATACAGACATATCTCTCCATATTTCTTAATCTATTGATCTAGCTTTAAGTCCATCTATCAGTCCATCTGTTGAGAAATGTTTAATGTGTTCCAAGCACTGATCTAAGCACTTTAAAATTATTATTTCTTTGATTGTCACAATAACACCGGGAGGGAGGGGCTATGCTTATTACTTTTTTCTTTTTTTAAAAAAAGGAAACCTACAAAAAGAGGTTTATTGACTTTGCACAGTGATGATGATGATGATGATAATAATGATCATAACAATAGAAATAACATTTCTTTTTTGCTTTAAAGTTACAAAGCACTTTTTAATGTATCATCTCATTTGATCAGAAAGACAGTTCAGAAAGGATCTCAATGGCCATCTGATCCCAGCTATAAGGGGGAAAAAATTACTCCCCAATGACTCATCCCAGAAGTAATGAGTTTCTCAAAGATTCATAGGAAGTAAATGTCAGAAGAAGGAGGGGAACCCAGCTCCCCCACCCCCCACCCCAGGGCTCTAACCCAGAAGTTTTTTTTTCATCCTTAGCTAAGAGGCTGTTTCCCAGGTAGAGCCTGAGCAGGGATGACCACCAGGAGGCTTGTAGCCACTCAGTTCCTTTGCCCCACCTCCCAGCTGGTGGATTCTTGCCCTCCCCTCTCACTCCTTACCTCCTGGACGGTGATATGGGGCTTTTTAATGTCCATTTGGAGGAAGTGGCTAAACTTGGACAGCCAAGAAGGGCCCGGGGGATAGTTAGGGCGCTGCCTCTTCTTCTGCACATAACTTGCCAGGATCAGGAGAACAGCAGAGAAGAGGAGGAGGGTCTGCAGGGAAGCCGCTTCCCAAAGGGAAGGGAGCCCGTTTCCTAGCAGGAGCTGCATCCTTCTCCAGCTCCAGCACCAAGGCCAGCCAAGCCAAGGTAGTTGTTCTACCGCAGCAGCAGCAGCAGCAGCAGCAGCAGAGCCACCAGGAACAGAGTTCAAGGGAGAGATGAAGGCGGAGCTGCGTTTGTTCCTTGAATTTGCAGATTGGGCGGGTTTTTTGTGAGCCAGCCAATGAGAGCTGCAGGAAGTGCGAGCCTCTCTTCAGCGCTTCGCCCACTCCTCCCGAGAGGAAACGCCTCCCCAGGAAAAGAAGGCTGGACTTGTGGACAGGGAACTGGAGAGGTGACTTGGCCAATGACCAGGCGCACAGGGACGGACCCGCCTAGGAGGTCCCCTAACACAGAGCCACAGCTTTGGGGCAGGAAGACCCCAGAGAGTCAGCCTGTCCTTTAGAAGAGAAGGAACGTTCTAGGAAGATCAGGGACCAGACAAGGTCACGCAACGCTAAGTAGGTTTCAGAGCCTGGGTTGGACCCCAGCTCAGGTGATGTCAAGGTAGCCTTCTTGTCCCCAAGACAAACTGCCTCTAAAGACAGGCTTGAGAACTAAGGTAGAAGCGTTCTAAGAATCCTAAGGCCTAAGTGGGGGCTTTATGAACCTGATTGGGAGAAAACAATTCCAGCTTTATTCAAATAATTACATTCAACTAACTTTATAGTTTAATTGGAATAAATTGGGATGATTAAAATAAATTCTAATATAATTAAAATAATTGAAATAAAATTTGAATATAATTGGAACACAATTGCCATATAATTAGGAAAAATGTTATGACAGGTAAATTAAAGACTAAATTAAAATTGTTGTAATAAATTGGAATGTTTGGAATAAAATTCCAATATAAATCCATATAATTGGAATGTCTGTATAATAGTCCTATGTATGTAATTTTGTGTAACTAAAGTGTTTAATTCATTTATTTATTGTCATACCAAACTACCAAAAATTATTTTAGTGGCCTAGAAAAAATGATAGCAAAATTGATCTGGAAGAACTAAAAATCAAGAACATCAAAGGAATTAATAACAACAACAACAACATTTGAGCAGTTAACATTTTTCCAGTTGTTTAGATATGACTTTATTTGGGTGAAAAGTGTTTTACAATTGCATTCCTGTGATTCCTGTGGTTGTTTTGCAAGTGGCCTCTCAGTTGTTCCATATTGTCCAGTTATTTTCAATGGAATTTCTCTTTTTGTCTTTTGCTGGACTTTGTTGGTATTTTACAAAAATGCTGATGATTTCTGTGGGTTTATTTTGTATCCTGCAATTTTGCTAAAGTTATTAATTTTTCAATGGTTTTTAGCCAATTCCCTAGGATTCTCCAAGTATAAAATCATATCATCTCTGGAAAGTGATAGTTTAATTTCCTCATTGCCTATTTTGATTCTTTCAATTTCTTTTAATTCTCATTGCTAGAACTAGCATTTATAACATAATATTAAATACTAGTGATGATAACGGGTATTGCTGTCTTAAAATCAATACTATGTATTGATTCCAAGGTGGAAGAATGGTAAGGGCTAGGCAATGGGGATTAAGTGACTTTCCCAGGTCTAAGAAGTGTCTGAGGTCAGATTTGAACCTAGAACCTCCAGTTACTAGGCCTGACTCTCAATCCACTGATCTACCCAGCTGTTTCTCATTGAGCATGTTCTAAGCCTGAATTTTAGAACTCAGGCACATAAGAAAAAATTTTAACTAGAGAAGCTAATTCTAAAAGTTAGATTCTCTTCTTTTAAATTCCCTTCAGTCTTTTATTGGTAGTTCCAAAATAATACCTGGTTCACAAAGATGTAAAGAGCAGCAAGAAGTATAGGAAATGCAAATTATCTTGTGCTGAAGGTGATAATTAGATATCCTTTATATAAATAAGATTAGAATTATATGGCTTGAGTGAGCACTCACTTGATTGCCTACTTATTAATAAAACAAAACTCTAGCAAGTGTATTAAATTGTAATAAGATCTATTTTTCAAGCAACTTTAGGGAAAGGTATTATGAGTGACATAGCCTGGGAAAAGCCAATTCTCCTCTTAGAAATAATGTACAAGTCCAGTCCAGCGATTGGGAGACTGAACCTGTATGCCAACACCCTCAGTGCCATGAAATACTTGGTTAAATGAACTGATACCATAAAACAAATGATGGGTCAACTACTGGTCCTGTCACTTTTCAGTACACCCTGAAAGCCCATCCCTGAGGTTGTCCTTGTTTCTCTGAGAAATGGCAGGTAAGTCAGCTTCCCTCTGCCTTCCTTTCTGTACTTGGAAGAAAAGAGTTGATAGAGATCTGTATGGAGGAGGACCTTGGGCAGCCCTTGGAGCCAGGGAGAGCATAGGAAGGAGCAAAGACTTGGGGCTCAAGGGACCTCAGGAAGCATCTACTGGAGCTCCATTTTACAGATTTAGAATTTGAGTCTCAGAGAAGTGAAGTGACTTGATTATTGCCCTCATTATTCTCTTGTTTTTAGGAACAGACTCATAGATTTTCCAGAATAAAAATGGATGTTATATTTCTGGTGACTTCAGATTTACAAAGTATTCTACATACATTTCCTTCAGACTGTACCAAAGTCAGGTGAAGCATTCATTCATTCAACAGGCCTTTTATATTAATTATATCTAATACTTATAAAATCTTTTAAAAATGACAAGGCCCTTTGAAAATATCATCTAATTTAATCCTTAAAACAACTCTGGGAGGTAGGTGCTATTATTATCCCCATTTTACAAATGAGTAAACTAAAGCAAGTAGCAGTTAAGTGATTTACCCTGCTAGTAAATATATAAGGACACATTTGAATTGAGGTCTCCCTGACTGCAGGCTTAGATCCCTCTGCACTATGCCACCACCTAGCTGCTTAAAGCATTTACTATGTATCAGGCACTAAGATGAATGTTGGAGATGAAAGGAATAAGCAAAAATCATTCCTGCCTTCAGAGAGCTTACATTCTAAGGAGAGAGATAATAACAGTTCACAAATAGGTCTTTACAAGATAACACATGGAGTAAAGGGGGAGATCCTCATAACTAGAGGGATTGGGAAGGGCTTCCTATGCAATGGTCAGCAACCTTTTTGGCCCTGAGAGTCATAAAGGCCTGTGGAAGGAGGAGGATGGAGGTGGAAGGCGCTGGAATATGGGGCGGGGGCTGAAGGGCCCCCTGGGGCACATCCTGGGGCTCTGTCAGGACTGGTCGGTCAGGAGGTGGAGCTACATATGGCTCCAGAGCCAACTTTGTTGACCCCTGCTATAAAGGGTGTCATTTGATCTGGATCTGGAAGGAAACCAGAGACTCCAAGAAGAGCCAGTGAGGAGGGAGGGCATCTCAGGCCTGGGGAACACCCAGGAACAAGACATCACATTAGAAAGCAAGAGCATTGTATGTGCAGGAAAGTACCTAGACAAGGAAGATGAGATGTTGGAATGGAAAGGTAGGATGAGGCTGGATAATTGAGAGCATTCAATCTCAGTGGAGTTTATATTTTGTCCTAGAGGTGATAGGGAGCCATTGTAGCCTCTCTGAGCAGGGTGAGGGCAGGGGGGTACTATGGTCAGACCTATATGGTGGGAAACTCATTTAGGCATTTGGGTGGAGGATGGATTGGTTGTGGGGAGTGAATGGAAGCAGGGACAACACTTAGAAGGCTAGGACAATGGTCTAGGCAAGAGGTCTTGGGAAGTAACCCCCATACCTATGAAAGTACTTTGGAAACCATTCAATTCTGTGTGTGTTTTTGAGTGTGTGTATACACATGCAGATATACAAACATATACATATATGCTATATATATATTATATATATATTATACACACACACACACACTCAGGCACTTATATGCAACTTTTATAAATCTAAGTTTATAAGTGATGGAAATAAACAGGATTTGATGTCTCGGGAATCATCTGGTCCAACCCATGCAGGAAGAACTCCTCCAAATACTGTCTTCCCTCCAGAATGGCTGAATGGTGTAGACCAAATTGTTAGTACTTACCTCACAGGGTATATAAGAAGCTCCAAAGGGATATTGTCTGTCTTGACTTTAAAGAGGATATCTTAAGGTTTAATTTTGTTGTGATGCTTTTTCCAGACCAATACAGGCACTGTCAAGTGATTGTGGGACTTAGGGGGTGGGATTTGAAAAGTATTTTAATCTTAAGAAGATTAAAATCTTCTTAACCAAGTGAGTGTGGCTCACTTGCTGAGAAAGGCAGAAAGGACTCTCTTTTCTTAAATTGACCATTCTCCAGAAAATGTTTTGGGTTGAAGGTTTCTGGAGTAGCCCCAAAACTCCTTGGGGTCCCTGTGCAAAGAAGTTAGATTGGTCAGCAGTAAGGTCCCCTGGAAACAGGAAGATAGGACTGAGTCTAAGGAGAAGAAAGGACCTTGCCACTCTCTCATTTTATAGACTAGAGCATTGAGGATCAGGGAGGGCAAAAGAACCTCCAGTGAACATACAGCTTTTAAATGGTCAAACATATCGTAGAACTCAAGACCTTGTGGAGCAGGAACGCTCAATGTGTTTGGGATCACACTAGAATACACCTAGGAAGGTGTATGCACCTCTTCTCAGAAATATGTTTTTAAATGAATCAAACAAAACACAGAATTACAAAGGAAACCAATTATATCTAAATTTAATCATCACATTCTAAACAAAGCAAAGCAAAATGAAAAATTAAATTCATGGATCCCAGGTCAAGAATCCATGCCTCAGGGAACCATAAATTTAGAACTGGATGGGATTGTAGAGGTCGTCTATTCTAGAAGACTCTTATTTTCTCAAATCTCAAAACTAATTTTCTTGATGACTAAACTGAGACTGAGAGGGGAGTCAATTTCATCTGGAAAGCATTAGACGTGGGAGTTGAGTCCAAATTTTCACTTTACAAGAAGTTTGATACCCATCAGTAGTTGGTAATTTGTCTTCAAATTGGCTTCTGCTCCATGTAGGACCACATCCTCCCTATTGCCTACTTATGAATTAGGTAGTAAAGGAGTGACCTTCCCAGAGAGCAATGTGCCTTCAATTAGTAAGTTCCTTCAGAAGGTCTATAAGAAATGTTGGTTAGAAATGTCAGATATCATGAAAGAGCATGGGGACTTGAGATAAAGGAGCCCATTCAAACTCTTTGATATATGTTGGTTAAACACAGGATTATACACTTTTCATCAGGTCCTCAACCTCCAAATGCTATAATAAGGACTCTGCTTTCCTTGGGTGTGGTTAATGCCTCTCTTTTTTTGGGGAGCAGGAAGGTTCAAATTTGGCCATGGCTATCCTCCCGTTGTCTCTCTTCTTCCCGTCTTAACTTCTCTTCCTTTCTCTACCCAAGTTCCAAAAGGCAGGATAGGTGACCATGGAGAATGAGGTTGATTCCAAATCTTTCCCCACCCCCTGGACAGGCTCCCCTATAGGTCGATCTTGGGCTGAGTCTCTCGAGGAAGGGCACAGATTTGGTAGGAGACAGGAGAGAGGGTCACACCAACTCGGAAGTCCAGGCTCAGCTTGGTGTCTGGGGGAGCCTGGAATGTGAATCTCTGAAGCAAGCAAGTGAAGAAAATGAAGAGCTCAGCCCGAGCCAGCTGTTCCCCCAGGCAGACCCTCTTCCCTGAAAGGCAAAGAGATCAGAAAACAATGAATCTATGAAAGCTTGGCACAGACAGTATTTCTAGGTAAGGGGTTTCAAGAGCCCAGACTGAGGAATCAGATCACCTGAGTCTAAATCCAAAACTGAGGAGAAACTTCAGGTTCATCTGTTCCAACTCCCTCTTTTGACCATTGAAGAAATCACTGGTATTAATTGACTTGTTGATAGCCACAACCTATTAAAGTTCAGAGGTGGAATTTGAACGCAAGTCTTCTCCACTCTATGTGAGACACTATATCTACCGTAGCATGTTGCTGCCATCCCTCTTAGACACTTAGAACAGCTGAAATAATGTGTCTGGCAGTAGACTTCTTGCCTCTGACACTAACTGTGTGATATTGGGTAAGTGACAATTTCTCAATGCATGAAACAATTGTGGAGGTTCTTGAAGAAGCAGAGAAAGTGCTGACGTGCTTCATCAGAACTTTGTATCTGGAAGGTCTTGCCAAGGAAAGATTATGATGGGCAGTGGGCCTGCTATCTCAGAATCAGATGGACTTGAAGCTATTGACTTGAATGAAGGGGGAGGCTTTGGAAGAAGGAGGCAGAATCTGGACAGACCCCGTTAGCTGTGTAATGATCCTGGGTGATGTGTAGTTGCTAATTGCACATTGGGTCCCCTTCTCCAAAAGCACAAAGAGTGCTCACTCCTTCTCCAGGGAGCTGCTCTGAGGAGGCTCACATTATTTCTGATGGTAAAATGTGTCAATCCAGCTATGAGGCTATGCCTGTGTGTCAACCCCCTCAGTACCATGACAAAAGCTTGTCAAATTAGGTGTTTGGTATAAAAAAAAAGGATGGGTTAAATAACAGTCCTGCCACTTCCCATTACCCCTGAGAATCCATCCCTGAGTCTATCATTGTTTCTCTAAAAAATGTCAGGCAAATCAGCTCCCCAATCTCTACCATCCTTTTTTGCATTTGGAAGAAAACATCTGGTAGAGACTCAAATTCAAGTGGATGGAAGGGAAGCCCTTGGAGCAAGGGTGAGCATAAGAGCCAAGACTTGGTGCTCAAGGGACCTCAGAAAGCCATCTACTGCAGATAGATTTCCTTTTATAGATTTAGAATTTGAATTTTGGGGAAATTAAGTGACTTGATTTCCCTGAAATTTATCATTCTCCCATTTTAAGCAATAGACTGATAGATCTTCTAGAATAACAATGAATGTTATATTTCTGGTGACTTCAGATTTACAAAGTATTCTACATTTCATTCAAACTTTACTAAAGCCAGGTGAAACATTTATTCATTAATTCAACTATCCCTCCATAATAATTATTCCTGACACTTATAAAGCCCTTTAAAGTTGGTAAGGTCCTTTAAAATATTATCTGATTTAATCCTCAAAGCAACCCCATGGTATAGGTTACTATATATTATATATAATTATCTGTTTTTTATAAATAAGGAAACTGAGGGAAACAGCGGTTAAATGACCACCCCTCCTAGTAAATGTCTGAATCCATGTTTGAACTCAGGTCTCCCCAACTCCAGTAACAGTTATTTGTTCACTATGCTGTCACCTAGATGCCTATATACCTCTTAAGCACCTACTGTATGCTAGCACTGAGTGCCTAAGTGTTAGAGTTGAAAGGGAAAAAAAAAAGCAAAAATAATTCCTGCCCTCAGGGAGCTTTCATTCTGAGGAGAAAGATAATAACAGTTCACAAAACGGTCTGTACGAGATCATACAGAAAGGAGAGGAAGAGATCCTCATAACTAGAGGGACCAGGAAGGGCCTCCTGTACAAGTTGACATTTGACCTGAATCTGGAAGGACAACAGAGACCCTGATAGGCACAAGTCAGAATGGAGGGTGTCCCAAGCCTTGGGAATAGCCAGGAACAAGGTATGGAGTCAGGATATAAGAACATAGTATGTGCAGTAAAGCACCTAGACCAGTGATCCCAAAGTGGGCGCCACCGCCCCCTGGTGGGTGCTGCAGCAATCCAGAGAGGCGGTGATGGCCACAGGTGCATTTGGGGGTGGTGAATAACTGTAATGGGGCAGTGATAGTATGTGACAGGGGGCACTAAGTAATATTTTTTCTGGAAAGGGGGGCAATGGTACAGGAGAGAAATGATGGGAAGTAACCCCAATAGGAATGAGAGTATTTGGGGATCTCTAAAGTGCTGTGTGTGTGTTTGTGTGTGTACACATGTATATATACAAACATGCACACACACGTAACTTTTATAAATATAAGTTTATAAGTGATGGAAATAAGTAAGACAATGCTTTGGGAGTCATCTGGTCCAACCCATGCAAAAAGGACTTCTCCAAATAGTATACTTGACAATTGAACATCACCCCCCTCCAGAATGAATGAATGGTGTAGACCAAACTTGGTAGTACTGACCTTATAGAGTGGCCCTGAAGTTCCCAAGGGATATCGTCTTTCTTGCATGCTTTTAAGATTTCCAATAGCTTTATTTTATTGTGATACATTTTCCCAGCCAGTGGATAATATTAATTCAGTCACTGTTATATGATTGTGGGACTTAGGGAGTGGGATTTGCAAGGTATTTAAATGTTTAAAAGAATGATGCCCCATGGCCTAGGCTTCCCTTCCCCATGAATGTGACTCACCTGCTGAGAAAGGCAGAAAGGACTCTCTTTTCTTAAATTGACCATTCTCCAGAAAATGTTCTGGGTTGAAGGTTTCAGGGGTAGCCCACTCCTTGGGGTCCCTGTGCAAGGCAGACAGATTGGTCATCAATAAGGCCCCCTGGAAACAAGAGGATAGAACTGAGTCCAGGGAAATTTGGGGTAGAAGGGACCTGGCCATTCTCTCTTTTTACAGGCTAAATAATTGAGGATCAGGGAGGACAAAAGAACCTCCAGCAACCAGAAAGCTTTTAAATGGTCAAACATGTTGAAGAGTAAACTGGGTCCAAAGAGGGGGTCACTTTCAGGATGTTACAAATAGGAACGAAAGTAGACATAAGTCTTTAAACTCAGGCCCCTGCCACCAAATCCACGGATCTTTCCTGTATGGGAGAATCAGCGACTTTAAAATTTGAATCCAAAGACCTTTATCTTTGTGTGCCAAGAAATTCATTGGCAGTCAGCCTGGTGATGCTTAGGAACTCCTCAGAGTAATGTTTTTAAATTTGAGAAATAAAATAGATAAATCTACAAAGCAAGCCAATTACATAGAAATAATTTACACACACACACAAACACACACACACACACACACACACACACACACACACACACCCCTTAAGCTGAGAACTCTTGTTCCATAATTAATGCTTTTTATTCTACCCTCTTCTAATCTCACTCCTCCAAGGCGGGTGGAAGCCATAGAACCACTTTAAGCTCATGAGAGAGAGAGAAAAAAAACATTTACCTTTGGCACATGGTATCCTGCCACTGTGGTATCAACTGTGGCCACTCTGGGCACATTCATGGGAATGATATTGCCCATTCTCTGGACTTCATGAACGGCCGCATTAGTATAGGGCATATTTTCTTTATCAGCCATTGTGGGCTGCCGGGACTGACCAATCACCCTGTCGATCTCAGCTTGTATTTTGCCTGGAAAACAGAGAGAGAGATTTTTGAGACTCAAATAAGAGTAGCTAGCATATGCAGGTTTGCAAAATATTTTACAATATTATCTCATTTGATCCTCACAACAATTCCAGGAAATCAGTGCAATTATTATCTCTATCTTATGGATGAGGCATAAAGAAGCTAAGTAACTTGCTCAGTCAAACATCTAGGAAATACCTAAGAGTGGATTTGAACTCAGGGCTCTCTTTCTCCTCTCCTCCCATTTTCTCTGAGCATGTAGGAGAACCACAGCTACACTCATGATTGGATTGGACTAAAGTTTGGCTTGATATCTCACAAAACATGCCAAGCTCAATGGCATGGAAGATGTTACCAATTCATGGTATGGCAAATAGGGACGTTTGTGTGGCTGAGAATGTGTCCAGGAAAAATGTTATCATGGAAAGCATGCTGAAGGAACAGAAAAAAGGCCTAAGTTTGAATGTTGGCTCTACTACTATTTGGAAGACCTTGAGAATGCCACCAAACTTGTGGGGGCCTCTTTCGCCCTCTCTAAAATAATCAAGTTCAATAGATTTTCTCTAAGGCTACTCTTAGCTTTAAATTAATGGTTCTGTGATCATTAATTTCCAAGTCAATCAATCAGATGGAGAGGGTAGTACTGAAGAATAACAAAGATATTTTGACTCTCTATGTGAGTGTATCCCTGTCAAAGAATTTGTGATGAACTGTATAGCCAGAAATGAAGTATTTCAAGTTACATCATCAGACATATTTACTAAACACCTCTTATATGTCAGGCTACACTAAACGCTGAGGAGCTAGAGAAAGGCAAAGAAGAGACACTGACCTCAGGATGCTCTCAGTTTTTTGAGGGAGACAACATGTAAACAAACAGTACAAATGCAGGATCAATTGGAAAAATCAGCAGGGGAAAGGCACTATTAAGGGGCATTGAGAAAGGCTTTTTGAGAAAGGTGGAATTTCATCTGGGACCTGAAGGAAACCATGAAAGTTAGGAGGCAGAGATGAAGAGGGATAGTATTCCAGGCATGGGGTGACAAGAGAAAGAACTGAGAGAGAGGATCTTGTTCATTGGACAGCCAGGAGGCCAGTGACACTGAATCAAAGAGTATGTGTCAAGGAATAAAGTGTAAGGAGACTTGAGTTAAGAGGGGGCCTGGTTATGAAAGCAAATGGAATATTTTATATTTGATCCTGGAGGTGATAAGAAGACTGGAATTTAATGAATGAGTGCGTGTTCATATGTGTCTAGACTTTATTGATTGAGGAAATCACTCAATGGTAATTGAATGGAAACTGGCAACAGTTCAGGGAATGAAGGCCTCGAGCATAGTGGGTGCAATGTCAAAGGAGAGAAAAGGATGAATTCAAACCGTATTTAAAAGGTGTAATCGGTAGTCTTTGGCAATCAATTGAATGTAATGGTAGGGGTGAGATAACAAGTTGAGGATGATTCTCAGGTTGCAAGTCTAAAGAATTGAGAGAATGGTATTGCCTTGTATGGTAATAGGAAATATAGAAGGAGAGGAAGTTTCAGTAGGAAAGATGATGAATTCTGCTTTGGACATATTAAATTTAACAATGTCTACAGGATGTCCAATTTGAGGTGTCCAATACAGTTTTTGGAGATTAGACTGGAGGTCAGCAGAGATAGTATGGTTGGGCAAATAGACTTGATAATTATCAGCACAGAGATGAAACTTGAATTCATGGAAGCTGATGAGTTCAACAAGTAAATTTTTAGAGGAAAAGCAGAAGAGGGCCTGGAACAGCATCCTGTCAATATATATGTATATATATATATATATATATATATATATATATATATCCTTTATCTTCTGTCTTAAAATCAGTATTGTGTTTTGGTTCCAAGACAGAAAAGAAATAAGGACTAGACAATGGGGGTTAATTGACATATTCAAGGTTACATATCCAGGAAGTAGGAAGTGTCTTCAGTCATATTTGAACCTGGAACCTCCCATCTCTAGGCCTGACTTTTGATGAACTGAGTCACCTAGGTACCCTTTTGAATAACTCTTAATGTGACCAGGATGTAGGTGTTACACAGTCTAAGATCCAGCAAAGAACATAGAAAGAGTGATCAGATATGTACTAAAAGAACTCAGAGGGAACAGCATCATGAAAACCTAGAGAGAAGAGAGTGTCATGGAAGAAAGAATGATCTATAGTGTAAAAAGGAGGTAAAAAAAGATGAAGACTGAGAAAAAGTCAGTACATTTGGTGATTGAGTTACTTTGGAAAGAGCGGTTTCACTTAAGTGAAGAGGTTGGAAGCCAGACAGTAGAAAATTAAGAAGAGAGAGATGAAAGGGAGTGGAGGCATTTTTGTAGATGACCTTCTCAAATAGCTAGTTGCAAAAGGGAGGAGAACTATGGAGTGGATGAGTAGTGGGGATGGCTCAAGTGAGGGCTTTATTTAAAATGAGGGAGAAAGGGGCAGCTAGGTAGCTCAGTGGATTGAGAGCCAGGCCTAGAGACTGGGAGGTCCTAGGTTCAAAACTGGCCTCAGGCAATTTGGAACTATGCCCAAAGAGTGATAAAAGAATGCCTACCTTTTGATCCAGCCATACCATTGCTGGGTTTGTACCCCAAAGGGATCATAGATAAACAGACTTGCACAAAAATATTTATAGCTGTGCTCTTTGTGGTGGCAAAAAACTGGAAAGCAAGGGTATGCCCTTCAATTGGGGAATGGTTGAACAAATTGTGGTATATGATGGTGATGGAATACTATTGCACTCAAAGGAATAATAAACTGGAGGAATTCCATGTGAACTGGAAAGACCTCCAGGAACTGATACAGAGTGAAAGGAGCAGAGCCAGAAGAACATTGTACACAGAGACTGATATACTATGGTAAAATCTAATGTAATGGACATCTGTACTAGCAGCAATGCAATGACCCAAGACAATTCGGAGGGATTTATGGAAAGGAACACTATCCACATTCAGAGGAAGAACTGCAGGAGTAGAAACACAGAAGAAAAA
>NC_058133.1:18104371-18155712 GCF_016433145.1 Gracilinanus agilis | reverse complement strand
TATATATATATATATATATATATATATATATATATATATCCTTTATCTTCTGTCTTAAAATCAGTATTGTGTTTTGGTTCCAAGACAGAAAAGAAATAAGGACTAGACAATGGGGGTTAATTGACATATTCAAGGTTACATATCCAGGAAGTAGGAAGTGTCTTCAGTCATATTTGAACCTGGAACCTCCCATCTCTAGGCCTGACTTTTGATGAACTGAGTCACCTAGGTACCCTTTTGAATAACTCTTAATGTGACCAGGATGTAGGTGTTACACAGTCTAAGATCCAGCAAAGAACATAGAAAGAGTGATCAGATATGTACTAAAAGAACTCAGAGGGAACAGCATCATGAAAACCTAGAGAGAAGAGAGTGTCATGGAAGAAAGAATGATCTATAGTGTAAAAAGGAGGTAAAAAAAGATGAAGACTGAGAAAAAGTCAGTACATTTGGTGATTGAGTTACTTTGGAAAGAGCGGTTTCACTTAAGTGAAGAGGTTGGAAGCCAGACAGTAGAAAATTAAGAAGAGAGAGATGAAAGGGAGTGGAGGCATTTTTGTAGATGACCTTCTCAAGTAGCTAGTTGCAAAAGGGAGGAGAACTATGGAGTGGATGAGTAGTGGGGAAGGCTCAAGTGAGGGCTTTATTTAAAATGAGGGAGAAAGGGGCAGCTAGGTAGCTCAGTGGATTGAGAGCCAGGCCTAGAGACTGGGAGGTCCTAGGTTCAAAACTGGCCTCAGGCAATTTGGAACTATGCCCAAAGAGTGATAAAAGAATGCCTACCCTTTGATCCAGCCATACCATTGCTGGGTTTGTACCCCAAAGGGATCATAGATAAACAGACTTGCACAAAAATATTTATAGCTGTGCTCTTTGTGGTGGCAAAAAACTGGAAAGCAAGGGTATGCCCTTCAATTGGGGAATGGTTGAACAAATTGTGGTATATGATGGTGATGGAATACTATTGCACTCAAAGGAATAATAAACTGGAGGAATTCCATGTGAACTGGAAAGACCTCCAGGAATTGATGCAGAGTGAAAGGAGCAGAGCCAGAAGAACAGTGTACACAGAGACTGATATACTATGGTAAAATCTAATGTAATGGACATCTGTACTAGCAGCAATGCAATGACCCAAGACAATTCGGAGGGATTTATGGAAAGGAACACTATCCACATTCAGAGGAAGAACTGCAGGAGTAGAAACACAGAAGAAAAAGAACTGCATGGACATTTGGGTTGATGAGAACATGATTGGGGATGTAGACCTGAAAAGACCACACCCATGTAACTATCAATAATGCGTAAATAAGTCTTGACTGACCACACCAGTGGAAATGCGAATTAGCTACAGCAGGGGGAGGGGGTGGGCCGGGGGATGGAGGGGGTGAAGGGGGTGAAGGGTAAAGTAAAAACATGATTTATGTAACCAGGGAAATTTTTTCTAAAAATAAAAAAAAAATTATTAAAAAAAAAAACTGGCCTCAGACACTTCCCAGCTGTGTGTCTTTGAGCAAGTCACTTGACCCCCATTGCCTACCCTTACCACTCTTCTGCCTTGGAGTCAATACACAATATTGACTCCAAGGCAGAAGGTAAGGGTTAAAAATAAATAAATAAATAAAATGAGGGAGACCTGGGCATGTTTTTAAGTACTAAGGATGAAGTCAGCTGATAGGGGATGATTGGGTATAAATGATTGGGTGGGAAAGATAGAAATGATCATTAGCTAAAGAAAAAGGGATGGAATGGGATCACTCGAATGTATAGAGCATTTGACTTTGGCCAGGAAAATTGACACCTCTTCATGGGAGATAGGGGGATGCAGGCAATAGCAGAAGGCATTTGGGTCATGTGGGATGAGGTGAGGAGAAGAGGGAGTTCATAGAGAATGGCTTCAATATCTGTAAACCAATGATTGTGGGAGTGATTTAAGCCCAAGGGTTGGCCAGGCAAGATAGGTAATACCACAGTGGGGCAAGCTTTGACTTGAACTCTTTCACCAAGACTTGATCAAAATGGGGAAAGAAAGAAAGTGTGATTAATGTAGGGGTGATAGCCTGGGAGGGAACTGAGGGGTCAAAAGTTTGGTAGTCAATGAAGGTGAGTGGTGTAGATTGTCAATAGATTATGACCAAAGAAAAGAACTTCAGAATTCATGAAATGGCACATTTGTGAGTTATGGCCAGGTCCCACATTTAGAGTGCTTATCACTAGGTTAATGCTTATTGGACATGAAATTCTTAGTACCTTCTTCTCATTCCCCATCATCCTTCCATGACCATTATAGAAGCTGGAGCTGACTGCAAGGAGTGAAGTTCATTTTGTGCCATTCTTCATGTTGAGTTGTTATGACCTTAGATTTCTGGGCTATCATGGAATTGCTGTTTGCTACTTAACCAGGCTTGGCTTCAGGATATATGTGCCAACTGTTGTGCCTCTGCTCTGTGCCTTTCAATAAGCACTTATTTATTAAGAGACCACTCTGGGCAAACACAGGCCATCTTGAGTCCAAGCTCAGGGCTCCATCTGCAATACCTAGAAGTATGTACGTAAACTACTGTGCAAATCTTATAGCTCTTTATGAATAGGTCTTTTTTTCCCTTAGCAGAATCCTAAAAGGGTACATGATTTTTTGATGGTCTGAGGCCATCACCATACCTTGAATTTCTGGATAAAGGGCCATGTACAGCAGAGCCCACCGCAGAGTAGTTGAAGTTGTCTCTGTCCCAGCAAAGAAGAGGTCCAGGGTGCATGAAGCTAAATTGTCTTCATTAAAACTAGAGCTGACATCACTCTTGAATTAGAAAGGCAAGCTTCAGTTGGTTAATTAAAAAAATAATTCCATCTCTCTTTAAATATCAGTAGCTTAACCCTAAATGGGGCATTGGGAAGGTTGAAGGGACAGACCCTGGGC
Organism: Gracilinanus agilis; assembly: GCF_016433145.1. Classification (NCBI taxonomy): domain Eukaryota; kingdom Metazoa; phylum Chordata; class Mammalia; order Didelphimorphia; family Didelphidae; genus Gracilinanus; species Gracilinanus agilis. The sequence goes on along the minus strand of NC_058133.1, from coordinate 18,152,795 downwards.
TTCCCTTTAACCCCCAAGATTATAGTAAGTGTGCATAAGAATGAAAGCTCCTTTTTCCATTGACAACATGTTTGACACCTCTAACCCAAAGTTAAACTGATACCTGAATTGGAAACCTAAAATATGCCAGCATTTGCTCACTTGTCTTTAACCCACAACTCTCTGAGCCAGCTTATTCCACTCTCACTGAATTTTCCCCATATATTCCCAGCTAAATTTTGCCTCATAACACTGTTCCACTTTATTCTGCTTTCTGGGAACAAGCAGAGCCATATAGTCCCTCCTCATCATGACAGATCTTGTACCATGTGCAGATAGCTACCATGATCCATGAAGTCATCTCTTGTACAGGATGAAAATGTACTGATACTTCAACAGAACCTCTCAGAGCATGAATTACAGGGCCCTCTATATGTTGGCTGCCTTCCTCTCAATGTTTTCAAGCCTTTGAATGTCCTTCCTCAAAGGTTACCCCAGAACTGTACACAGTTCTTATGGGGTTTATTGAATATTCCCAAGTGGATATATTGCTGCTTTGGAGAACATTCAGCTTTCTGACAATGTTAACATTTGAATTGTGTCCAATAAGATGGGGAAATTGGCCCAAAAATTTTAACGAAAGATCCTAGTCCCATCTCAACACAAATTCTCTGACGTGTTTATATTTTGATGAATTAATAGAGATGAAATATCAGGGCCAAGTCTTAATCCCAATCTGAGTAGTTTATAGGGTGCTCACTTGGGGACAGAAAGAGCTGAGTTAAAATCCCACCTCAGATGTCTACTAGCTATGTGACAGAGGCAATTTGATTAAAGTCTCTTTGCCTCAGTTTCTCCATTTACAAAGGCAAAGTGTTGAACTCAATGAGCTCTATGGTCCCTTCTAATTCTAAATAAAAACTGTGAGTTCTCTATCACCAGCACTACATACACACAACCCCACATAACCCCTCCACACACTACACATACACACACACACACACACATCCATCCCTTGTATAACATGGAAAATTGAAATAATATTATTTATTCTTGGGACAACTCAGGATTGCCATTGAGGGAACATGCTCAGGTTATGAAGCAGATGTAAAATTCTGAACATATTAACCTACTTCTCCCTCCTTGTCTTAGCCTGCATTTTATTTTTTTCTTTTAAAGTATACAGTATATACTTTTTGTACTGTCTCCATTACCTTGGACAGCTCCTTCAGGTAAGCATCAATGTAGTCCTGGGCCTCCTCTGAGCTCTGATCTTCTTTGTGTTGTTTGATCACATGGGCTACAAAAGACTGTAGTTTCTTCCATTTTCTAAGGAGCTTATGGTGAGGTCCTGGCAAGAATCTCATTATCCAAGGAAATATTTCGAATAACTAAATATTATAAAATGGGAGAGAGAAAGGAGGAGTTCTGTTAGGCTTTCCTATCCCTTTATATTCCTTAATCTAAGTCTGGCCAGAGTTTTTGCCCTTTTTGTGTCATGGGTTTACTATAATTCCCTGTCTAACCACCTCCAAAACTCATCCTCCCCTTAATCACTGTCTCTCCATTCATTCTATTGCACTCATAACAACCAGGATGGCATCCAACCATCTCTTGTTTCATACAACAGCCTCTTAACCATCTTCTGAGGCACTTAAAATTCTTTTCAAGGCTGCCATCAGTCATTCTCCCTTTTTACTCAGTCACACAACTTTGAAGGAAGGAAAGGCGAAATTCTTTCTGGGGAAATTACTAGTACTTGAGCTTGGGTTTTCCCCTCAGCCAAAGAGAATTCTCTTCTATTGAATTTCTATTTTGCTCCCCTTTGTCAAATGAGAGCTAATGTTATTTATAGTCACTATTCTTCATCATTTTCTTCCACAGCCAGACTTCTAATGAGTCAAATGAAATCTTGAACAAGTGACTAATTTCATGAGTCTCACTGATCAGCTTGGAGGCAGAGTGGATGGAGGGCTGGAGTAAAACTCAGGTAGGTCTGAGTTAGAATTCTAGCTAAGACATTTATTAGCTTATTAATGAGGCAAGTCATTAACTTCTTTTTAACTTCTGTTTCCTTATCACTAAAATCTGTATAATAATAGCAACCAGTTCAAAAGGCTGTTGTGAGGGAATACAGAAATCATTGAGCCTATAGGCATTTATTTAGCAATTAGCATTTTAACACCTACCCTGTGCCAGGCACTGGGCTAAGTTTTGGCAAAGCAAAGGAAGGAAAAAAAAACAGTACCAGTGCCCACATGGAACTGATCCAATATAATGGTGATGAGAATGAGCTCACATTCTAATGGGTGACACAACATAGAAACAGCTAGGTACATGCGAGATATATGGATAGTAGTAGAAGGATCATCTCAGTAGGGAAGGCACTAAGAGCTGGAGACACTGGGGAAGATATCTTGAAGCTGAAGGTAAAATTTGAGCTGATTCATGAAAGAAGCCAAGATGTAGAGATGAAAAGGGACAGCATTCCAGACATGAGGAATAATAAGTGCAAAGTATCCAAATTTGTAGAAAATATATGTAAAGATTTTTATAAACCTTACATGTAAACTTAACAAAAATGTAAGTTTAACCAAAAAAAAAGCTTCTAATGACTACAAAAATGATTCCCTTATATTTAATGGCATTTGCACTTACTTGAGTGCATGTTTTCTCCACCAGCAGAATATTGTAAATCACCAAGGGCAGAACTTATTTCATTTTTGTCACTGTATCCCCATTACCTCTCATAGTACTTGGGATATTGTCAGTATTTAATAAACGTTTATAATTTGATTATCTAGGCAAGGATCCACAGTACTTTGGAAAAGCCCGGGGCTGCCAGGCATAGCCTTTCATGTCACTGTTTATAAAACTCTTGTTTCTTCCTTCTTCCCTTCACCAGTACCTTTTTCTGCTCAGAGACTCAGTTCCTGCCAACCTCTCACTGCCTTGATTATTTCTTTTCTGGTGAAAGAAGAATACTACCCAACTGAGGAAGAGTTGGCCCTGCACAGAAAGGATGACGGTCTATTACCTGACACTCCCACCTTCCTTGAAGCAACATGACTTCATCCATGATCTTTAGCAGCTCTCGAAACTGGGAATCATGGTACTCAAAGCGATGCCCGAAAGTAACAGAACAGATGATATTGGAAGCAGCGTTGTTGATCTGAAAGTGGGGGTCAAAGGGCTGTCCTGTGAACCAGAAGAGAAAAAAGATGGGCTACTCTTCATGTGATGCTTGTTAAAGTAGCCTAGCATCTCTTTCTATGTTTTTCTCTTCAACAATCCCCCCCCCCAATTCCCTTCATGTAATACAGAACTGCTTTGTTATTATTGTCCATAAGCAGAGACTGCTGAAAAAGATGTGATAAAAGAGAAGAACATGCCCATTTTTTGTTTTAGTCAAGATTAAGATTTACTTCTCATATGTTGTTTCAACATAAGTTACCCGTACGACTTTGGGTAAGTTACTTATCTCTCTTTGTCTCCATTTGCTCATCAGTAAAATGAAGCAGTTGGACTAGATGACCTCTGAGGGAGGTTTACCTTTCTATCTAGGATTTTATGCCTGATATATGATGTGAGTAGCTTCACAAAGGTTTGCCCATCTGTGTGCAATACACATGAGTACACATGTGCGTGTGTGTCCACCCATATATGTTAGCATACAAAAATACTCATGACTTTCTGGACCTGGGGATACTTGTATGCATGTGAATAGTAAGACTGATATTACAATCAGAAATATCAGAATGAAAAGAAAATATATGAAAAGGTAAATCAGGATGAGAAGCAGTAAGATGTAGGATACAGATACTGGAACTGAAGGCAGGAAGATCTGGGTTTTCATCCTGCCTCCGACATCTACTGACTGGGTAATCTTGGTTCCAGGGCCTTTTTTCTATTGATTGTTTCCACTTTCTGTCTGTATACTGTTTGGATGTGTTCTTTTCATGTTGCCTTAGAATGGGACCTCTGTGAGGAAGGTGACTATCTTTTTCCTTTTTTTAAGTTTCCCAGAATTTGGCACAGTCCCTGGCATATAATAGGCACTTAATATTTATTGACCAAATAATTGACCTTGGGCAAGTGACTCAGTTGCTTTATTTATTCACCTATAGAATAGGAAGGAGGGCTGGACTTGATGTCCTTTAAGGTTTATTCTTACTCTAATTCAGTGATAATAAGAAGAACTAGCAGAAAAGGAGGAGAAAGGTGAAATGGAGGAGGATGGGAGGGAGGAAGAGAAGGGAAAGGAAGAAGCAAAGGAAAAGGAAGAAAAGTGGAAGAAGGCATAATGTCCACAACAATGTTTTGAGAAAAGTTAACTGGAAAAATGTAAATACCTGGAACAATGCTATGATAATCGCAATTCCAGAGGCCCATGAAGGTCCTTGATGTTCCCTTCCTGATTATGAGGTAATGGACTTAGGATATACCATGAGATGTATATTTATGGACATGGCCAATATTCTTATTGTGCTTGACTTTGTGTATTTGTCATGAGGTTTTTGTTTTTCAGTTGGAAGAAGCAAGAAAATAAATTATTAATGAAAAAAATAAGAATTGAAAACAGCATGAAATATGTATGCATGTATGTACATATCCAGCTATATATTCTAAGGAGAAGAAAAATCAAAGAAGTCAGAAGAGAAAAGAAGAAAGAGAGGAATGAAAGGGAAGATACCTAGAAGAGGGAATAGATGAATAAGTAAGAGGTAAGGAAGAAGAAAGTGGAAGAAAAAAAGGTAGAGAATGGAAGCAGAACAGTATAGAGGAATGGTTAAATATACATGTCTGTTTGTGTAGGAGATTTGAGTGTTCAACCAAGGCAAGATGCCATATTTACCACTGTAAGAAGTGAGGCATCCAAGAATCTATGAGCTGATGGCAAAAGATGACTATAATATCACTAAAGAGAAGGATTCCTTTCTTTGCTTCCTGTCTCAATTCTTCCTATAGGGTCATGCTATGGCTTTGAAAATTTTACCTAGGTGAGAGAATTTTGTCTCTCTATAGTTTAGGAATGATCTGACTACTTCTACTTCTCTCAACCCCAGTTACAGATTCACTTTAATGATCATTTGGCCAAAAGGACAATTGAAGTAACTGAAAATATCTCTATCCGACCAGTGCTCACCTTTTTCTTCCCTGATAGCCTCAATGAGGTATGTGGCTTCTTCCTGGATGCGAAGTTCCAGGGTCTTCTTTCCCAAGCCAAAATTCCTTAGGGTCATTAAAGTAAATCTTCTTTGTTCTTTCCAAATTTGGCCATTAGACAAACTTATGCCTAAATTATAAAAATAATTTCTATCAATATTTCAAAATCTATGATTAAACTGCAGTTGTTATTCCTTTCTAGCAATGGAATTCAATTCAACAAGCATTTAGGAAAAAGAGAAAACTATTACATGCCATACACTGTGTTGGTTATACAAAGGGAAAAGAGTCAGACAGTTTCTGCCCCAAGGAACTTCTAATTGGGGAGATAACATTTAAGGCCATCTGTAGAGCACATGGAAAAAACCCCAAAGTCTGAAAGATAAAGCAAAGGGAGATGCCAATATCCAGAGGTACGAAAGGTCTATAAGTAGGCCATGGGCCTAGAAGTGTATAAGTATGAGTTGATGGTTTCCTCAGTCAGAGATGATTGACTGTTGGACAAGTTTGTGCTTTAGAGAAGAAAACTATGGACAAGAGGAGGAGCTAAAGGCTTCATCTGGATGACCAAATCCAGTGAGAACAGCCTAAACCATCTCTTATTACCCCTGATAACTTCAATGATGTCATAGCCTAATCATGGACAGGATGCCTTGCCCTGCTGTTGTTGGAAGTATCACAAACAGACTCATTGTCTCCTCTTTTCTCAATGTAATCTGGAATTGCATTGCTGGTTTTTCTCTACTCATGAATTAGAGTGGTCGTAGAAGAAGGACACTGGGATATGTCTTTCCCTGGAAATATCTTTCTTATAAAGAACTTGGTGATCAAGAAGTCAAGAAAAAGGCTGGGGGAAAAAGAAAACATCCAAAAAAAATCTAACTAAAATTTTTTATGGAAATAAAAAATAGCAAGGCACAAACCCAGAAGAGGACAGTGAAAGTAAAGCTGATATACAAAAAAACTTTCCAGGAAAATATGAATTGCTCTCAAGCTCTGGAAGAACTCAAAAAACTTAAAAAAATAATTTAAAAGAAAGCAAGGAAAAATGTGAAGAGAAATTAAAGCAATGCAAGAAGAAAATGACAGTTAAAAATCAGAATTCACCAAATGGTAAAAAAGCACAAAAATTCAACAAATAAAAGAGTTCATTAAATGTAAAATTGAGCAACTAGAAGCTAATAGCTTCATGAGACATAAAAAAAAACAATAATGCAAAATCAAAAGAATGAAAAAGCAGAAGACACCATGACATATTTCATTGAAAAAAAAGAATGACTTGGAAAATAGATCCAGAAGAGACAGTTTAAGAATTATTGGACTATCTGAAAACCATGATAAAAAAGTCTTGCCATCATAATTCAAGAAATAATAAAAAGTCTGCTGTGATATGTTTGAAAAAGAGAGAAAATAGAAATTGAAAATATCCATAGGTCACCTTTGTAAATATTCCCTCAAATGACAACTCACAGGAATATTACAGCTAAATTTAAGAGCCCACAAGTCAAGTAGAAAATACTGCTGCAGCTAGAAAGAAACAGTTCAAATGCCATGGAGCTATAGTTAGGATTGCATGGGATTCAGTGGCCTCTACCTTAAAGGAACAGAAAGCTTGGAATATGATTTCCACAAGGCAAATGATCTAGGTTTACAACACAGAATCACCTATCCTACAAAATTGAGTATATTATTTCAAGGGGAAAATGCTGATTTGATTAAATAAATTTCTAAACATTCTTTTTTTTCTTAAATTTAAAATCCTTGCCTTCCATCTTGGAATCAATACTGTGTATTGGTTCATACAGCTGGGAAGTGCCAGATTTGAACCTAGGACTTTCTATCTCTAAGCCTGGCTTTCAATCCACTGAGCTACCCAGATGCCCCCTCTAAACATTCTTGATGATAAGACCAGATCTAAATAGAAAACTTAATGTCCAAACAAGAGAAAGCTAAAAACCCAAGAGAAACCTAAAAACATAAATAGGAAAGACAATTTAAGGAATTCAATAAGGTCACACTGTATGTGTTCCTATGTGGAAAAATATTTGTAATTCTTAATTTTTTTATCAATATACAGAAAGAGTATACACAGACAGAGGGTGTAGGAGTGAGCTGATTAGAATAAGATATGCAAAAATAATAAAGGTGTACAAAAGAGGATTGCACTAAGAGAAAATAAAAGGGAGAGTTGGAACGGGACAAGTTATTTCCACCTAAAGTGTCATGAAAAGTGTATAGTGTAGGGGAGGATGAGGGTGGTGATGGGCAATGCTTAAATCTTACTTTCATTCTAATAGGCTCAGAGAGAAATAACAACCATGTTCACTCAAGTATAGAATCCAATTTTCCTTCTGTAGAAGTTCAAAGGGAATAAGAAAAGGAGTGGATGGTAATAGAAGGAAGGGGGAATTAAGGAGTGGTGATTAAAGGCAAAATACCTGTGAGGAGGAACAAGTGAAATGAGAAAGAAGAGAATCTAAAGGGGAAAATAAGATTGAGAGGAATGCACAGTTGGTAATCATAACTTCGAATGTGAATGGGATCAACTCACCCAAAAACCAAAACTGAATAGCTGAGTGAGATATTATGGACTGAAGATGAGCAAAATCCTCCTCAGATACAGGAAGTTAGATTGACTAAATTCTCATGTAAATTTAAATTTCCATCTAGTTGTGAAGGTAAGCTAGAAATACTTCTTTAAATGCATAAATGTCAGTCAGTCAGTCAACACTTATTACATATTGGGAAGGATATATATATATATAGATATAGATATAGATATATCAGTGTTCTAAGCACTGTTAAATACTTATAAATAAATATATATTAAAACACATTTAAGACCAATATAAAATTACTTGATATCAGTCACAGGGGTAGTTATTATTGGCAAGGGAAAGCTACTTGAGGAAGTTAAGAATGTCAATGGATACTTGAAAGATTTAAAAAGGCTAAGAAGTTGGAGTGAGAGTATTCCATACTAAGAATGGAATGTAGACATAGGCAAGGGCCAGAGGATAGAGCTTTGATCTTGTAGGTAAGAATATCTAAGTTTAAAATGAATGAAAATTTACAAAAACATAAATTGCTTATATTAACAAGAGACAGAAAAGAATACTTAAGTAATCCCATCTCAAAAAAATAAATTTAATAAGCCATCAATGAACTCCTCAAGAAAAAATCACCAGTACCAGATGGATTCACAAGTGAATTCTACCAAGTATTTAAAGAACAATTAATTCCAATACTATATAAACTATTTGCCAAAATAAGTAAAGAAAGAGTCCTACCAAATTCTTTTTATGACACAAATATGGTGCTGATGCCTAAGCCAGAAAGACCAAAAGCATAGAAAGAAAATTATGACCAATTTCCTTAATGAATATTGATGCAAATATCTTAAATAAAATACTAGCAAAGAAACTTCAGCAATACATCACAAGGATTATTCACTATGACAAGGTGGGATTTATACCAGGAATGCAAGGCTGGTTTAATATTAGGAAAGTCATCTGCATAATTAACCATATAAAACCATATCAGACTACAGAAATCACATGATTATCTCAACAGATGCATAAAAGGCTTTGACAAAATACAATACCCATTCTTATTGAAAACACTAGAAAGTATAGAAAAAAAGGGCCTTTCCTTAAAATAATTAGTATTTATTTAAAACTATCAGCAAGTATCATCTATAATGGGCATACCTTAGAAGCCTTCCCAATAAGATCAGGAATGAAGCAGGATGCCCATTATCACCACTATTATTTAATATTGTACTAGAAATGCTAGCTTTAGCAATTCAAGAAAAAGAAATTGATGAAATAAAGTAGGCAATAAGGAAACTAAGCTATCCCTCTTTGTGGATTATATGATGGTATACTTAGAGAACCCCAGAAAAACAATTAAAAAGCTAGTTGAAATAATTAACAATTTTAGCAAAGTTGCAGGATACAAAATAATTCCACATAAATCATCAGAATTTCTATATATTTCCAACAAAACTCAGCAGCAAGAGTTAGAAAGAGAAACTCCTTTTAAAATCACTCTAGACCAGTGATGGGCAAAATACAGCCAGCAAGCCAGATGAGTCCCCCTGAAATGTTCTATCCTGCTGCAGGATATTATTCCTAATCTGACAAATACAATGAGTAGGATACAATACAATGAAACTTCAAAAGAGTTGCCTTAGAAATAGATTGACAGATGAGCATTTCCTTTCCTTTGGTCCCCTCTTTAAAAAGTTTGTCTATCACTGCTCTAGACATATAAAAGATTTGGGAATCTATCTGCCAAGATAAACATAGTAATTATATAAACACCACTACATAACACATAAATATAATTAGATCTGAACAATTGGAAAAAAACATTAATTGCTCATGGGTAGGCAAAGCTAATAAAATAAAAATGGCAATCCTTCCTAAATTAATTTACTTACTCAGTGCCATAACTATCAAATTACCAAACCATTATTTTGTAGAACTAGAAAAAACAGTAACAAAATTAATTGAATGAAAAAAGGTTAAGAATATCAAGGGAACTAATGACAAAAAATGTAAAAGATGGTGGCCTTGCAGTACCAATTCTTAAACTGTACTATAAAGCAATAATCATCAAAACAATCATGTACTGGCTAAGAAATAGAAGGTTGGATCAATGGAATAGACTAGGGGTAAATGACCTCAGCAAATTAGTGTTTGAAAAAACCCCAAATCCCAGCTTTTGAGATAAAAACTCACTATTTGACAAAAAACAGCTTGGAAAATAGGAAAACAGTTTGGCATCAGTTTTAGATCAGTATCTCAAACATTTACCAAGATATGGTCAAAATGGGTATGTAATATTTATTTAGTTTTTAAAAAATATTATTTATTTTATTTCAGTAACAAATTTACACATTTTCCAAGGTTACATGATTTATTCTGTCTCCCTCCCCTCTTCTTGCCTGGCTCCCATAGTTGACAAGCAGTTCCACTGAATTCTACGTGTATTATCACACAAAACTTATTTCTTTATTGTTAATTTTTGTAATACAGTTAATCTTTTAAGACTAAAATCCCAAATCAAAAACTCAAAAAAATAAGTGACAAATCATATGGTTTCTTCTGCATTTTCACTCCAACAGTTCTTCCTCTAGAAGTGGATAGCATTCTTTTCATAAGTCCCTTAGGATTGTCTTAGATCAGTGATAAGCAAACTATGGCCTGTGGGCCAGATGCAGCCCCCTGAAATGTTCTATCCCGCCAAACAACATTATTCCTAATCTGATGAATACAATACAATGAAAATTTGAAAGAGTTGCCTTAGAAACAGACTGACAGATGAGTATTTCCTTTCCTTTGGCCCCTCTTTAAAAAGTTTGCCATCACTGGTCTAGATCATTGTATTGCTTTTAATAGCAGTCTATTACATTTGATTGTCTGTGGGACAATCAAATGTAATAGACAGCTATTAAAAATGCTTCTATTACTGTGTACAATGTTCTCTTGATTTTGTTCATTTTACTCACATCAGTTCATATAAGTTTTTCCAGTTCTTAAAGAAATTATCTGGTTTATCATTCCTTATAGCACAATAGTATTCCATCACCATCATTTACCACAATTTGTACAATCATTCCCAAATTGAGCTACATCCCCTTAGTTTCCAAGTTTTTGCCACCACAAAAAATGAAGCTATAAATATTTTTGTACAAATAGGTCCATCCCACAAAATGAGTATATAGTTTACATATAGAGAGTGATATTATAAGTAAACTAGAGGATCATAGAATAGTTTAGATCATAGAAAAGAAAGAAAGAATAAAAAAGAACACCTAGGTTTAAATTCTGCCTCTGAAATTTATTAATTATGTGACTTTACACAAATCACTCAATATCTCTTGACTTCAGTTATTTCATTTGTAAAATGGCAGATGGATGTAGGACTGGGTAGCCATGAAGTTTCCTTGCAAATCTAAATCTACAATTATATGTCTGGAATGGGGAGGGGGACTGGTAAGAGAGGGAAATATTGCCTGGCTAAAGTATAGAAAGATGATCTGTCACAAATGAAGATGGAAGGATTGTCTGAGGCAGCATCAATATGAAGAATTGCAGACACTCAGAATGTTGAAAATGGAAGGAATCATTGAGATATCTAGTCTAACAATATTTCCCTCCAACTGGGCCATTTCTATTCTTGGTAATACTTCTACTCTGTCCTTACTGACTTACCGTCAAAGTCTTGACAGTGACCTTTTCAAACCTTTTTTTTCCTCTCTCCTCTGTTTCTGAATTGTACATTAAACCAATCTCAGGGCAGATGTTTAAGCTCCCTATTTCTTATGAAAATACTCCTTCCATAGTTTTCAGTTCCATACCTTCATTTCTTAAATCTTAACAAAATTAACTCTTCTTTTTTCTGAAATAGACAAATAGGTACATCAAATCCATGCTAACTCTTGTACATTTGTTCCCATCCATTTCCCACCTCTTTCAATTTCCTGTCACCACCAACCCCGCCCAAAACTTTGACCTCAGACTTTGATTTTATTGAGTTCCTCCAGATGTAGGTGGCTTTGCTGGCACCTTTACTGTCATGTAGTCAAGGAGTCTAAAGGCAAAATCACAAATCCATAGAGTTACAGATTTAGAAGGGATCTCAGAGACCATCCTGTCTAATATGTGCACAGAAAAGAACACCAATAACATATACCAAGCAGCTTCTGCTTAAATATCTCCATTGAGGGGTCATCTACTACCTCTGGGAGTAAACCATTTCATTTTTAGATAGCTCTGATTGTTAGGAAGTTCTTCCTTGTATTCAGTCAAATTGTACCCCTCAGCAACTCTCATCATTTGCTGCTGGTTCTGTGACCAAGGAGAACAAGTGTATCCCTTTTCTATTAAGAGGCCTTCAGTATCCTTGAAGAAAGCTCTCATCTCCCTCCCTTTTCCCAGTGAGTCTTTTTGTCCTCAAGTTGTACATCTCAAGCTCCTTCAACTGGTTTTCTTATGGGATGAATTTGAACCCTTTGAAATCCCAGTTGCCCTCCCTTTTACCTCATCCCACTCTTAGACATGAAGGAAGGAAAATTCAAAGACCTATTGCTTCTATCATAATTCTTCTAGTCATATGACCTCTATAATGGGTTGGAATTCTCCAAGAAGGATGAAGGACAGGGGTCAAATATACTTTTCAAAGAAAATTGGAGGTATAAAATGTTTATTAAAAGAAAAAAAACTCACCACTGTTTTTAAAGGCATAAGAGCTCAAAGGAGTTTGTGGGCGATCAATAAACACCTGGCCTTGTTTGAGCAGGACTTCCTTTATCAGTGGTAATCCAGTTACGAATATCATGGGAGCACCGAACAGTTCCATGGAGAAAATGTTTCCATATTTCTTGGCAAACTGAAAAAGATTAGTTTGAATTGCTTACTTCTATTGACTCTGAGGCTATTTTTTTCTATAGGGTTATCAGATGTCTTTTTTAAAGCATTTTTTTTGTAATCCTATGTATTTTTTTCTTTGTTAAAATTTCCCCATGATTACATGATTCTTGTTGTCTCCCTCTCCTCTTCCCTCCCCCATCTCGGAGCTGACAAGCAATTCTACTGGGTAATACATGTATTATCATGTAAAACACATTTCCATATTATCCATTTTTGTAAACATGTGATAAATCACATGTTTTCTTCTGGATTTCTATCCCCCTGCCCAGTTCTTTCTCCAGATGTGGATAGCATTCTTACTCATAAGTCCCTCAGGATTATTCTGGATCATTGCATTAGCAGCAAATTCTATTACATTTGATTGTCCCACAATGTGTCAGTTATTGTGTACAATGTTCTCCTGGTGCTGCTCATTTCACTCCACATCAGTTCATGGAGGTCTTTCCAATTCTTATAGAAATTCATCAATTCCTTATAGTAAAATATTATTCCATCACTATCATATACCACAATTTGTTCTTGGTTAGCATTTGTTAATGTCTTATTATGTTCCAGGCAATGTCCTAAGGGCTAGGGATACATAGAAAGACAAAAAAATAGGTCCTGTTCTCAAGGAGTTCATACTCTAATGGGGAAGACATTATGCAGATATCCATGAACACCTCCTTCTCCTAAAAAGAAAACAACGATACTCAAGGCAAACTGGCATTTTTGCATCTCTAGTTCTCTTCCACTCCTTCCCCAAAATGATTTGACCTTGTCATGCACACAAAAACTCCTTTCACCATGGACCACCCAACTTACATGTTGACACCTTAATACTCTGCTTTCTCCACCTCAGAGTGGGTCTCCTTCAGCATTACCAGGAACCATACACCAGTGGTCTTTCTACTCCCTGAATTCCCTCATCAACTGCATGGAATTGATCCTTCACAAATTCTCCAATGGTAAACAAGCAATTTTACTGGTTAAACCCCCAACCAACTCAAATTTCCACTGGTTTTAACATGTGTCATCAATCAAGACCCATTTCCATATTATTGATAGTTGCACTGGGGTGGTCTTCTTGAGTCTACATCCCCAATTGTGACCGCATCAACCCATGTGTTCAAGCAGTTGTTTTTCTTCTATTTCCACTCCTGCAGTTCTTCCTCTGAATGTGGGTAGCATCTTTTCCATAAATCCCTCAGAATTGTCCTGGATCATTGCTTTGCTGCCAGTACAGACGTCCATTACATTCGATTTTGACTACAGTGTATCCGTCTCTGTGTACAATGTTCTTCTGGCTCTGCTCCTTTCACTCTACATCAATTCCTGGAGGTCCTTCCAGTTCACATGGAATTCCTCCAGTTTATTATTCCTTTGAGCACAATAGTATTCCATCACCAGCAGATAACAAAATTTCTTCAGCCATCCCCCAATTGAAGGGTATACCCATGTTTTCCAGTTTTTTGCCACCACAAAGAGCACAGCTATAAATATTTTTGTACAAGTCTGTTGATCTAAGATCTCTTTGGGGTACAAACCCAGAAATGGTATGGCTGGATCAAAGGGCAGCCAGTCTTTTAGTGCTCTTTGGGCATAATTCCAAATTGCCATCCAGAATGGTTGGATCAGTTCGCAATTCCACCAGCAATGCATTAATGTCCAAATTTTCCCACATCCCCTCCAACATTCATTACTCTCCCCTGCTGTCATTTTAGCCAATCTGCTGGGTATGAGGTGATACTCAGAGTTGTTTTGATTTGCATTTCTCAAAAAAATTTTTTTTAAGTAAAGGCATCAGCCACTTGTGGCCAGCAGCTCCCTTCCTTGCTTTTCCCCAGTTAGTTGGTCTCATCTTCATGCTGGGCAGCACATCTACTCATTTTGGAGGATTCTGAGGAAAGACCCCAACTTTCTCACTCTATTCCAATTTATGATCTTCCTGACCTGCCTTTCCCAAGCCTCTTTGTTTGGAGCATGACATTCTAATAATGTAAAATATCACTTCCAATGGAGTCCACTCAATTCAGTTTGATCCAGTTGAATTTAATCGAATTCAGCTCATCCCAACAAATATTACCTCATCCGATCAAGTCCCAGGTGTTCAGCTAGGATCTGAACAGGCAGTCATAAAAACAATCATTTATTCCCTTGAGAAGCTGACATAGGAAGGAAAGGATCTGTACATAGATAAGTAAATATAGAATGCAAGCAAAAGATTAAGTGATTTTAGGGGAGACTAGCACCTGGAACGTATCTGGAAAGCTTTCTGCAGGTTGTGGCCTCTGCAGAAAATGAAACTTTGATGGAATTTGGGAATTTCAATTTCAAAAGATTTTGGGGAAGAGGGAGTATACTCCAAGCTCTGAAATGTCTACCACATTCATGGCAGTACGCTAGGATGGGAATTTAGGACAACGTATGAACAACTTAAGAATTTAATATTAGGGAAAGACTTAGAGGCCAATATGTGTACTATTGCTAAGTTTATTGCAATGGTTAGAAGCTTCTTTTGTGGTGTTGTTAATCTCTCATACCTAGCACAGTACTTACAACATAGAATGTACTTATAAAACACTTGTCAATTGGTTGATTGATTAACTGACTGATTAGGTATTCCCCCAATGACACAGATCCAATTCCACTCATTAATAGTCTTCAAGGGACACTAGAAGGAAAGGCAATCATTGCTGTTGAGTATGGCTATGAGCTTCCCTGAACTTAGCAGAACTTGCCCTAGGAATCGATACCCAGAGAATCTGTCATCATCCCTTTATCTGAAGCCATCACACACTGGTAGGCCATTAGAACGCCTGCTTTTCCTTCCAGCACCTAGAAGAGTGAATGATCTTAAGGTGACAACACATGAAGACTGTTTTCTGAAGCCAGGGATATGTAAGCTTCAGAAAAGGAGATGAAGTGAAGGGTGGAATGTGTTAAAGGCTTGTGTCTTAAAATCTAGTAAGACTTGAGTTCAAATCTTAAATCTGACCCCCACCAGGAACCAGTCACCAAACCCTGACCAAGACTAAGTTTCTATATATGTTGTAGCTCTCTCCAAGGAGTGTGTGTTGAGGATCAAAAAAAGATAAGGTATGTAGAATTCTCTGAAAATATGCAAGGGGTATATCAACATCACCTAAGAGGCAACATGGGATACTGCAAAGAGATATAGCATCAGCATCAGAGACCTGTGTTTAAGTCTCACCTTTGACACGTGCCCACTATTAGACTTGGCAAGGCACTTAACCTTCCATTGCTCCAGGTAGGAGGTCTCCAGTGGGCTCTTTCTGTTTCTGTGCTTGGTCTGAGCTATCATTTTTATCAGTGACTTGGATAAAGACAAAAATGAGGTGCTTATTTGATTTCAAACAACACTAAACTAGAAGAGATAGTTGGGTGATGGAATCAAATGAAGTCAGACCTGGAGTTAGGAAGTTTCACATTGTTGAGTTCAAATCTGGCCTCAGACACTAGCTGAGTTATTCCGGGAAAGTAACTTTTCTTTGTTTGCCTTAGTTTTCTCATCTGTCAAATGAGCTGGAGAAGGAACTGTTCAACCATTTCAATATCTTTGCGAAGAAATCCTCAAGTGGGGTCAGAAAGATTCAGACACAACACGACTGACCAATAATTCCAAGGTGGAAGGGGCTAAGTGGAGAGGTGGTATGTTCTGTCACCTTGGTATGTTCCTACCTTTAAGTAGAGGCTGGGTGGCCATTGATATTATTGCAGAGGTTCTGTTTTTCAAGTAGATGTTGGACTAGGTGCCCACTTTGGTCCCCCCAAACTCTCAAATTCCACGATTCTGTTTTCTATCCCTAATCCTGGGAAGCTGTTACCTCTCTACAAGCCCAATGTCCAAGTATGGACATTTCTATAGATGACCACCCAGGGAAACCTGATAGTTCTTAGCCTATGCCAATAGGAGAATACAGCTGTGTGAGTAGCTGGGTCAGCACTGCTTGGGGGAGGCTGTTGGGATCTCTGAATGAAGTCAGCATTTGGTAAGAAAAGTAAAACTAACTGCCAGCTTGGCATGAATTTGCCGGTTAATGATTCCAAAGTTGCTTGGCATCTATAAATAAGCATTTTCCTCTTCTGCAGAATGGGTGGGTGACTAATACATGATCTGCCTCATGGAGTGGTGGTGATGAAAAGGCAGCTGTTCTCAACCTTAAGGCTTTGCAGAAATGTGACTCTGATGATGATTGTTTCCACTCATCAACCAAAGAGCTCTTTTGCAGATGTTGAGGCTACGAAGATGAAAGTAGAAAGATCCTGAAATGTGTGTGTGGATATGTATATTCATTTATATGTTTATATTCCCAACACACATATATTCACCTATTTTTATATATTCCCAATACATATATAGACATAATACACATATGTATTTGTGTACATATATGTATATTAATAAAATAGTATTGCATCAGCAGTTAGGGGATTAGAAAAGATAACGTACTGAAGTTGATGATTCAGCTGAGTCTTCAAAGAAAATAAGGTTTCTTGGTGAACAACGTGAGGAGGAAGTTCATTCCAGGCAGGGGACACTGCCAGTCCAAAGGCATGGAATGTGAAAGAGTATCATGCATGAGGAGTATCAAAAAATATGTTTGTCAGAGTCATATTATTTATGGAAGCGAATTGATTTAAGGACATTTTTGAGTTCAATTACTCCAAACTTCTTATTTTATAGATGAGAAAACCAGTACCTAAAGTGGTGAATTGATTTACCCAAGGATGCCCAGCAAGGGTGTGGTCACACAAGGATTATTTGTCAGGGCAAATCAAAACAAGTATAATTGTCAGGGCCATCACAATTAATCACACCTGTATTACCAGTTCTGTCTATGGGATCTGAGGATTAAAACGTTCTCTTTCAGCATATTTACTATGAAATAGAGAGATGGAGAATGGAAATAACCAAGCTCTGCCTTTTTTCCCCTTATGTTCACTTTTTTAAAGACCCTTCCATTCTGCCCTAGAATCTGTACTAAGTATTGGTTCCAAGGAAAAAGAGCAATAAAGACTAAGCCTTTGGGGATTTCTAACTTGCCTTTGATCACATAGCTTGAAAGGTTCTGAGGCCTGATTTGAATTCAAGACCTTCTGTCTCCAGATCTGGCTCTCTGTTCACAGAACTACCTAACTGCCTCTCTGCCTTGGTTTTTCCAAACTGCTCTCACATCTGTTAATTCCTTTGATCCCCCCATCATTATCAAACAAAGAAATATTTGTAAACCACCTGGTGAATCTTAAAATACTGCAAAAATTCTAATTCTAATTATTAGAAATCAATTGTTAATTTATGTACCAACATACCAGTTGATAATTCATTTAAGTATAATAAAAATCAGTTCTTATTACTAAACTTAATCAGAAGGAACACTACAGGAAGGTGGCACTGTGCCAATATTATCAGTCATAATCAACCAATAAGGCTAGTGAATGTCAGATACCTGATGCAGCTTGTCCAAAGTCCTAAGATCAGAGACCTAAAACACTGATTCTTAAACTTTTTGTGGGGTCGTCCCTTTGGTAATCGAGGGAAGTCTAGGAGTCCCTTTTCAGAAAATGGTTTCTAAATGTGTAAAATAAAATATATGGGATTATAAAGGAACTCAATAATCATTTTAACAAAGGTTCAGTGGTCCCAGATTGAGAACCTCTGCTTCAAATGTCTGAAGGCCCCTATTCCATTTTCTGCAGTCAGTCAATTGAACATTTCTCAAGTGCCAAACACTGTGCTTAGCTCTGGGGACACAAAAAGAAGAATATGGCAGTCTCTGTTCTCAAGGATTTCATCTCTCATTTTACAGATAATAACAATAATAGCTTATATAGAATTTATACATGCATACACATATAAATGCTTAATGTGTTCCAAGCACTGTGCTAAGCACTATACAAATGTTTGTCTCATTTGATCTTCAACACAACCCTGTGAGGTAGGTGCTATCATTATCTCTGTTTTACAGAAGAGTAAACTGAGGCAATAAAATAACATTATTTCCATTTTGCTTTATAGTTTACATAGACTTTACATGCATCATCTCAGTTGATCAGAATCACAGGTCAGAAGGGATCTCAATGACCATCTGATCCCAACCATGTAAAAAAGGTTACTCCACAATGACTCATCCCAGGAGTGATGAGCATCTGAGTTTGTCAGGGTCCCACAAGCAGTAAAAGTCAGAAGAGAAATGAGCACAAACCAGATCTTCCTTCCATGCTAAGAGTCTGCTTCCCAGGGAGGGTCAGAGCCTCAATGGACACCCAGACTTGTGGCCATCCAATCTAGCATATTTCTTAGGGCCTCAGTTCCTTTGTCCCCATCAGGATCGATGGATTCTCACCCTCCCATCTCATTTCTTACCTCTTGGAAGGTGTCTTGGGGATTTTTAGGGCCCATCTGAAAGATGTTGCCAATTATGGGCAGTCGAGGAGGGCCCGGGGGAAAATTAGGGCGCTGCCTCCTCCTCTGCACGTAACATGCCAGGATCAGGAGAATGGCAGACAGGAGGAGGAGGGTCTGCAGGGAGGCTCCTTCCCAAAGAGAAAGGAACATGATTCTCCCAGGGAGCTGTACTCTTCCCCAGCTCCGGCACCAATGCCAGCCAAGCCAAGCTACTTCTCCTACAGTAGCAGCAGCAGCAGCAGCAGGGCGACCAGGATCAGAGCTCAAGTGAGAGACAAAGCTTGAGCTGTGTTTGTCCCTTGGAGCAGCTGATAGGGTTGGTTTTTGTTGGCCAGCCAGTGAGAGCTCCAGGAAGTGCGAGGCTCTCTTCCATGCTCCACCTCCCTGCTCTCTGCCAGGACTTTCCTCCTGAGAGCAAACTGGCTTCCTCAGGAAGAGAAGGCTGCCCTTGTTTACTAGGAACTGGAGAGAAGACTTGTCCAAGGGGGGCAGCAAAGGCACCCATGCACAGAGAGACCCTCCAAGTAGGGCCCTGATCCCAGGGCCACAGTTTTGTGGCAGGAAGGGACCAGAGAGGCAACCTCTTATCTAGAAGAGCAGAAAGCAGAGGTCCAGGGAGGCCAGGAAATGGACTGGGTTACATCCAAGCTCAGCTGACCTCAAACAGCCCTCTTCTCCCCAAGACAAACTGTCTCTAAAGAGGCTTGAGAACTAAGGGAAAAGGTTTCTAAACAACCCGGGGGTCCAGGGACCCCTAAGGGATATGTGGGGCTCTTTAAGCATGACGAGAAGAAAACATTTCCAACTTTATTCCAATAATTATGTTGGGCTAATTAGAATAATGTAACATAATTAGAATAAATTGGGATAATTAAAATAGTCTAATAAAATGAAATTAATTGAAATAAAATCCTAATATAATTAGCATAATTGGAATAAAATTACAATATTAGAAAAAATGGTATAGCTAGGATAACATTCCAATATAATAGGAATAAATAGGAAAAATTGGAATAAATTATGAGTAGAATAAAATTCTAATAGAATTTCATACAATTGAAATTTCCTTTATATTACATTCTTTTCTATTTCCACATATGCAGTTTTATGTAGTTTAAATATGTAACTTATTTATTGCCATGCCAATTAAGCTACCAAAATTATTTTAGAGAGCTAGAAAAAAATAATAACAAAATTCATCTGGAAGAAATGAAGATCAATAACATCAAGGAAACTAATGAAATAAACGAGCAGTTAACATTTTCCCAATTGTTTAGATCTGACTTTATTTGTCTGAAAAATGTCTTGCAATTATGCCTTATAATTTCTATATTTGTCTTAGCGAGTAGCATCCTCGTTGTTTCATGTTGTCTAGTCATTTTAAATGGAATTTCTCTTTCTATCTCTTGCTGTTGGACTTTGTTGTAATCTATCAAAATGCTGAAGATTTATGTGGGTTTATTTTGCATCCTGCAATTTTGCTCATTATTATTTTTTTCAGTAGTTTTTATTTGATTTTCTAAGTATAAAAACATACCATTACAGAGAGTGATAGTTTGGTTTTCACATTGCCTATTTTAATTCTTTCAATTTCTTTTTCTTCTCATTGCTAAAGCTAGTATTTCTAGCACCATATTAAATGATAGTGGTAATAATGGGCATTCTTGTTTAATCCCTGATCTTATTGGAAAAGCTTCTAGTTTATCTTCATTGCAAATAATAGTTGTTGATGGTTTTAGGTAGGTACTATTTATCATTTTTAGGAAAGCTTCATTTATTCCTGGACTCCCTAGTGTTTTTAGTAGAAATGGGTGTTATATTGTGACAAAAGTTTTTTCTTCATCTATTTAGATAATAATATAATTTCTGTTAGTTTTCTTATTGATATGATCAAATATACTGATAATTTTCCTAATATTGTACCAACACTACATTTCTGGTATACATCTTACCTATTGTCATATTGAATGATCCTTGTGATAT
Organism: Gracilinanus agilis; assembly: GCF_016433145.1. Classification (NCBI taxonomy): domain Eukaryota; kingdom Metazoa; phylum Chordata; class Mammalia; order Didelphimorphia; family Didelphidae; genus Gracilinanus; species Gracilinanus agilis. The sequence continues at coordinate 18,131,819 of NC_058133.1, read as the reverse complement.
ATTGCTGGAGTCTCCTTGTTGGTATTGTATTTAAATTTTTGACATCTATATTCATTATGGAAATTGGCCTATAATTTTCTTTCTTCTACCTTTGCTCTTTCTGACTTAGGTATCAGCACCATATTTGTGTCATAAAAATTTGGTAGGACTCTTTCTTTGCCCATTTTTCAAAATAATTTATGTATTATTGGAATTAATTGTTCTTTAAATATTTGGTAGAATTCACTTAAGAATCCATCTGACTGAGGATATTTTCCTAGGAGTTCATTAATGACTTGTTCACCATCTTTTTCTGAGATGGGATTATTTAAGTATTCTGTTTCCTCTTTTTTTAAATCTGGGCAAATTTATATCTGTCTATCTATCTATCTATCTATCTATCTATCTATCTATCTATCTATCTATCTATCTATCTATATAAATTATATATGCATATATAATTTATATATACATGTGTGTATGGATGGATATAAATGGATGATTATTTGTAATATATATTGCAAATAATCATCCATTTCACTTAGACTGTCAGATTTATTGGCATATAATTGGGCAAAATAGCTCAGGAAGACAGGAGAGAGGGTCAGGCCAGCTCGGAATTCCAGGCTCAGCTGGGTGTCTGGGGGAGCCTGGAATCTGAAGCAGGCAAGTGAAGAAAATGAAGAGCTCAGCCCGAGCCAGCTGTTCTCCCAGGCAGACCCTCTTCCCTGAAAGGCAAAGAGATTGGAAAACAATGAATGCACCAAAGCTTGGCACAGGGAGAAGGTTGGGGTAGAGGGTGTAAAACACCTTACCCACTATTCTTTACCTCGTCCTTAGTTGCTAAGATCTCAATGACTCCAAATGGTCCTCATTTGCCCCATGGCTTAATTAATCCTAATAAGCATCTCCAGGACCCATATTGGAGGGTGTGATCACCTGGGTCTGAATCCCAGCACTGAGATGATCCTTCAGGGTCATCTGGACCAACTCCCATATTTGACCAATGAGGAAGCCAAGGCTATTCGATGACTTGCCCATAGTGGTATTTGAATCCCAGTCATCTCCCCTCCATATGAAGCACCACATCTACCATGCTATGCTGCTGCCAACCTCAGACTCTTAGTACAGCTGAAATAATGCATCTGGAAGCAGAGGACCCCCCTCGAATGCGTCTCACTTGGGTGACATTAGACAAGTCACTTCACCTGAATGGTCCCAAGTTTTCTCAGGTGTGAAATGATGGGATTGCAGTATGAGGCTTCTAAGGGCTCTTCCAGCTCTGGGTCCAAGATCCTGTGTCTTGTGGCCTTAGGGAAGTGGCACCCCTTCTCTGAAAATAAGCCAGGCAGGGCAGTGGAGAGGGCTGGGTCCTGGACTCAGGAAGAACCTTATTCTACCCCTGATACTTAGAAGCTGTGTGACCCTGGGCAAGTCAGCTAACTGCTCTCAGCCTCAGTCTTCTCTTGTGGAAAATAGGGATAAAATAGCCTCTACCTCAGAGGGTTGTTGTAAGGCTCAAAAATGGAAGGCTGCAACCTTAAAAGGGGTATATACATGCTAGTTGCTACTATGATTATTACTAATATTGTTTTCCATCAAATACAGAAAACATCAGTATCTACCTCAGAGGGGTGCTGTGAAAGCCGATCAGGATGTCAGATTGACAGCCGAGAGCCATTCTCCTCAGTCCTCGCACCCTGGGAAAACCCAGCCACTGCCACTTATGAGCTGGGTGATACTGGGCAAGTCTCGGCCTCTCAGGGCTTGGTACAGAAGCAGAGAAGGTGCCAATCTGCCTCAGGAGAACCTCATGTTTGGCAGGTTTTCCCAAGGAGGAAAGACCGCAATGGGCAGTGAGTCTGCTGTCCCAGAGCCAGCTTGACTGGAAGCTATTGACTTGAATGAAGGAGGAGGCAGAATCCGGACAGACCCCATGCGCTAGTGTTCCCTGGCCAAGGGTCCCCTTCTCACCTGCGGAGAAAGGCAGAAAGGACTCTCTTTTCTGAAATTGGCTGTTCTCCAGAAAATGTTCCGGGTTGAAGGTTTCTGGAGTAGCCCATTCATTGGGGTCCCTGTGCAAGGCAGTCAGGTTGGTCAGCAGTAAGACTCCCTGGAAACAAGAGAACAGCACTGAGTTCTAGGAACTTGGAGGTGGAAGGGACCTGGCCATGCTTTCATTTTACAGACTAGAGAATTGAGGGAGGGAAACACTCTCCAGAAGTCACATAGCATTTTAGTGGCCAAGAATGTTGTAGTACTCAAGGACAATGTCTTTCAACCTATATATGGGGTAACAGAGCCCCTATGAAGGACTATGGATCCCTTCTCAGAGCCATGTTTTTGGGGGCATCTGGGTGGCTCAATGGATGGAGAGCCAGGCCTAGAGACAGAAGGTTCTGGGTTCAAATCTGCCCTCGGACACTTCCTAGCTGTAGACCCTGAGCAAGTCACTTGACCCCCATTGCCCACCCTTACTTAATCCCCATTGCCTAGCCCTTACCATTCTTCTGCCTTAGAATCAATACATAGTTTTGATTCTAATATAGATCAGGACTCAATCCCTGGTCTTACAGATTCAACTATTCCAATTTGTCTCTCTGCCTCCATATTTAAATTAAAGCTTCCTTAATAAACTTCAGCTCAACACATTTCAGTTCCTTAAATGTTCATTTTCTTTCCTCCTCTCTCTCTGGACTCTCCAAATCCTATCTATCCATCCATGCTTCAAAGCCCAGCTAAGTTGCTTCCTCTTCTGTGACACTGTCCTTGATCATTCCATGCTATCATTACTCTTCCTCCTCCAGACTCATCCATCACTCCTATACTAGAAACTAACTAGCTGTGTGACCCTAGGCAAGTCTCTTCCCCTCCTGCCTACCTCGATTTCTTCATCTGTAAAATGGAGGTGGTTATAATACCTCCCCCCACAGGGTTGTTGTGAGGAGAAAGTGAGATGATGTGTATAAAGTGCTATATAAATGCTAGCTATTCCTATGCTCATTATGCTTACAATGTTTTCTTTGTCGCAGGGTCTTCCACATAGTTATCAGTACAGTAGATGAAAAAGAAATAAAGCTCATGTCACACGACCTCTGGCCAGAAATGCTTAGCACCAGGCATACAGGAGGCACTTGAGGAAAGTTTATAGAATTGAATTATGAGGTTTCTGGGATCAAAATGCTTCTGGAAATATTAAAGCCCTGTGAAACTGAGAGTTATTATAATGAAATGTTATAGTAATTCCTGTTTACTATTGAGAGCCTAAAATGGCTTCCTTGGAAAACATTATTTTTCTGGTAGAAAGAAGCTGGAGAAGGCCCCCAGTAGACCCATTATGCTTATATGACTATGGGGTCCAGAGGAAGGAAAGTCATTGCCACACTCTGCTCTTCGTGGGGGGCAAAAATACCCAGACAAGATGGACAGGCTTTGGAGGTAGAAGAGGGAAAGTCAAACATTGGTTATGACAGATGATCCCTGTTGGACTTGGGGTGATATAGGTGATCCTCCTCAACTTTGCTGTCTTTACCGATGATTCTGAATGTTAATTCCAGCCCTGATATTCCCTGTTCTAACCTCCACCCAACCCCACAGTTCTAACATACTGTTTTCTAATATTTTATTTTTCAGAGTACTTTCAACACTTAACTTTCTGTGTTATTAATAAGAATAATAACTTGTATTTATATACTATCTTCTTTTTTCACATAAGAAAACAGACCCTAGAGAGGGGGTCACTTTCATTTGGGGACCACTATCACACATAGGGAACTTCTGGGAGAAAATAAATGATTTAATCCCAGTTCCCTGGTCTCCAAATCCAGTACTCTTTCCTCTTTGACTGTGAGGATCAATTCAAGTCCAAAGTTCTTCACCTCCATGTGTCATAGAACTTTGTGATAGTCAGTCAAATGAAGCTTAGGGTCCCTTTCTCAGAGAAATGTTTGTAAATGTCTAGTGTAAAATCCATAGGGTTACAAGGAAACCAATTATATGGAAATCAATTATCTATCTATCCATCCATCTATCCATCTATCTATTTGTCTTATCTACCTTATCTACCTTATCTATCTATCTATCTATCTATCTATCTATCTATCTATCTATCTATCTGTCTGTCTGTCTGTCTGTCTCTATCTATCTACCTGTTTACCTGCCTCTATCTATCTATCTATCTATCTATCTATCTACTTGTCCATTCATCTTTCTATCCCATGTCTATCTACTTGTGTATATATCTATGTTTCTATGCATGCATGTATCTATATATCTATCTGTCTGTCTGACTATCTATCTGCCTGTCTGTCTGTCTATCTATCTGTCTATCTATGTAATCTATTTTATCTATCTAATCTATCTACCTGTCCATCCATCCATTTATCATCTATCTATCCCATGACTACCTATGTATATATCTATGTTTCTATGCATACATGTATCTATATATCTGTCTATTTGTCTATCCATTTATCTCTCTTTTAAACTAAGTTCATGCACCTTAGGCTAAGAACCCTTTTCCTACAGTCAATATTTTTTATGTCATCCTCTTCTACTCCCAAGGATTCCATCTCCTGGGCATGTGGAAGCCATGGAACCCTTTTAGATCCACTTACCTTTGGCACATAGTGTCATGCCACTGTGGCATCAACCTTGGCCACTCTAGGCACATTGAAAGGAACAATATTTCCCATTCTCTGGACTTCATGGATGGCTGCATTAGTATAGGGCATATTCTCCTTATCGGCCTCAGTGGGCTGCTGGGACTGACCGATCACCATGTCAATCTCAGCTTGTATTTTGCCTGGGAAAAAAGAGGAAGAGTTCTTTGAAACCTAGATAATAGTGCCTATAGAGCACTTTAAGGTTTGCAAAACATTTCACAAATATTATACCATTTGATCCTTACACCAATACTAGGAGGTTAATATTGATATTATCCTCATTTTTTGATGAGGCAAACCAAATCAGAGTCACATATCTAGGAAATATCTCAGGATGGCCTTGAACTCAGGACTTTCTTTCCCCTCTTAACCAATTTTCTCTGATCATGTGAGAGATCCACAGCCACCCCCATGATTCGATTAGATGAAAGTTTGCTTTGATGATTCACTGATGGTACCAAACCCTATTCATGGAAAAGTGGAGATGTGACCTATTAATGGCAAATAAGGGCATTTGTATTGTTGGGAATGTGTCCAGGAAAGTGTCCATGGAAAGCATCTTGGAGGTAGAAACAGAAAGCCTGCATTTAAATGTTATCTCTACCATTACTATTTGAGAGTCCTTGGGAAAGTCACTGACCCATTTGGTGCCTCATTTTCCCTGCCTCTGAAATGATCATATTGGATAGATAGTCTCTGTGGTCACTTCTAGCTTTGAATTTATTGTCCTTTGATCACTGACTTCTAAGCAACCAGAAAGAGAAGGTAGTACTTAATAACAAGATGATAGGATTAGAACAAAGATAATTTGACTCCCTATGTGAGTGTATCTCTGACAAAGCACTTGTAATGTAGACAGAAACAAAGAGTTGGTTAAGTCATATTATCAAGCATTTATTAAACATCTACTAAAAGATACTGTGTTAAACACTAGGGAGACAGAAAAAGAGAAGACAGTCTTTGCCCTCATGGAACTCATAGTTTAACATGGAAAACTATAAGACACGTGTGGGATAAATAAGGAAAAATATCAGCAGAGGAAGGCACTATGGTTAAGGGGCACTGGGAAAGTTTTTTGGCTGAAATTAAGATTTCATCTGGGACCTGAAGGAAGCCAGGAAAGCCAAGAGGCAGAGATAAAGAGGGAGAGCATGAGAGGGCAGCTAGAGAAAATTCCCAGAGCCCAAAGATGTTGGCCCCGGTTCATCAGACAGCCAGGAGGTCAATGTCATTGAATCAAAGAGTTTGTGCCAGTGAGTAAGGTGTAAGGAGGCTATAGGAGGGGTCCTGGTTATGAAGGGCTTTGAATACCAAAGAAAGCATTTTTTAATTTGACCCTGGAGGTGATAGGGAGACACTGGAGTTTACTGAATGAGTGTGTCTATGTGACTAGAATTTGTGAATAGGAAGAAATTACTCAATGGATACTGAAAGATGGATTAGAATGGAGAGACTTGAGGTAAATAAATCTACAAGGGGACCATTGCAATAGTTATGGGGATGAGAACCTACAGCAGAATGGAGAAAGTGTCAAAGGAGAGAAGGGAATGTTTTCAAGACATATTTCAAAGGTGAAATCAGCAGGCTTTGGCAACAAGTTAAATGTGGTGAAGGGGCAATATGATATTGAGTTGAGGTTGACTCTAGGTTGCAAGGCTGAGGGCCTGAAAAAAATGGTGTTGACCTCTTTAGTAACAGGAAAGATAGGAGGAGAGGATGGATTAGGGGGAAAGTTAATGAATTCTTCTTAGAACATATAAAGTTTAACATATATCTAGGGTATCCAGTTTGAGATATCCAATAGGTAGCTGGAGATGAGAGACTAGAGGTCAATAGAAATGTTAGAGATAGATAAACAGACATGAGGATTATTAGCAATAAGATGATAATTGAATCCGAAGAAATTACGCCAGTAATTATGGGGTTATGATGATTGTCTCCTAGTTGAGATAATATAAGAGAAATTTGTATTGGGCACAGTTAATATGGTTTTGTGATTTTCTTTTCCTTTGGGTAACAGCATATGAGGAAGATTAAAGGCCAGTGACATTAGGAGTAACTACTATCATATGGGGATCTGAACAAAATTTCAGTGTTAAAAAGGGATCCTCATGATGGTGAAGGATGACAATCACTGTGCTATTCCAATCACAATTGTATCACGTTATACAAATAGAACTTCCTGAGCAGAATCCTACATAGCTATGTCAACTCTTCCTCAGTTTGGGCCATCACCATACCTTGGATCTCGGATAAAGGGCTATATACAAAAGAGCCCACCGCAGATTGGTTGAAGTTGTCTCTGTTCCAGCAAAGAAGAGGTCCAGGGTGCAGGAGACTAAATTGTCTTCATTAAAACTAGGGCTGACATTACCCTTAAATTAGAAAGGCAATCTTCGGTTGGTTAATTTTTTAAAAAGTAACTCTGCTCTCTTCAAACATAAGGAGTCACACCCTAAATGGGGCATTATGAAGGTTGAGGAGCAAAACCCTGGGCTTCCCTTTTACCCCCAAGATTACAGGAAGTGCTCCTTAGAATGAGAGCTCCTATTTCCATTGGACTGGGAAGCTTCCTGAGTAGAAGATTGATCTTCATTTTACAGCTGAGAAAACTTAAGCTTTGAGATTATTGAATGATTTTCCCAGAGACACATGCCTAATAAATGATGGCCCATGAGTCCTGGCTCCTGACCCCAAATCTACTATCTTTCCCATATTCTATTGCTGCTCAGCCCTATATGCATACACCCCTGGCCCGAAGGCCATTCACAGAAGGAAACTGGTTTGGACTAAGGTCAGTTTTACAGAAGGTGCTAATGAGGCCAAGCCATTTGGTAGAAGTAGTTTGTCTTGAAATTGAAGGTAGTTAGGTTTCTTTTCATCCTCATCCTCAAAAACTCTTCATGATCTTCTTCCTGCTCTGACTTTTCTTTCTCTTCCTTTTCTCTCCTCTTTCTTCTCCTTTCTTTTTCTCTCCTCCATCTCCTCTTCCTTCTCTTCTGCCTTTCTCTCCTTTATTTCTTATCTTTTTTCTTTCTCTTCCTTGTCCTCATTTTCATTCTTTTTATTATCCCGTTACTAATGCTCTAACCACATGCCTGTTAGTAGTTGCTGATATTTCTTCTTTTGACAAGAGTAAAGCTGGCTTAAGTAAAACTTAAAGAGTAAAAAACAATGGAGCACAATAATAGCTAGCATTTATATAGTTATGGTTTCACAAATATTTTCTCATTTGATTCTCTGAATAACTCTGAGATAGTGCAATTTTTACTCCCAATTTTACAGGTAAGAAGACTTACAGATAAGGCAAACATCTAGCTTTTGTTATCAATTTGAAGTTAGGTCTTTCTGATATTCAGCCCAGTGCTCTATCCATGTGCCACTTAGCTGTCTAGATAACTTTCCCTTATTTCCAGATTTAACCCTCACCTGTTTCATGCTCTTAAAATAGACCACTGAGTCAAAAGAGCTGGGGTCATATATCCATGCTCCATGATTATTGAGCAAATCCTTTAATCCCTTTTGTTTTCCATTTCTTCATCTATAAAATGGATGGTATCTGTGCTAGTTAGCTCATGACATATAGTGGGGAAAATCAACAACAAAATGGTTATTTTGTAAGCCTTGACATGCCATATGCAAATAAGTGGATGTTATTATTTCTACTTTTAACATTATAATTTTATATAAATGAAAAGTGTTTGGATTCACTGAATTATTCCTTTAATAACAAGAAAAGGAACAGTATTTAAATGCTTTGCACTGTCAGATACTTTTCCCACAATCCAGTGAGGTAGGTAGAATCAAAAATATTGTAATCATTTTGCAAATGAAGATTCTGAGACTCAGAAAAATCTTTTATTCCCAGGTAAATATGACTAATTAATTCAGGATCTGGAACCCAAATATAGGTCCAGCTTTCTAGAATTTTTACAGGACATAATCACAAATTTTGAAGTTGGAGGAGAACCCCAATGGTGTCAAACTCAAATAGATGTAAGGATCTCGGTGGGCTCCATGTTGACTTAAAAACATCATGTTCTTACATTATTCTTCTGATTTTTATTTATTTCATCAAATATTTCTGTATTATATTCTGATTCAGTTCTGCAGTACTAAGAAGTGTTGTGGACTCAGTGCTACTCACATATTTGACTTTTGCATAGATTCCCCAAAGTGGTTATATTTTGACTGTATATATAAGCTTGATAATTTAACTTATTTATAAAATGTTTTAAGGTTTACAGAGGAATTTTGTTGTTCAATAAGTTTCAATTGTTTCTAAATCTTTATGAGTACAATTGAGCAAAGATAGTGGAGTAATTCACCATTTTCTTCTCTAGCTCATTTTATAGATGAGTAAATTGAAGGAAACAGGGTTAATTGATTTGCCAGAGTCACACAACTAGCAAATGTCTGGGTTCTGATTTCGACACTGGATGATTCATCCTGACTTCTGGACCAGCACTATATTCACTAAGTCACCTAATAACCCCTTTAAAAGGATATTCACATGGAATAAACAGGTTGCCTGCAGGTTTATATCAATTTAGACCTGAAGAGGAAATCTTCTAAAATATACCAGTATTTGTTCATTTGTCTTTAACCCACAATTTTCTGAGCCAGCTCATTCCACTCAAAGGGAATTTTTCTCCCTTTATTCCCAGATGAACTTTGTCTACCTTTCTACTTTATTCTGTTTTTCTGAGAACAAGCAGAACTACCTACACTCTCTTTCTCATGACACACTATGCTCCCTAAAGTCTTCTCTTGTCCAGACTAAACATCCTCTGTTGCTACAATAGAACCTCTTAAGGGCCTTCATCATACTGATTGTCTTCTTCTCAATGTTTTCCACCTTATAAATGGCCTTCTTCAAAGGTGGTCTCAGATATGAACATTCTCCATATGCTGAATATTCTTGAGGGGATAAGCATATGGGTGCCTAGAACAATATTTAGCTGTATCAGAATGGTAGACTTTGACATTAATAAAGAACAATATAATGGTGACAGAAAAATTCAGCAAAATTTTACCAAGGGATACTCCTCCTATCTCAGCATAAATTCTCAAAGGTATTTATATTTTGATTGTATATGTAAGAGTGATAATTTAATTTATGTTGATAGTGTTGTAAGATTTACACAGAACATCCTCATTTCAGGGCTGAATTAATAGGGATGAAATATCAGGACCAAGATTTAATCCCAGTCAGAGTATGTTGTAATAAAAGGGTATTGGATATGGAAAGAAAAAGAGCTGGGATTAAATTCCATCTCAAATTTGTACTAGCTATCTGACTGGGGCATATTGATGAACTCTGTGCCTCAGATTTTCTACCTATAAAATCAAGGGGTTGAACTCAATGAGAGTTCCAATTCTCAATAAAAATTGTGACTTCTCCACCAGCAAGCTCATTATCAACACACACACATCCATCATAAAATATATGAAATTGAAATGATATTACTTATACTCAGGGCCTTCCAGGGTTGTCTTTGAGGGAAGATTCTTAGATTATGAGGCATTTGTAAAAATCTCAGATTAACCCACTTCTCCCACTACTCTCAACCTGTACTTTTTTGGTTTTAAATATAAACCAAACTCTTTTTGTGCTGTCTTGTTACCTTGGACAGCTCCTTCAGAGAAGCATCAATAAAGTCCTGGGGCTCCTCTGAATTCTGATCTTCCTTGTGTTGTTTGATCACTTCAAATATAAAACACTCCAGCTTCTTCCATTCTGCAATGAGCTTCTGGTGAGGTCCTGGCAGGAACCTCATTATCCAAGGAAACGCATTGAAGAGCTAAATAATATAAAAATAGGGAGAGGGAGGCAGGATGAGTGCCACTTCCTATTAGACTGTCCTATATAAGTGTGGCCAGGTATTTTGCCCTTTTTTGTGCCATGGAGTTTATTTAATCCCTTCTGTAATCACTTCTAAAACTCATTCTCCCTATAAGCACTGTTTCTCCTTGCATACTGTGGCACTCATAAAACCCAGGCTGGTCTCCAACCATCACTTGTCTCACACACCAGTCCCTCAACCATGTCCTGATGTACCTAAATATCCCTTTCAAGATTGTTAGCAATCATTTCCTCTTCCTAGTCATATTTCACCACCTGCAATGAAGAAAGGAAGGAAGGAAGAGAGAAATGCTTTTTAGGGAAATTGCTACCAATTAGACCTTTGTTTTCCTCTCAGCTCCATGAAGTCCCTTCTCTTCAGTTTCCATTTTGCTCCTCTTAGGGAAATGAGAGCTAATGTTATTCACTATTTACCCTTATTTTCTTCCATAGCCAGACTCCTGAGGGATTCAATGAAATCTTGAGTAATTTACTTCTTTGGTCAGGCTCCCTCATTGATCAATTAGTAGGGAGAAGGAGGAGTGCTGGAGCAAAACTCAGGAAGACTAGTCTGAGAATTTTGCCTCAGACACTTAGCTGTGAGGCAAGTCACAAACTTCTTTTTACCTCCATTTCCTTTTCAGTAAAGTTAGGATAATAATAGCAACTACCTCAAAGCATTGTGGGGATGTAAAGAAATCAGTTACTAGACAAATATTTATAAAGCATTTAACTATATGCCTAGCACAGACCCAAGTGCTAGGGATACAAAGCAAGAAAAAAACCCAACAATTCCAGTTCTTGTCTTCAAGGTGCTTACATATCAATGGGAGAGAAAACATAGAAATGCCTGGGCATGTGCAAGATTTATGCAGGGTAGGAGAAAGGTAATCTCTGAGGTCAAGGCAGTAGCAGCTGGAGAGAACGGGAAAGACATCCAGTGGCAGAAGCTGAAATTGGAACTAATTCTTGAAGGAAGCTAAGAGATAGAGAAGAGCAGGGAGAGCCTTTCTGGCCTGAGGGACAGCAAGTGGAAATGCACCAAGGTGAGAGAGAGATAATACAGGAAAAACTCTTTATAAACCTTAACTGTGAGGACTTAATAAGTTATCCATGTCTCTCCATCTCTTCTCTATGTCTCATTCTGTTTCTCTAGCTGTCTCTGCTATCTCCTGATTCTGACTCTCTTTGTACCTGTCTGTCTCCACTCCCACCTGACTCCTTATAGTGGTGAGGATAAAATTCCTGGTTTCTTCAAAACCCTGTCCCAGTTACAGCTTCTACATGAAGCTTTTCCTGGTCCTTTTGGTTTCTATTGCCTACCATACCAAAACTTTTCCTTGTGTTGAATTATGTGAATTTTTACTTACTTGAGTGCATGTTGTCTCCAGCAAAAGAACAAAAACACTAAAGGTCTGGCTCTATTTCTTTCTTGTCATTGTATCCCTATCAGCTAACACAGTACCTAGCATATGGCAGATACTAAATGGATATTTATAATTGCTCAACTAGGTAAAGATTTCAGAAAAACCTAAAACTGTACAAAAATCTGCTGTCCATTATTCAGAATGTAGTGTTTTGGGAAAGCATGGGTTCCCTTGGTATGATCTTTCATGTCACTGCTTTAAAAAAATCTTGCTTCTTTCCTCTTCTCTTTCCAGTCCCTATCTCTGCTTAGAGGAGCTCCCACACAACATGACTCAGCTCCTGCCATCCTCTCACAGCCTTCCTTGTTTCTTTCTGGTGAAGGAACCACATGGCCCAATTGAGACTCTGTCCAGGAAGAAAGATGGTCTGTTACCTGCCACTACAACTTGTTTTCAAGCACTGTGGCTTCATCCAGGGCCTTCAGCAGCTCCTGAAACTGAGGATCATGGTACTCAAAGCGATGCCCTAAAGTGATGGAACAGATGATATTGGAAACAGCGTTGTTGATCTGAAAGTGTGGATCAAAGGGCTGTCTTGTGGACAGGAAGAGAATAGGAATGGACTACTTTTCACTTCATTCATATTTGTTAGAGGAGCCTAGAACTGTTTTCTACTTTCCCAACACACATCTGCCTTGTTATTATTATTATTATTTTTTAAACCCTTGTACTTCGGTGTATTGTCTCATAGGTGGAAGATTGGTAAGGGTGGGCAATGGGGGTCAAGTGACTTGCCCAGGGTCACACAGCTGGGAAGTGGCTGAGGCCGGGTTTTGAACCTAGGACCTCCTGTCTCTAGGCCTGACTCTCACTCCACTGAGCTACCCAGCTGCCCCTTGCCTTGTTATTATTGATTAAAACCAATGACTGCTTAAAAAGACGTGAGAAAAAAGAAAAGAACATGTCTATTTTTTACATTTCAGTCAAGACTTGGGATTTAATTGAAATATCTTGCTTTAATGTAGGTTAGCTGTTACTTTATCTCTCTTTGCCTCCATTTACTTATCAGTAAAATAAAGGGGTTAGACTAGATGATCTCTGAGGGAGGTATAACTCTCTATGACTTTATGTTTGATATATCATGTGTGTCATTTCAACAAAGTGTGCCTACTTGTGTATAGTATGAATGGGCACAGATATGCATGAGTGTTTACACATGTATATATGGACACCCACCTCTAGATGCTCCTGTTGGCCACTTGCATAAACGTGAACATTATAGCTGAAATTACAACAGAGAATTACAGCTGGGCAGTATGATATAGCCAGGAAGACCCAGACTCAAATCATACCTCAGACATTTACTAGCTGGTTGGGTGACCTTAGTTCTAGTGCCTTGCTTCTGTTAATTATTTGCAATTTCTCCCTTAATACTCCAGTTTCTCTTGTCTCTATCTTGTTTGTACACAGATATTTTTAGTTTGTTTTCCCCCTTAGACTAGGAGCTCTGTGAGGACAAATTATATTTTCCCCTCACCCTTTAAAAAAATTCCAGCATTTAGCACAGTGCTTAGCACATAGTAGGCACTTAATATTTATTAACTAACTGACAGATCTTGAGCAAGTGACTTAATTGCTCTACTCTGTTTGCTCATTTGCAGAATGGAAGGGAAGGGAGGGCTTGATTGCCTTTAAAATTCATTTTTACTCTAAATCTATGATAATAATGAGCAGCAGAGGAAGATGAGAATGGTGAAGTGGATTAAGACATGCTAAGCGTTAAAATTTTTGGGTAGGAGTTTTATAAAATTGTGGAGAATGGTTTGGTAAACCAGTAACATTTATTTCTTAGAAGTTTAGTAGGAATAGGAAGAAAGAAACTGAGATTATAGCTTTTAAATCTTACATTATGTCTAAAACCCCAAAACCTCATACCAAAAGTTCTAAAAATACCCTACATCTAACTGCCTCCTAGGGCAGGATATTCTTGCCTGACAAAACAGGCCTATAACAACTACACTGTCTAAGATTAAATTCGCTATCTATCTCCCTAAGTAATAAAATAAGACTTTATCTCGTCCAATCTTCTTAACCTGGTATCTGAATCCAAACTGTCAGAAGTCAACTGCCAGATCCTATTGACTCAGAGAGACTGACATAGAACTCCTCAGAACTCCCACTCCCTAGGAAGTCAGAGAGAAAGCCCCATGCTAAATGAAATCTTTCCTAAAATAGTTGGATCAGCCATGGGCTAAGCAATTAGTCTAGCTGTTCTCACTTTCTGTTTCCTGACTATACTATAAAAGCTGGCATAGGAAGGAAATGGTCTTTACATAGATAAGTAAATATTGAAGCAGGCAAAGGAATATTAAGTGATTTCAGGGGAAACTAGCACTTGAAAAAGATCAGGAAGGCTTTCTGCAGGTGGCATCCCTCAAAGGTGAGCTTTGATGGAAACTGAGAATTCCAAAAAATGCAAGGGAAGAGGAAGGCTCTGAAATGGCTACTGCACTTATGGCAACATACTACAGTAGGAATGTATGCCAATGAACAACTTAGTTTAATAATGGGGAAAGATATAAGCACCCAGAGGGCAGAGGCCATTTCTTTTGTTATTTTTGTTGTTAATCTCTAGCACCAATACAGTACCTGGTACATAGGAGGAGCTTATGAAATGCTTGTTAATTGATTGAGAATTTCCCTCAATGACAGATTAAAGCCCTTTCACTCAATAGATAGTCTTCCAGAAAGGCCAGAAGAAAAGTATGTCAATAATGCTATACATGATCATGAGTTTCTCTGAAGTTAGCAAGACATCCTTAGACAAAGGTCACCCAGAAGGTCTTCTACCACATCCTTATCTGATGCCTTTGCAATTTGGTAGGCTGGGAAAATGCTTGTATTTTACTTCCAGAACCCAGAACAGTGAAGGATCTCAAGCTGACAACATACAGACTATTTTATGAAGCCAGGGATATTTATTTATTTATTTATTTGCTTTAAATTTTTAAAGTTTATTTACTTAATTAAATTAGAATGTTTTTCCATGGTTGTAGAGAGCCATTGGAGAAACAGGGTTAAAATTAGGGCCTGTTATCTGGATTCCTTACATGACCAATCCAGGCTGAGGCAGTCTTTGTGTTTGGTCCTGGTCACCTGAGCCCTGAAAAGCTCTGGTACCAGCAGGTAGGTTAATCCAAAAACAACTTGACCCCTCCAGGAGGCTATTAGGAGTCATTTAGAGAAATAGAGTCTGTAAGAGATGTTTTATCTGGATCCCATTACAAAATCATCGACAAGTAAAACTGTGTGTATGATTTTTCTGCACTGCATGTCAGATGCAGATAGAATGGGCCATCTAAGGTAAAAATCTAAGTCTCCTCTTTTGACTCATTTTCAGATCCCCACCTTTTCTTAATATTCTTATTGGAAAGCTTTGAGTCCTTAGCAGACCAGCAGCTACTGAGTTCACCATTTTTCTCCTTGATAATTAAGAATCCTGAACTCTAAAAAATATTACTTAGATAAGACTGGAGCTGGACAATCTAGTCCAGACTTTATCTGATCAGGTCCAATTCTATAAATCAGGAAGACAGGACTCAATTAGTAAAAATCTCCATGACATATATTTCTGCTCCCAGAATTAACCCCCTACTAATTGGTGGTTGGAATTTGGCCCTTGCCCTTGTACCTATCTCTCTACTTTTTAGACTTTAATGGGTTGTGTATGATTTGTAACTCTTTCACAGCTGTGACTCTTTCTTTGTGTTCTTTGATTGAAACCAGTATAAAATAAACCCCAAACTCCATAAGGTTGGATCAGCCATGGGCTAAGCAATTAGTCTAGCTGCTCTCACTTTCTGTTTCCTGTCTTTTCAATCTGACGCCATTAAATGCCACTCAGGACCCCTACCATACAGAGCTGGCTCTCTATACATGGTTACATATTAATGTTTTCTCCCATTCACTCCCCCTTTCCCCCTCCTGGAGCTGATGAGCAATTCCATTGGGTTTTTGTTCAAAACCTATGTCGATATTAATATTTGCAATAGAGTGGTCAAAACCTATTTCGAGATTAATATTTGCAATAGAGTGATCATTTAAAGTCAACATCCCAGACTCTAAACAATCACCCTAGTGCAAATATAAATAATATGGAAATAGGTCTTGTAAGAATGGGATTTGTACAAGCGGTATGGGACAAAAGGAGCCAGAGAAGGCAGTTGCTGACAGTTGCTGACAGTTGATCCCAGAGGGAATTCTGGGAAAGGGAGTTGGAAGAAGGAAGGAGAGGAGAGGTCTTCAGGTGGAGGCCTGGGAAGAGGGAGGAGGTAGACATTCCAGCTCGGGTCTAGTCCTGAGGGCTTCCTGAGGATCTTTCTTTGGAAATTGAAACCCTGATTCCCTGATCAAATCCATTCCATCACATCTCACCCATCAAGATTTCAACCACTGAGTCAGCTAAGTTTTTGAACTCTATTTTGGGAGCAATCTCTTAGTCTCCTTCTCCCATTACCCAACCTTGCTGAGAAACCCCCTTTCAGTCAAAACTTACAATTATAGAAAAGGATAGAAACAGAAAAGTAGAAATAGAAACAGAAGGAGAAGGGGCAGGGGGAGAAGCTTAGGAGTGGGAACCCCAAAGGTTTCCTCTTAAGTGATAGACCCCATAGAAATAGAGAAGAGGGCACCCCAAATCCCTTTGCCCTTCACCCTTTTCCCCAGTCCCTGAATTGCAAATAATAAAAGCCATTCAACAGTCAGATAGTATTCTAGAGTGCCTGAGAGACAACAAGGGAGAGGGGAACCACAGCTTGGTCTGGCAAGCAAGAACAGAGAACATATTGCTTATTAGATTTATAGATAGGAGATATAAACAAGAGACAGAGAGGACTGTGAGATGTACAGTGGATAATTTTGAATATATTAACTTGAAAAATTGAGTACATCAAATTGGAAAGAAATGCTGCCAAGATTAGAAGGAAAGTAGAAAACTAGGAAGGAAATTTCATAGATAGTCTCCTGGATAGACGTATCATATTGAAAATATTTAGATAACCTCATTAAATGCAAGGGAATAAGAGTTACCCACCAATTGATAAGTGGGCAGAAGATACAGAGAGATAGTTTTTCTATGAAGAAATAAATGCCATATATAATATATATATGTATATGTACATGAAAAATGCTCTAAATCACAATGGATTAGGGAAGTGCAAACCTAAACAGTTGTAAAGAATCATCTCATACTCATCATATTGGATAAAATGACAAAAGAACAAAACAATAAATGTTGGAGGGGATGAGGAAAAGTGGGGATACCACTAGGCTGTTGATGGAACTGTAAACTGATCCAACCATTTTGGAGAGCAATTGGAATTATACCTTGAGAGCTAGAAAATTGTCTATATCCTTTGGTCTGTTTCTTAAAGAGTTCAGGGGAAAAGGAAAAGAATCTATATGATCTGAAATATTTATAGCAGTTCACTTTGCAGTGGTGAAAATAGAGGCAATGTCCATCAATTGCAGAATGGCTAAACAAATTGTAGTATATGATTGTGATGGAATACTACTGTGCCATAAGAAATAATAAGCAGATTATTTTTTTAAAAACTTAGTGAAAACAACATGAGATAATGAAGAGTGAAATGAGTGGAACCCAGAGTACATTATATATAGTTACATATTCAATATTTGAAGAATAACTTCTGAATCTTTACCTCCAGAGAATGAATTGAGAAGTAGAAACACAAAAGACAAAACATGTATTTTGTTGAATGATGCCTTCTATGAAGTGGGGAGGGGAGGGACAAGAGGAATAAAATAACAATTTTTTAAAAAGACACTAAGGATTCTATGGACTCTGAGAAGTCTGCAGGAAAGATGTTATCTTTGTAAAGGCCTAAAGATAGGCAAAGAAATCTTAGGTATGAGAAATGACCAGTAAACCAGTAAGACTGGAAAGTAAATCTCATGAATAGGAAAAAAAGAAATATTTATTAAGCACTTTCTAAATATATTTTCTCTTGATCTTAATAATAAACATGAGAGGTAGAAACTATAATTATACCCATTTTACAGATGGGTGAACAGAGGCAGGCAGCGATTAATTGACTTGTCCATGGTCATACATCTATTAAGATGTTTGAGGCCAGAGTTAAAGTCAATCTGATCTTCCAGATTTCAGGCTCTGTGTACTCTGGTGCCACCTACTTGAAAAGAGAAATGTGTAATAAGCCGCCATCTTTATTTTGCTCCCAACTATGGGTGTTGCACAAAATTCTATCTTGGACCTTCTTGTCTTCTCCTTCCACATTCCCACTAGGCAAATTCATCAGCTCACATCTTATCTGTGCAGATGACTCACTTATCTATAAATGCTGCACCAGGGTGTCTCCCATGAACTTTACTCCTAGATCACTAATTTCCTATTGGAAGCCTCAAAATGAATGTCCTGTGGACAATTCAAAGGTACTATTTCAGAAATAAAATTCATCATCTTCCTCCCCTGGTAGAATTCCCTGTTTCCAACTTTCCTTTTACATTCAAAGGAATCACCATCCTCCCAGCAGTCATGGTTTACCCACACTCAGAATCTCATTGCCATTTTAAACTTCTTGTTCACACTTAGCTCACATACTTACCTCAAGTTAGGCAGCTAGGTGGTACAATGTCTAGAGAATACCGGATCAGGAAAGATCTGAGTTCAAATCCTGCCTCAGACACATTAGCTGTTTGGCTCTGGGCAAATTACCTATCTTTCCTATCTTTTTATTTCCTCTATAAAAAATAGGGACAATTTATTTGGGATGTTACCAAGTTGCTTAACTGTTCTTTGCTTTAATTCCTTCCATTTAAAATGTGGATAATGCTTGCATCTACCTTACAGGGTTGTCTGTAAGAATCAAATGTGAAAATAATTGTAAAGTACTTGGCATCAGGTCTGTGTAAATATTATTATTATTATTATTATTATTATTATTATTATTATATATTATTATTTTGGTGTTTTTATGAGGATCAAAGAAGACAAGATTTTTAAAGCACTTTTCAGACCTTAAAGAGCACTCTAAATGTGGATCATTATTAGGCCCCCAATCTTGTGCCTGCTCCTTATTCCATATGACATACGTCACCTGAGTTGGGAAAGGGAGATGCTAAATTATGAGACCCCAATTTTTTGCACATATTTCCTTAACACTATCTCTATATATGTCCCCTTCTCTATATTCCCATTACTACCTAGTTCATTCCCTTGTCAGCTCTCACCTGGACTGCTTGCCTCTCACTCCAGTCTCTCCTCCACTCAGCTGCCAAAGTGATTTTCTAGGGTTCAAGTCTCAACTTCTTATATCCTTGATGGGGACAGATTGTGGGCAATAATAGGAATGGGACCCTCATGCTCTGAAATCCTGCATTTCTCATTAGTTGGCAGTAGTTTAACATCAATTGCAATACCTGCAGTTCCAGCATTGATCAAACATGAATTGTAATTGTTTAGTTATTCGCTCTTCACTATAGATTGGTAACATTCTATGGAGGCATCAGCTTTGTACCTTCTCTGTTTTATTAATTGACTACATTGTTTTTAGAAATAATCAATTACCTCTATTGGTTCTACAATGCACCATATCCCCTTCCCCGGTTTCCACTCTGGAATGGCATCAAGACCTCTCCCTGACCAATGATGACAAGGTGGACAATGGAGGAACATGGAACCTGCGCACTGAGGCCCCCAATCTTGTGCCTACTCCTTATTCTGTATGACATACGTCACCTGAGTTTGGAAAGGGAGATGCTAAATTATGAGACCCCAATAAATATATGAACTCTGATCCATAAGGTGTGGAAGCTGTCACTCCATGGAGGAAGCTTTACTCCTGAGAGGAAGCTGCCACCCTATAGCCAAGCTGCTACTCCACACTGTCAGCACCAAAGACGCTAACCTACTAGCTCCTGAGCTCATCCAGCAGCCCTAAGGCTACCTGAGCAGCTCCCAGACTATTCTACCAGCTATTATAACACCAAAAGTCACTTCTTCAAATAAAATTCTCTTCTTACTTCTGGACTGAATTGAGTCTCCCATTCTTGGGGCAAGACCTTGCTACAAATTTGGGTATGTTTCTCCTACTTCACCCTCTCTAATAAAAATCCAGTGATTCCGTATTACCTCCAGGATCTCTTGGGTGATATTTAAATCTCTCCATAATCTTGTCTTTTCCTGTCTCCTTCATCTGCTCTACTAGCCAGTCATATTTGGCAAGTCTCCTTGCTTTTCCATGCACAAAACATTCTAGTTTCTGTTTCCTTGTCTTTGAAGTGGTCAGCCACACGTCCTAGAGGGCTTTCTCTCCTTACCTTTCTTTGTTAAACAAGTCTAGTCAACAAGAATTGACTAATTGCTTACTATGTGCCTGGATTCATGATAAATTCTGGCAATACATAGAAATGCAGAACAAAAGAAAACCCAAAAAACCCAGTACCTGGCCTCTAGTAGCCTCCAGTCGAATGGGGCAGATAACATGCCAAGGACTTTGTACTCATGGGATACATACAGAACAAACTAGAAAGGGAAATCCCTAGCATTTAAAGAGAATCGGAATAAGCCTTCTGCAAGAAGGCAAGTTCATAGAATAGACCTGAAGGCAGTGGGAAGATGGAGATGAGGAAGGAGACAACTCTATGCATCAAAGGCAGCCAATGCATCTTGGGTAAGGAATAATCATTAAGGACATCAGTGACATGAGATATGAGAAGTGTAAGAAGTCTAGAAAAGGAGGAAGGAGCCAGGTTATGAAGGGCTTTAACAGCCAAACAAAGCCTTTAATATTTAATCCTGGGGATAATAGTTGAAATTTATTGAATGGTGTATGTGTGTTCATTTGTGTGCATGTATGTGTGTGTTTGTATGAGAGAGAGACAGAGACAGACAGACAGAGACAGACATGTTCAGTCCTAGTTTTAAGTCATCCCTCCATCCTGCCTGAGAGGAGGAGCTGAGAAGAGCTGCTCGCTCTTATCTGATGTGGAGAGGACTCTCCCATGTGGCAATGATGTGCCATAACAGGCGTTGTGTCTCCTCTCCCAGGCAAGACATTCTATCTACAGTTATCTCAATCCAATGACCTTTCATTAAGCACCTACCATGTGCACAATACCACACGGGGGGCTGAGCACACAAAGAGAAGCAAGACATTCCCCCCAGCCCTTGCGAGGCTTAGGTATTCCTGATGTTTTCTTTCAGCAAAGCGGCTCTCCTGGGATTCCTCATCTTCCTACTGTCTGGCTAACTTCATGGCTGAGACAGGGCTGAATTCTAATTTTAGATTCCTGGAAGATTAGAGCTGAAAGAGACCTTAGACTTACCCTTAATAGATTCTATTCTATTCATTTCCAAATTTCCACTCTCCCCTCTAGTGCCTGATACTGTGCTCTGAGCCTAGCAGAGGCTTGGCCAATGAGTGCAGAATGTTAAAAGAAATGCTGGAATATTGGATCTCGACTAGGGATCACCAATTCCTCACTATGGATGGGAAAACTGAGGTCCAGAATGGGAAAGTGACTTGTCTAAATTCATGTAACAAGTTAGAGCCTGAGTCAAGAATCCAGGTCTCGATTTTCAGGAAGAAGGCATCATTGTGAGGTATACACACATATATGCAGAGGTGTGCTGGAGCCAGCTCAAACTGGCTTCAGAGAGGCAATTCTTACATTTTTTGGTTGAGCATTTGAACCTCAGAAATTGGGACTTGATTTATTATTTCATGATTGTTTAAACTTAAAAGAGTGATGGAGAAGATGTTAATAATGCATAGCAAACTCAGAGGGTGTTCTGAATATATTTTCTCCTGGAGAAATGGTTGCTAAACATTTACCAGAACATTCCTGACTCTCTCTGAAGAGTTATTATTACATGGGCAGTTATAAACTGAATGGTCTGAGCCTTTCTAGTTTGTTCTTGTGGTCTGTAGGAGAGTTTAAAGTTGCCAAAAAAGTTACAGTCAGATCACAGACTCCAAATGGATGGAAGGACCTTAGGGACCATTTAGTATAAATTGAACTTGAAGGAAATTCCCTTTTACGACAAACTGACAAGGACTCGTCTCTCCCTTGCTGGAGGAGCTAATACATATGGAATGTCCCGCAAACTTTAAAGTGCTAGAGAGGTACTAGATATTATGACGCTCATTCTCCTTATTCATTATTACTAACTTCCAGTGAAGAGGACCCACCACCTCCCAGGGCAGCCTACTGTAGTTTTAGATAACTGCAATCAATTATTAGGAAGGTTTGACTTTGTTGTTTAGTCATGTCTGACTCTTCATGACCCTATTTGGGGTTTTCTTGGCAAAGCTACTGAAGTGATTTTGTCTTCTTCACCTTGTTTTACAGATGAGGAAACTGAGGCAAACGGGATTTAAGGACTTGCCCAGGGTTACATAGTATCTGAGACCAGAATTGAACTCATGTAGAGCAGACTTTCTGACTCAGTGTCGCCACCTGGCCACCCAAATTTTCCTTACAACCAGCCTAAAGGCAGTGTTTTGTATCCTTCCACTTCTCTGCTCACTGGGACAAAGCTCAGCTGTCCTGAAAGCCCCACAAAATAGAAGAAGGTGGCTCTCAGTTCTTCACAGTCTTCTCTGGGCTACATATAATAAAAGTTAGCATTTACACACCACTTTAAGGTTTGCAAAACAATTTACACATGTCTCTTTTATCCCTGCAACAACTTGGGGAGGTAGGTACCATTATAATCTCATTTTATATATGAGGAAAATAAGGCAGCTAGAAGTTAAATGACTTGACTAGGGTCACATACATAGTAAGTGCCTGAGACCAAATTTGAACAGTATTAATAAACAGAGATGTTTATGTATGTGTTTATATACATGTATGCACATACATACACAGGCACACCCATCTCATTGCCCCTTTTCTCCACCCATGTATCTCCCCAAACTCTGTCTTCACTAGCCATGAGCTGACTCAGTTTCTCACAAATATTTAAAGCAAACTCCCTTTGATCTGCCACCCATTTGAACAATAGCCCTATCCAAGAGTGCTGGAGCCAGTTCATATTACCTCTTGCTCACTGATCTGATTGTTAAAATTTCAGGGTGAACATTTACATCCCAGAAATTGGCAACCACTACAGATGAGGTCTTGGTTTCTTGTTTTATTGATTGTCGAGGGTTAAGAAAATGACGGAGAAAAGAAGACTGAATTTAAAGTATTCCTTGTGCATTTTTTTAGAGATTCTATTGTTAAAAATTTAGCAATACACCATTGGTCTTATTTTTGTCTTCTTTTTTGAAAGACAATCTCACATTAATTCCTTTGCTTTCTTTTCCTAGACCCTATGCAGTGAAATTCCATTTGTAATCCACTGATTGTCCACTTAATCTCTGCCTGCCTCAGTTTCCTCATATATAAAATGATTATACTCTCATCTACCTTTCAAGATTGTTGTAGGGATAAAATGAAATGATATTTGTAAAATTCTTTGAGAATCTTAAAGTGCTATATAAATGTTACCTACTTATTAAACAAGGCAGCTAGGTGATGCATCAGAGAATGGCAAACCCTGGAGTCAGGAAGACCTGACCTCAGACACTTACTAGCTGGGTGACTGTGGGCAAGTCACTTAACCCTATTTGCCACAGTTTCCTCATCTGTCAAATGAGCTTGGGAAGGAAGTGGCAAACCACTCCAGTATCTTTGCCAAGGAAACTCCAAATGAGATGCAAGATGGGTGGCGGAGTCACTAATAACCATTTTTGTCCCTCCAAGGAGACTCAATGATCCATGATTACACATGCAATTTCCTCTTCTCTATTTACAGATTATAACTCTAGTAGACTGCAAATTTATTGAAGGCAAAGTCTGTTTCTGTTTTGTTTTGTTTTTCAATTTTAATCTCTAGTCCTTGGTACAGTGCCTTACATATCATGAATGCTTAATTAATGGTTAAGTGACTAAGGAATAGAGTGGAGAAGGTTTTGGACTTAGAGCCAGGAAATCCTAAATTTGAACCCTTTTTTAGACACTTAGCTCTGTGATCAGATTAACTATACTCAGCCTCAGTTTTCTCATCTATAGAATGGGGATAACAATAGCATCTACCTCCTAGAGTTATTTCAAGGATGAGATGAGATAAATGGGCAAAAGCACTTTAAATGCTAGTTTTTATTATTGAATGGAAGTCTGGTTTCATTTATGTGTTAATATTTATGATAGAAAGATAAAGTATTTATTAAGCGTTCCCTATGTGCCAGGTGATAAGTGCTGGGACTACATCAACATGCCAACAAGATGGGTCCTTCACTCAAGGAGCTTATATTCTAATTGGAGAAGACAAGGTGGAAAGTCCTTTCTGAGATCTTCATAAGAGTCCATGGGGATGGATTGCAAGGTTCTAGTGGGAAGGAAGGAGTGATGGTGGTAATGAGGTAATGAACTCATGTCAATTTATTTTTGACATGTCAACTTGTTCAGTGAACAAAGATATCACACTTAGAGTCAAACTACTGTTTAGAGATTGTTTGTAAACCATTATCCTTAGATACCTCAACTGTTCTTTTTTGTCATTCTGTAATCTTTCATGTGGATTTGAATAGCATTGTATTGGGTATGGCACTTGGTGTCAGGAAGACCTAGGTTCTATTTCTTTCTTGAACTTTTATGAGCTATAGAACCTTTGATAAACTCTTAGCTTCCCAGTTTCCCAGTGACTGCTCCTTATTACCTGTGTGGCTTTGGTCAAATCACTTTTTTTCTCTGGATCTGACTAAAAAGAGGGGTTAGACTACATGCTCTCTAAGAGGCCATCTCCCAATTTATGGTCTTATAATTGTGGAATAATTATTCAGCACTTAGTGACCAAACTACCAGTGATATACATGTTTATTTGACTTGTGTTAGTCCTCGGGTCACAGATTCACCTTACCAGTTGGATCCCACTGGAAATATTCCAATAATGTTGACCATCCCAGATTTTACATGCCACTAGTAGATCAATATATCTCAGAACCCTACATGAAGCATGAGAACAAGGCTTTGTGGAGGCAAAGAGATAAGTATTAAGAATGACTTCCATTTCTGTAATCATTTCACATTCAGAGAATACTTGGCTGATCCCCCAGTGCAAGGATAGTACTCCTGTGGTCTTTCAACATCACAGGCTACCAACCTTTGGCAATTCAGTAAGGTAGTAGGTGAAGATGCATTTAAGCTGGAATGGATTTAAGCTGGAATGAGTCTTGGAGATTGTCTAGTCCACTCCCTTCATTTTAAAAGGTGAAGATTCTGAGACCCAGGAAGTGGGGTGACATGACTAAAATCATATAGGTAAACATCAGGGGTAACACTTGAACTCAGGTCTTTTGATTCCAGAACTAGGGGCTTTATGCCCATATTATATGCTGCCTCTATTTTCTGGGAGAGAGAGAGAGAGAGAGAGAGAGAGAGAGAGAGAGAGAGAGAGAGAGAGAGAGAGAGAGAGAGAGAGAGAGAGAACACACATTTTTTTGGCCAGGTTTTTGTTTTGTGGAATTTGGAGGTGGGGAGTAGTTAAAATAGATGGAAGCTGCAGCAGAGAGAGGAATATCCTTTGACATTATCATGGTCCAACAATGTAATAAATTATCCTAGGAGACTTAGAGGTTCTCCCTCAATAGAATCTACTGAGCTGAGGCTGTGTGACTATTGTCTAATTGGGTTATGGTGTAGATTCTTTTTGCAAGGGCAGGTTTGACCCAATGACCTATAAGATGCCTTCCAGTTCTAAAAGTCTGTGATTCTATGCTGAAAAGCTCTTGAAACATGAAATTCTTATACATCTCCAATGAGTGCTCAGTCATCCAGCCTCCACTTGATGAACTCTGGTGACAGTGAACTCACTATCCCTTGATGCATTTGATTCCATATTGGGCAGCTCTCATTGTTAGATCATCTTCTCTCCTACTGAGCTAGAATCCACCTCCCTCTAGATTTCAATCATTTGTCCTAGTTTTTCCTTCTGAGGCCAAGCAGAGTTAGTTTAATCCCTCTCCCACATTAGGACATAAGTCCAAATCCATGGAGAAATCACTTATTCTCTCTAGGTCTGAGTTTCTACCTCTGTAACCCAAAGGGATTGGACTAGATGATTACCTCTAATGTTTACTCAAACTTTAAATCTATGAACCCCTTCCTGACACTCCTTTCCACTGCACCAAGCTATCCCCTTAGTTTTCCTACTATTTTACCAAGCTCTTCTATGAAGTCAAATAGTCTTTGACCTACATCCTTAATAGAGAATCTAAGCTTATATCCATTTCACAAGCCACTGTTGCTATGTTCCCTCACTTTCCCCCCAAAGTCATAAATCATATTTTGAAAGTGTGTTCTTTCTTTGCATCTTTTTTCAATCAGAGGCTAATGGCCATATATCCAAACCCCAGGAGACCAGCGCTCTTTGAGGTCTGATGCCTGGAAAAAATGCTTAGAAACAGATACCACATGGCCTAAGGAACTCTGTTAGCTGAAATCTATTCCAGGGTTCTCATGCCTCTATGTATAACTTGTTCCTGGTCAGTGGTGCTAATGAGACCCAAGTTAAAAGTTTGCTCTGAAGAGAAAGACTCTTTACCATGGCCTTAGGCTGTGCCTTTGACTTTGACTAGCCCACATGCAGACCACCACCTTGGGAATAGATGTCATTAGTTCTGGGGTATGGGGTGTGTTCAACAATGGGTAGGAGAAGGAATGCTGATTTCCCACAAAGAGTTCAGAACATTTTTCTACCTGAGGATTGATTAATGGTAACATCTTTGATGGAATCATAGAATGTCCTGGTTTCATGATATGCTGTATTTTTATCCTCTATTTACTGGAAACTTACTAATTCTTGGCAGTCCAATTAATGATCCAGGAATTTCTTCCCCAACTATTCCTTCCTGTATGGATTTCTCCTTTCTGTTTAGAGTTGTGGGAACAATGAAATATATTCATGGCAGCTCCAACTTTGAAGTAATACATATGTGAACTTTGGTATTTTTCACTCTTGAGAGATCTCTAGCCATCAGTTTTCCTTATCTGTGTAGTAAGGTTCACAGTCATGGTACTGATTCTTCCCTTCCTAAGCTTGAACTGAAAATCAAAGTAGTTAATCAGTATGCAAATATGCAAGTAAACAGTTTATAGAAAGCATTACTAAAGTCACAAAATCTAGATTCAAATCCCATTCTTCACCAGACTGTTAACTTTACCCTTCAAAAAATTGTTTTTTATTCCAAATATGATGAATGACAAATGCATTTCTCTGTCCATAGTAGAAAAGAAAAAGACATAAAACTGTAGAGTAGTATGCCATACTTCCTCTAAAAAGTAGGACATCTACAAAGGAGAAGAGGATAAGGAATGTAATGAGTTTTTATTCTTTTATTAAGTCTTCAGTGACAAACTCAAGACCTATGTTAATTAGGGGTAGCTATGTGGTGCTGTAGATAAAACACTAGGTTTAGAATCAAGAAATTTGTCCTTCAAATATAGCCTCAGATACTTATTAGCTCTCTACTTTGGTCTACTCACTTAACACTATTTGTCTTAGT
>NC_058133.1:17991232-18102009 GCF_016433145.1 Gracilinanus agilis | reverse complement strand
ATGCTGGTGATGGAATACTATTGTGCTCAAAGGAATAATAAACTGGAGGAATTCCATGTGAACTGGAAAGACCTCCAGGAATTGATGCAGAGTGAAAGGAGCAGAGCCAGAAGAACATTGTACACAGAGACTGATATATTATGATAAAATCGAATGTAATGGACTTCTGTACTAACAACAATGCAATGACCCAGGACAATTCTGAGGGATTTATGGAAAAGAAAGCTCTCCACATTCAGAGGAAGAAGTACAGGAGTGGAAACACAGAAGAAAAACAACTACTTGAACACATGGGTTGATGCAGACATGATTGGGGATGTAGACTCAAACAACCACACCAATGCAACTATCAACAATTTGGAAATAAGTCTTGATCGATGACTCATGTTAAAACCAGTGGAAATGCATGTTGGCTATGGGGGTGGTGGTGAAGAGGGGTGAAGGGGAAAGTAAAAACATGAATCATGTAACCATGGAAAATTTTTTTAAAAAAGAAAATTAAAAAAAAAAAAGAAAACCCTAAAAGAGGGTCATGAAGAGTAGGATATGGCTAAAACTACTCAACAACAAACATGTGAACTAGTGAAAGAAATGAAGGAATCTGAGTAGGGAAGGCAATTTAATTTTTGTTTTGGTATCTCTATTGCCTCTCCTGCATACTAGGTATTGGATAAATGTTTAACTGATGTATTAATTAGTTGGGACATAATAGCTATCTATAAGTATTTGAAGAGACATGTGAGGAGGGATTAATTTTGTTCTGCTTGTCCCCAGAGGGTGGAACTGGGAGTAATGGAGAGAAGATGTGGAGAGGTGTAATGATATTTTGCAAAGCAATATGGAAAGCAAGGTGATGGACAGTTACTTGATTAGAACATGGAATGGACTGAATCTGGCAGGGGCTGGCTTGTGCCAAATCAGTTGATGCTCAAGTGTAAAACAAAGGATTTGAACTGAGACAAGGTCTCAATCTGAGATGTTTAGGGTAGTGGGAGTTTTATGGTGGTGGTAAGGGTAGGCCTTAGGTCAACTTGAATTATCAGCAAACTCTACTGACCAATCTACAGTCCTGTGATACCTTTATACTGAGTAACCTGTTCCTGATTCATACTCCAAGAAGAAGCAGCATCGTCTTTCAGCAAAACAACCTGATTTGCGTTGAATCCATCTGGCCCTGCCAGGCTGGCAACTGGCAATTATCAATTAACAACTAATAATCCTGATTACCTTCAATTCAAGTGCCATCTTTGTCAGTGTTAAATTAGATCAAGATCTTACTGCTTCCCTACTTCCAGTGATTTACCCTGCTCTCCTTCTAAGCCTGAAGCACATTAAATCTTTGAACTTATCTAGATTGGTGTCAACTTTATCTTGAGGCTTAGTGATTGTATTCCTGAGACATTTGAGGGAAAGGAGAATAATAACATTCATAGCAAGATATAACCTGCAGTCAAAGTCTAGAGTTATCCTACTAGGCCAGATTAGTCAGTTAGAAGTATCTGTACAATTCTATTCATAGATTCTTCATTTGACTGGCTATTCTGGGACACTTTTATCCTGAAGTTGACTTTAACAGATTCAATACAAATATCTTGTGGGGCCCTTTGTGTTTCACTATCACAACTTAACTGTTACACTTAAGTATCACCCACACACACACTTAGCTTCAGCTCCTCATATCACCTGGACCATTATGACAGAGGCAAATTTGGGTTTGATGTTAGGGAAAGGAGCAAACAAAGAAGTGAAATTCCCCTCCCTAGAAGATTTTGTCATGAGCCTTCTAAATCCATTTCTAGATCTTTTCAGGGTCTTTGAATCCCAGTCTAAGAGCCCATGGACAAGATAAGATGAGGTCACTTCTAGCTTTAAGATTCTACAATCCTATGAAAATAAAGAGCCTTCTTATCCCAACTGATAGCACATTTTAAGAGATTTAAGAGCTTTCTAACTTTGGATACCAAATGTTTACCAGCTCTTGAGGCTTCTGGCTCCAAGTTACTCAACCTTCTCAGTGGTTCCTGTCTTTATTTCATTTTTCCTAATCATCTGTAGATGACTTCAACCACCAAGTGCTGGGCTCTCAGCTCTCCAGGTTCAAAAAGAGGTGTGGAACTGGTCTGGGGCATGGACTCCAGATGCCAATATCCAAAGGCCATGTGTAGCCTTGAAGTTGAAGTGAATTAACATATAGTATATCAAGGGAATCTGAAAGTGATCATAGAAGTTTTTCTAGAGGGGGAAGATCAATACTAAGGACATACCAAGTCTAGCAGGAGAAATAGAGAGCAAGTAGATTGCCCCGTACTCCTGAAGAAAGTGTGAAAGTGAGAGTTATTTTAGGGGCATCAAAGGATACAAAGGAATAAATTGTACAAAAAGACTTGAAGGTAGGGTAACAAAAACAAACAAGAAAAAATGTCCCCCTTTTAAAATTGTAAATGGGGAGCCCCAAATAGAAAAATAGGAAGGAGACCGGTTTAGAATGGATGCTTTGGGGATTATTTTCTGTTGTAGTAGTCTCCAATTCCTCTGAGCATTGCTATCATTCATTAATCTTTATCTCACTAATGTATTTTGTATTCCTGTGAAAAGTCTATTCTCTGTCTTTTTTGCTCTGTTCTTTATCCTCAAATGCCTTCTTTGCATTATCTATATCTATATTTGTCCTTATTTATCTATCTATCCATCTATCATCTATCTGTCTATCTATCCATCCATCTATCTATCTATCTATCTATCTATCTATCTATCTATCTTCTGCCCATCTTCCTTATTCTCTTAATATGTCCCTCTTCTGGACCTTCTATATCTATCAATATTTATTGCTATGCCTATACAGATATTTATATTCTTTATTTATATAGTCTTTTCATTTTTAAATATATTCTTCCCTATTCCCTTACCTAAAGAGCTATTTCACTTAGGAAGGAAGGAAGGAAGGAAGGGAGGAAAAAAAGAAGGAAGGAAGAAAGGAAGGAAGGAAGAAAGGAAGGAAGGAAAGAAGGAAGGAAAGAAGGAAGGAAGGAAGGAAAAAAGGAAGGAAAGAAGGAAGGAAAGAAGGAAGGAAAGAAACAAATATTTGTTAAGCAATGTACTATTTTTTGTACATTGTAAATTTACATGTAATGTTTTATAGCCTGTCCTTAGCACTGGAGATACAAATACAAGTAACAAGATGATTGTTGTTCTCAAGGAAAAGACATTTTAGTGTAAGTGGTTCATACTTGATAAGTGTTTCATAATGGTCCAATGTCTTCTTTCCATGTCCCAAAGGATCATTTAGAGAAACTCTTGGAATGTCTAGACTCCACTTTGTAGACTATTGCCTAGGGAATGATGTAGCCAACCAATACCATAGACAGTTTGCTACTTCTGGTTTTGATGATATATCCCTATCAGTTCTCATAAAGCCTGATACATAGTAGATGCTTCATTGGTGCTTTTAGAACTGAACTTAATTAACTGAAATTAAATGAAGAGAATTGAATAGGTATTCAGAGAAATACCTAGTTACTTTGAATGGGGATGGTTGGTTCTACATTTCAGGAGTGGCAGAGATTGTTATCCCCATCCTTTACCCCAGGATTTTTATTTTAATTTTAACCTTTAATTTAGTAAACTTTCCATTTCCACATATGTAAAATAGATCTGCCTCTACTTACCTTATAGGGTTGCTGTTGCTGTGATTTAAATCTGTGAATAAGAGAAACTGAGGCAAAATAGTTCTGTGCATGATTAGTTTATTTGTGATTCATCAATAAAATGGATCCAGGACTACCTCAGGTCAAGCAAGGATTTTATTTTTCACTTACAGAAAAAAATTATTTTAATAAATTAATATTAGAAATAATATAAATGATTTGATCAACATGTGATTGGTTAATATGGGCATTTATGTTTTCTAGTTGGCTTTGGTATTATAAGAATTTCCACTATTGTCATGGGATCTATCTTATGTAAATATCTTTAAAAAGAACTGGGAACCTTTACAGAAAAAAGGAATATTAACCCAGTGCTCAAGTGTGAGCATTTCTAGCCCTGTGTTAGTATAATTGATAGTGGGATAATTATGATTTATTATCCATAACAAGACTTTTAATAGGAAAGGGGAACCTAGCTGATTTGTTGATGGATTAATATTTCATATAATGAAAGTCAAAGGAAATAATGAACATGAAAATGCTTGGACAAATACCAGATTTAGAGATGAAAAAATGAGTAAGGATTCATTGGGCTCCTTCTCCATGCTGGGCACAGGGCTCGGTGCTGGAGAGCCCAGGACCTAAAGAAAACAGTTTCCACTCACAAGAAGTTGTCAGTCTCTAAGGATTCTCCACATTAACTTATGGATGCCTCGTGGAACTCACAGAAACTCTGAAATCTCCCCTGAAGTCATTCCCATTATATGAGCTCATAAAAGCAGGAGAAAAATAACCAAACAAATAAACCAAAAAATCATCATCTGACCACACTGTTCAAGGAAGGGTAAGAAAATCATTGGTCCTTTCTCTGTTCATGTCATCACAGAGTTATAGATTTAGAGTTAAGAGGGACTTTACAGATCTTGGCCCTCTTTTTTAAATGATTTTTTAAAATTAAAATTAAAATAAAAAATTAAAATTAAATATTTTAATGATAATAAGTGAGGCAGAGGGAGTTTTTTTTTAATGACTTGCCCAAGGTCACCTAGTTAGTAACTGGCCAATAGACTCTATGCTTTCTTTTAGGGGATGTTAATGCCTCTTCTTTTGCAAGAAAGTCACACACACACACACACACACACACACACACCCTTGCCTTCTCTCTTTGACTTTCCTCCCTTTCCCCACCAAGTCCTAAAGGGCAGGATGAGTGGCCATGGATGATGAAGATGGTTCCACATGCTTTCCTAGCCCCTCCGCCCCAGACAGGCTCCCCTACAAGCCAAGCTTTTGCTGAGTCTCTCGAGGAAGGGCACAGATTTTGTAGAAGACAGGAGAAGTGGTCAGGCCAGCTCGGAAGTCCAGGCTCAGCTGGGTGTCTGGGGGAGCCTGGAATGTGAATCTCTGAAGCAGACAAGTGAAGAAAATGAAGAGCTCAGCCCGAGCCAGCTGTTCTCCCAGGCAGACCCTCTTCCCTGAAAGGCAAAGAGATCAGGAAATAGTGAAACTACCAAAGCTTGGCACAGACATATACACACACACACACATAATTTCATGAACATAAATTTATAGGTGAAGGAAATAAATAGGATTCGATGCCTCAGTAGTCATCTGCTTACCCGTTCAGGAGGGACTCCCTCAAATTACATGCCAGACAAGTAATCACCTTGCCTCTAAGATGAATGAATGGGGCAGCCTACATTGTTAGGATGTTGTTTTTTCCTTCTCCATCACTTTGCACAGGCTGTGCTCCCTGCTTTGTGGGCCATTCTCCTCCTTCCTGCAGAGTAGAGCTTCCAGCCTCCTTCAAGGATCAGCTCAGAAGCCTCCTTAACTTGTGAGTACTTTTTTCTTACTTAAATTCCTTTGTATTTACTCAATATCAGAGTATCACAGATTTAAGAGTAGATGGCCACCTAATCCAAACTCTTCACTTATTAAGATGAAAAAACAGGTTAACTGAGAGTTTGAACCACTGAAAGTGATACAGCTAACAAGAGGCATAATTAACACTTGGACCCTCTGAATTTTAATTCCTGGCATTCTTGTGTCATAGTTTCAGAAAGGGAAAAAATGTTACTGATCATGTGGTCCAATCCCTTCATTCTGTAGATGGGAAAACGGAGACCCAGAAAGTTTAAATAACATCACCCAAGGACTCCAAGTGATGAGCCCCAGAGCTTGTGGATAGCTGAGCCTTGGGGATGCTGGGCTTCTTTCAAAAGTTCTATGACCTTCCTGTTTCAAACACATTGGTAGCTCTAAAATATGTAAAATATCCCTCATTGTCTCCTTAGATGGCGGAGTGTCAGAAATAAGTCAATATCCCTTGCAGACTAATTGAAAAACATGAATACTTCATGACCTTCATTTTCGAACATATGTAGATGCTCTTCCATTGAATAAAATATAAATCTATTTCACAAATTTGCTGAGCTCATAGAACCTTGGCATCTGGAAGGCAAAGTCCACAGAGTGCATGACTGGAGGTTGTGTCATATCAGATAGTTCAGAATTGCATGACCTTGCAGGCAGATAATTTCTTAATCTCCCTGAGATTTAATTTCTTTATCTGTAAAATGTATATGATGGTTGTGAAACTCTAAGATGTTATCTGTCTTACACACTCATAAAAAGCTGTCTTAAAGATTTTTTTTTGTTGTGACATATTTTCCCATCAATGAATACTAGTATGAGTGCTGCCATACACTTGTCTATAATTGCCATATGATGGAATCTGCAAAGTTTTTTAATATTAACAGTATTGGTGTCCTCTGGCCTAGGGCCCTCTTCCTACTGAGTGTGGCTCACCTGCTGAGAAAGGCAGAAAGGACTCTCTTTTCTTAAACTGGCCATTCTCCAGAAAATGTTCTGGGTTGAAGGTTTCTGGAGTAGCCCATTCCTTGGGGTCCTTGTGCAAGGCAGTCAGATTGGTCAGTAGTACAGTCCCCTGGAAACAAGGGAAAAGAGCTGAGTGCAAAGAACTTTGAGATGGAATGGTTATGGTCCACGCTTTCATTTTACAGATGAGAAAATTAAAGTGTCAAAAAGGGCAAAGAAGCTCCAGATGTCACAGAGCTTTTTAGTACTCAAACCTTTGTAGAACTCAAGATCTCTTAAAGCAGAAACTCTCAACTGTTTAGAGTCATCAATCCCCTAGAAAGGCTGGTGAAACCTACAGATCCCTTCTAAGAATCATGTTTTTAAATAAATCAAACACAGGGAATTACAAAGCAAACCAATTATATGGAAATGCAATCATCATAGGGGAGTGGTGGTGCCAAGACGATGAAGAAGGTAAACAGATCCACTTAATCTCTACAAAATTACCCTCCAAACAATAGTGGTATAACCCTTTAAAATGAATTTTGGAGCAGCATATCCCACAAAAGATGGGGTGAAATGGATTTTAGCCCAAAATAATTTAGAAGGCTGCATGAATGATATATTGTATTAGGGTGGAAGTGGAGTACAAAGTAGCTTGCCAAGGCTGGTGGCAACGGGCCTTGGTGTGCCTGAATTAGCAGCAAAGTCTTGTGCAGCTATCAGTCACAGAATGTAAGGCAGGTCGATAACTGCTCAGAAGGAGATTACAGGGGTCCCTTCTTTGCCTTTGGGTAGAAGATTCTTGCAGCATTGCCCATACACAGATCCAGGTCACAATCAAAGATTACAGTCTCAGGATGAAGAGGAGCACTTGAGGCCACAGGGGACCAGGGGACCCTGGACACAGTTTAAAGGCAGAAAAAATGTTATTGCTTAAGGCCAGAACAAGGTTAGGAGAATATTAACCCACCTCTTCTTAGATCATACCACCTTGGAAGAACTGAAAACTTAGAAATCCCCTGGGCTAGCTCTGAAGGCAGCTACACAAAGATCCTGAAGCTTGCAACAATATTCCCTTTATCATATGAAGAACCTATTTTTTAAGTTTAAAAAAATAAAAAAAAAGCTGGAAAAATGAGCAAATAATTTTAAAAAAAGCTTAACAAAGATATTTTGGTGACAGGAAGGATCAAAACACAACCTCAGAAAAAAGATAACAAAATTAATACCGCTGCTTCCAAAGCTCCCAATAAAAGTATAAATTGCTGTGAAACCCAGAAAGAACTTGTAGAGGAAGCAGAAGCTAGGTGGCTCAGTGGATTGAGCTCCAAGTCTAGAAATGTAAGTTCTGGGTTTAAATCTGGTCTCATATACTTCCTAGCTGTGTGACCATGGGCAAGTCACTGAACTCCAATTCCTAGCCCTCACTTCTTTTTCACTTGGAGCCAATGCATAGTTTTGATTTTAAGACAGAAGGTAAAGGTTAAAAAATTAATGAAGGAATTCAAAAAGGATTTTAAAAATCAAATAAGAGAGATAGAAGGAAATGAGAAAAAAAGTGAGAGTGATATAGGAAATTCACAAAAAAAATCAACGAATGGAAGCTAATGACTCCATAAGACATCAAGAAACAGCCAATAAATGTCAAAAGAATGACAAAAAAGGAGAAAATGTGAAATATTTCTTTGGAAAAATAACAAACATGGAAAATAAATCTAGGAGAGATAATCTAAGAATTATTGGACTACCTTCAAGTCATGATTAAAAAACAACTAGACATCATATTTCAAAATATTATTGAGGAAAATTGGCCTGATATTATAAAACCAGAAGGTAAAATAGAAATGAAAAATTTCACCAAGCACCTCCTGAAAGACATCCCAAAAGTATAATAGCCAAATTCCAGGACTCTCATGTCAAGAAGAAAATAATACAAACATCCAAAAAGTAACAATTAAAATATGATGCAGTCATGATGATGATAACACAAGATGTAGCAGTTTCTACATCAAAGTATCAGTTTGGGAGTTGGAGTGGGGGGGGCTGGAATAAGATATTTCAGAGAGCAAAGGAGCTAGATCTTCAAACAAGGATCACCTACCCAGCAAAATTTAGCCTAATATTTCGGAGGAAAAATTGGTATTCAGTGAAATAGAGGACTCTCAAACGTTCCTGATGAAAAAAGCCAAGCTGAATGGAAAATTTGACTTTCAAATAAAAGACTCAAGAGAAGCATAAAAAGGTACACAGGAAAGAGAAATCAAAAGACATTCAATAAGGTTAAACTATTTACAAACCTACATAAGAAAAAGATTCTTGCAACTCCTAAAAACTTTATCATTATTAAGGCAGTTAGAAGTAGAATACAGACAGAGGGAAAAGTTGTGAGTTGAATATAATGGGATGATATCAAAAAAATTAAAGAATAAGGAAAAGGAATGCATTGAGGGAAGGGGGAGGGAGAAATAGAATGTAGTAAATTATCTCATATAAAATAGACATGAAAGAGCTTTTACAGTGGAGGGAAAGATGGGGGAGATAAGGAGAGGAGGACTTGAACCTTACTCCCATAAGAATTGACCCATAGAAGGAGAAACATGCACAATTAATTGAATATAGAAATCTAAATTACCCTACAGGAAAGTAAGAGGGGAAGAGAAAATGGAAGAACGGATAGAAAGAGGGCAAAGTGGGCCATATGGTAGTCAGAAGATAAACATTTTTGATGCATGACAGGAAAGAGAAAAAGAGAAATAGGAGAAAATGGGATGAAATGTAATACACAGTAATTATAATGGTGAAAAAATTTACAAGTCTCTCTAATAAAGATCTCATTTTTCAAATACATAGAAAAATGGGTCTAATATATTAGAATACAAGTTACTCCCCAGTTGATAAATGGTCAAAAGATATGACTGAGCAGTTCTCAAAGCAATTACAGCTCTGTATAATCACATGAAAAATGTTCTAAATTACTATTAATTAGAGAAATGTAAATTAAAACAACTAGAGTTACTACCCCATACTTATCAGATTGACTATGATGAAAGAAAAGGAAAAAAGGACAAAAATTTGAGGGGATGTGAGAAAACTGAGACACTAATATACTCTTGGGAATATTGTGAAATTACTCACTCATTCTGGAGAACAGTTTGTACCTATGCCCAAAGGACTATAAAAGAGTACATGTCCTTTGACCCAGCAATACCATTACTGAGTTTTTATCACAAAGAGATTTAAAAAAAGAGGGAAATGCCTCTTTTTAAAAATAAAATTGAAGCACTCTTTTTGTGGGGGCAAAGAATTGGAAGATGAAAAAATACCCATAAAATGGGGAATGATTGCTATAAGAAATAATAAGCAAGATGATTTCAGAAAAAAAAAACCCTGAAAAAGGCTTACATGAACTGCAGCAAAGTGAAGTAAGCAAAGGTAGGAGAACACTGATTCTCAGCAATACAAGGATCCAAAACTATCCCAATGGTTTCATGATAAAAAATGTCATCTAACATTCTCTGTTTTAGAGTAGTTTTTACATCTAACTTTTGGTGTAAAAATTAGCTTGAATTTATATAGTGTCTTATTTGTTAGATAAAAAAAAAATCAGTCCCAGAGAGGGAATCCCTTTCTAGATATTACAGACTGGGCACCTACATGGATATAAGTGATTTATACTCAGAATTAAACTCAGGATTTAAATGTAGGCCCCCAGCTCCAAATCCAAGGCTCTTTTCTGTATGATGGTGAGAACTGATGAAACTTGAAAATTCAAGTCAAATGTTTTTGACCCTTTGGCAGCCAGTTTGGTGAAGCTTAGGGATTTCCTCTCAGAATAATTTTTAAAAAGTATGCAAAGTAAAATACAAAGGTATACAAAGAAAACTAAATATACGGAAATAAATGAACTACATATATACACATATACATCTATCTGTCTGTCTGTCTGTCTATATTTTAAATCAAACATCTCCTATGCTGAGAACCCTTGTTCCACAGTCAATTTTTGTTCCATCCTCTTCTACTCACCCCCAGGGCAGATGGAAGCCATGAAGCCACTTTAGGTTCATGGAAGAAAAAGCCATTTTACCTTTGGCACATAGTATCCTGCCACTGTGGTATCAACTCTGGCCACCCTCGGCACATTGACAGGAAGGATGTTGCCCATTCTCTGGACTTCATGGATGGCCGCATTAGTGTAGGGCATGTTCTCCCTATCGGCCATGGTGGGCTGCTGGGACTGGCCAATCACCCTGTCAATCTCAGCTTGTATTTTGTCTGGAAAGAAGAAGGAGAGTTTTTGTGAGTTTCAAATAATTGCTAGTACTTATAAAGGGTTTTAAGGCTTTCGGAACATTTTACAAATATTATCTCATTTCATCCTCACAACAATATTAGTAGGGCTATTATTTTCCCCATTTTATAGAAGAAAAAACTGAGGCAGACAGAAGTATGTTGTTCAGAGACATACAGCCTGTAAATATCTGAAGGCAGATTTCAATTCAGAGGTCTCTTTCCCCTTCCATTCGATTTTCTTTGATCATGAAGGAGAACCATAACCACACTCGATTGGATTGGAGAACAATTTGTCTTAATGCTTCACTAACAGTGCCAAACCTTCTGGCCTGGAAAGGTGGAGATGTGACCCATTAATGGCAAAGAAGGATGTTAGTGTTGTTGGGAATGGATCCAGGAAAGTTGTATCATGAAAAGAATACTGGAGATAGAGAAAGAAGGTCTGGGTTTAAATGTCTACTCTACTATGTGGGAGACCTTGGGGATGTCACTGAACCTCTTGGGCCCACATTTTCCCTATCTAAAATGATCACATTGGATAGATTGTCTCTACCAGTCCCTTCTAGCTTTCCATTTATAATTCACCAGAATATGGTGAAGAAGGGTCTTGTTTACTGGCCGCCAGGGTGAGTGTCACTGAATCAAAGAGTATCTGTCAGGGAGTAACGTGTAAGAAGACTGGAAAGGTAGGAGGAAGCCTGATTATGAAGGGCTTTGAATGCCAAATAAATCATTTTATATTTGATCCTGGAGGTGAAAGGGAGACACTAGAGTTTATTGAGTAGTTATGTATTTATTAATTGAGGAAAATCACTCAATGGTTATTGAGTGGAGGATGGATTGGAGAGAGGAGAGACTTCAGGGAAGCTGACTCACTGGGAGGCTATTGCAATAGTCGAGGGAATGAGAGCTTGGACTAGAGTGGGGGCAGTGTCAGAGGAGTGAAGGGGATGGATTAAAGTCATATTTCAAAGGTGAAATCAGCAATATGTTGGATATAGGTGGGGTGGGAGATAACAAGGATTTAAGGCTGACTTCTAGGTTGTAAGCCTGAGGAACTGGGAGGATGATATTGACTTTTACAGAAATGGGAAATATAGGAGGAAAGGAGAGTTTAGGGAAAGGACAATGACTTTTGCTTTGTACATATTGAGTTTTACATTGTCTATAGGATGTCCAGTTTGAGATGTCCAGTAGGTAGTAGAAGATGAGAGATTCTAGGTTAGCAGAAATGTTAGGGCCACATAAATAAACTTGAGCTTTATTTCATACATTATTCAGCATACAGATTAAAATGGAATCTATGGGAGCTGATGAGATCACCAAGTAAAACAATATAGAGGAATAAGAGAAGAGGACCTGGACCAGGGTCTGGTGGAATAACTCACAATGTGACCTGACTGTGGCTGTGACCAGACTAAGATCCAGCAAAGCAGATTGATCTAGAGTGGTCAGATAGATAGGAGAAGACTCGGGCAGAGCAGGATCTTGAAAACCCTGAGAGAAGAGAGTCTCGGGGAAGACAGCGTGATCTACAGTGTCAAAGAGAAGTCAAAAAGGATAAAGACTTATATTTGGCACTTAAGAGATCATGAGTTACTTTGGAATGAGTGGTTTCAATTGAATAATAAGGTCAGAAACTACTCAGAGAATTAAAAAGAGTGAGATGAAAGGAAGTGGAGGCATCTATTGCATATCATTCTTAAGGTGTTTAGCCACAAAGGAGAGGAGCACTATGGGACAGTGGCTGGAGGAGATGGATCAAGTGAGGGTTTTATTCAGCATAGAGAAGATGCATGTGGGTGTGTTTTTTAAACAATAAGGAAGCAATCAAATGATTGGAGGTGATTGAGGATAAAAGAGAAAGCAGGAGAGAGAGAGAGAGAGAGAGAGAGAGAGAGAGAGAGAGAGAGAGAGAACAATTAGTTAAAGAAAATGGAATGGAATTAAATAATTAAATCCCTTGTGTTTTTAGAGCAGTTGAATATGGCAATGACAAGTCACTTCTTCATGGGAGACCGGGGTAGGCAGCCAAGAGTGGCAAAAGGCATCTGAGTGATGTAAGAGAAGGAGGTAGTAAGGAGGAGAGAAGAAGGAACTCAGGTTGAATGGTTTCAATATCTGCAGTAAAATATGAGGCAAGTTTCTCAGCTGAAATTTTGGGGGAGAGGGAGCCCTGGGAAACTTAAGAAAGGATATGAACGTTTGGAAGAGCGACTCTGGGAAGTGGGAGATATTGGGCAAGGAAATACCACCTTTGATTATGCCTTGGTTTCCAGAAGAGGGAGCTTTTGAGGAAGAGGCAGCTAGGTATCTGCTAAGAGTTTAACTCTCATTTATTTCAGTTAATTTTATATCATTTAATATGAAAGATTCATTTTATATAATCCTTTAAATAATATATACAACTAGAATGTTAGAAAGGATATCCTAGTTGTTAATTAACTGTGATAGATAAAAATAAATGGCACAAGGGCTTCTATTATAGACTTTCTTCTGTTAAGTACACAACTTTCCTATCTCCTGATTCTGAATAAAGATAACAGGAGAAATCATAGATTCAGATGTAAAAATAGGAATTTTTTTTGCTTTTCTAGTAATTTATGTCAATAGCAGGCTTCTTAGATTATATGACTAAGATAGACAATTGTTCACTTTTATGCCTTTTCTTAAGTTGTCTGAGAGTATTAGGTATCAGATCAATAAATGTCTTGGACATCATACTAGAATTTATCAACTATGAGCTAACATACTTTGAGTTTGGGGATTTTGTTAATCAATTAAGGGCAGGACTGAATGGAAATCCAGTTCACCAGAGAAATACCAAAGGCTGATATTTGAGTAAAAAGAAGAGGGGTGCATATTGGTGTTCAATTCTTACAGTGCAACTAAAATATTAATTAATAATGTCTAGTATTTATATAACCCTATGAGGCAAAGGCTAAAATAATCCTCATTTTAAAGATGAGGAAACTGAAGCTGGGAGAAATTACATGATTTGCTCAGGTTGCATAGTTAGAAATTAGAAAGGCAAAGATCACTTGATTAATCCAAAATATAATTCTGGCTCTCAGCTTCCCTTTAACCCCTAAAATAAGGTAACTGCTCATAAGTAAGTAACTGAGGTATGATTTGAACTCACATCTTCCTGACTCCAAAATCTTTTAGTCTCTCTACTTTCATGACCAGAAACTACCATAACATGGTAAAGGACAAATTTTGATTAGGCAGATATCCTATAAAGTTGTATTTTTTCCTGGCCTAGGGCCATCACTGTACCTTGGATCTCTGGATAAAGGGCCATATATAGCAGAGCCCACCGCAGAGTTGTTGAAGTTGTCTCTGTTCCAGCAAAGAAGAGGTCTAGGGTGCACCAGACTAAATTGTCTTCATTAAAACTAGAACTGATGCTATCCTTAAGTTAGAAAGACAAAGATCATTGGTTAATCCAAAAAAAATGGCTCTCTCCAAACATGAGGAGTCACATCCTAAATGGGACCTTGGGAATGTTAAGAGTATAGATTCTGGACTTTCCTTTAACTTCCCCAGAATGCAGTAGGTTCTCATTAGAATAAGAACTCCTATTTTAATTGTATTGCATGGTTTACTGAATACTTCCTTTATGAAACTGTGTAGGTAGATAATGTCTCTGTTTTATAGGCGATAAAACCCAAATTCAGAGACAACTGAGCAAATTATCCAGTTATATAGTTCATAAATAATAGAACTGACTCCTGAATCCTGGCTTTCTAAATCTATTTCTCTTTGCTACATCCCACTGATGCTCAGCCCTGTGAGCATGTACCATCAGCCCCAGTTCCATACATGGAAGTTTAACTTTTTAGAAGATGATTATCAGGTCAAGGGAACTGATAGAATTCTGTATTCAATTTAGACCTAGTTAAATTTGTTTTCTTCCTTCTAAACTTCTTCCTTTTCTTCTTTCTCTTCCTTTTTCTCTCCTTCTTCCTTTCTCCTCCTTTTCAGTCTTTCTTGTTTTCTCCCTCCTCCTCTGTCATCTCTTTCTTCTTCTCCCCTTCCTTCTCCTCCACTTCCTTTCTTACTTCTTTATTTTCCTTCTCCTCATTATTATTTTCATTATCTTTATAATCCTCCTATTAAAGACATCCATATGTCTGTTAGCAACTTCTAATAGTTCCTCTTCTACTAGGAGTAAAGCTGGTTGTACAAATGGAGAACATAACAGATAACAATTTTATAGCACATTCTTTGTGCTAGGCACAGTGATAAATTTTTTTACAAATATTTTCTCATTTGATCCTCACAACAACCAAGTGAGATAGGTGCTATTGTAATCCATCATTTTACAGTGAAGGAAACTGAGGCAAAGATTTAGTGGCTTGTCTTGGATTATACAAATAGATTTGAAATTTGGTGTCTCTGACTTTAAGACCAGTGTTCTATTTCTGTGCCACCTCATTGTTTAGATAACTTTCCCTTAGTTAGAAGTTCAGTCCTCATCTGTATCATGATCTGAAAATAGAGCACTTGAATCAAAAGAGCTGGGCTCATATATCCATGCTCCGTGATCATTGGGCAAACCTCTTAATCTCTTTTGTTTTATATTTCTTCAGTTGTGAAATGGAGATAGTATCTGTGCTAGTCAGAGCACAATATCTCTCAGAAGGAAAAAACAACAACTCTTCTGTAATCTTGGAGGTGCCATATGCATTGAAGTAGGAGTTGTTATTGTTATTTCCAAACATTGTTATTTTTCTAAATGAACATAACTATTTTACTCCATTGATTTATTCTTTATTCTTTTAATACCAAAAATTAATAGTATCGAAATGTATTCCAATTTGTCAACAACTTTTTGACATTCCTATGAAGTGTGCCAATAATATG
Organism: Gracilinanus agilis; assembly: GCF_016433145.1. Taxonomy (NCBI): domain Eukaryota; kingdom Metazoa; phylum Chordata; class Mammalia; order Didelphimorphia; family Didelphidae; genus Gracilinanus; species Gracilinanus agilis. Next base: position 18,086,377 of record NC_058133.1, on the reverse strand, counting down.
TCCATTTTGCAAATGAAGAAACTGAGACTTAGAAAAATGATTCATTCCCACATAAACATGTCTAACGAATTCAGAATGTGGAAATCAAATATAGGTCCAGCATTCTTGCATCATATAGGATATAATAAAAAAATCTTGAGTTGGAAAGGAATTCCAATGGTGTCAAAATCAAAGAAATGAGAGCGATTCCTGTGGGCTCCATATTTACTTAGAAAACTACATATTTACATTATCTATGTTCTATAGTATTTTTTATTTAATTTGTTAAATATTTATTGATTACATTTTAATCTGATCCTGCAATGCCCAAGAGTGTTGCCACATTAAGGTGGCCCACCTATTTGAATGATGCACAAATTCCCAAACATGGTGATATTTTGATTGCATATATAAATTGATAATTTAACTTATTTATATAATGTTTTGCCTTCAGTCTTATAAAAATTGTTGTTGTTCAGTTGTTTTTTATTGTGTCCAACATTTTATGAGCATATTTATTTTCTTGCCAAAGATGATGGGGTAGTATTTCCATTTTCTTCTCTAGCTCATTTTACAGATTAGGAAACTAAGACAAATAGGGTTAAGTGACTTGCCCAGGGTATAGCTAGTAAGAGTCTGAACTAAGACTCTAACTTTAATTCTTTCTGACTGCAACCCTAGACCTTTATTCATTGTGCTACCTAGCTTTCCCTTTACAAAACTATACACATGGAAGGACCACAGTGGTCATACATCTGACATCTCTGATCTAAGTCCAATTTATACCTCAAGAGGAAACCTAAAATAAGTCAAAACTTGTTCATTTGTCTTTAACCCACAATCATCTGAGGCATTTCATTATACTTTAAAAGGGGAATTTCTTCCCTTTATCATCAGCTGAACTTTGCCTCATCATACCTATCTTATTCTGCCTTCTGGGAATAAGCAGAGTCAGTTAATTCCTCCTCTTCAGGGCAAGTCTTGAACCATGTGCAGATAGCTAATATGTCCCCTAAAGTCTTCTCTTCTCCACTCTAAATATCCCCTTTTGCTTCAATAGAACCTCTTAGAGTATGAATTATGTGGCAGGGTCCTCATCCTGCTGACAGCCTTCCTCTCAATATTCTCCAGCTTCCCCAGAGGTGACCCTCAGAAATGAACACAATTGATATGTGGTCTTCTGAATATTCTTGACTGGACATACACATACTTAGGACAACATTCAGTCTCATGAACAATGTTGGGCTATGACATTAATAATGTCCAAAATGATGATGGGAAAATTAGCTAAAAATTTTATCAATGTACACTAGCCCCATCTAGAAAGTGCAACTTTTCAAAGGAATTTATGTTTTGATTGCATATATAAGACTGACAATTTAGTTTTTTATAAGTGTTTGTAAAGTTCAGTTTACCAAGAATATGCACAATAATTCTATGAGACAGAGAGTACACAGAATTTCCTCATTTCAGAGATGAAATATCAGGGCCAAGATTTAATCCCAGTGAGAATAGGTTGTAATGAAAAGGGCACTGGATTTGGAGACAGAAAGAGATGGGATCAAATCCCACCTCAGATTTCTACTATATGTGTCTTGGACAAATAAATTAATTTCTCTCTGCCTCAGATTTTTCACCAATAAAATCAGGGAGTTGAATTAAATGAGCTCTACAGTCTCTTCCAGTACTAAAAAAAATTCATGAGCTCTCCCACCAGCAAGCTCACTAACAATACACATAGGCACACATGAACGCACACACACACATCCCATGTAACTTATATAAAATTCAAATATTACTTATTCTTAGGACCTCCCAGAGTTGTCACTGAAGAAATATGCTTAAATTATGAGGTATAGGTCAAGTTTTGACCATTTTAACGCACTTCTGCCCCTTCCCCCAGGCCCCACTTTTTTTTTTTTTTTTTTTTTTGGTTTGGAATACACAAAGAACATTTTCTGTGCTGCTTCTATTACCTTGGACAGCTCCTTCAGGTAAGCATCAATGAAGTCTTGGGCTTCCTCTGAATTCTGGTCTTCCTTGTGTTGTTTGATCACACGCACTACAAAAGACTCTAGCTTCTTCCATTCTTTAAAGAGCTTCTGATGAGGTCCTGGCAGGAATCTCATAATCGAAGGAAATATATCAAAAAGCTAAATAATGTAAAGGGATGGAGAGGAATAAAGGATGAGTGCTGATTCATGCTAGACTGTCCTATCCCTTTATATTTCTCACTCTAAGTCTGGGCAAAGATTTTCCATTTTTTTGTGTTATGGAGTATATTTAACTCCTTGTTTGACTACTTCTACAATTGATCTTCCCTGTAACTACTATCTCTCCTCCCACACTGGTGTCCTACCATCTCTTGTCTCATATACCAGCCCTTTGGTCATGTCCTGATTTACCTAAATATCCCTCTCAAAAGTGTCATCGGTCATTCACCCTTTCTAGTCAAGCCTCACAACTGTCAAGGAAGGAAGGAAAGGAGAGATTCTTTCTGGGGAAATTGCTAGCAGTTGAGCTTGTGTTTTCCCCTCAGCCCCACAATTTTCTTGAATTTCTATTTTGTTCCACTTTGGCAAATGAGAGCTAGTAATATTCACTATTCTTCCTTATTTTCTTTCATAGCCAGACTCCTGAGGAGTCAAATGAAGTCTTGAGCAAGTAAATCCTTATGTGAGACTTATTCATTGATCAACCATGAGGCAGGGTAGATTGAGTATTGGAGTAAGATTTAGGAATATCTAAGTTAGATTATGCCTCCAACATTTATTAGCTATGGGAGAAGCCATTAACTTCCTTCTACCTCTGTTTCCTTTTGTTTTGTAAAATGAGAGTAATAATAGGAAAGAGCACAAAGAGTTGGTGTGAGGGTGTAAAGAAATCAGTCAGTCAACAAGCATTTATTAAGCACTTAGAATGTGTAACACTTACCATGTGCCAGGCACTGGGCTAAGTGCTGGGGATACAAAGGAAGGAAAAAGCAATACCAGTCCCTGCCTTCAAGGTGCTCACATTCTAATGGGAGAGAACATAGAAATATCCACCTCCTGGTTATTCTTAGCAATGCAATGATCCAAAGTAATTCCAGAAATTCTTGATGAAAATGCCATCTGCCCTCTGAGAAAGAACTAATTATGTCTGAAAGAAGACTGAAACCTACTATATTTCATTTTCTTTCATTTTCTTTCTCTTTTATCTGAGATCACTTCCATAAAATGAATAATACAGAAAAGATTTTTATATCATTATAAATATATAATCCATATTGGATTGCTTATGACTTCAGGAAATGGGAGGAAGAGAGGAGGGAAGGAATGAAAGTCATAAGAAAGGGAAGAGAATTGGAACTCAGAGCTTTGTATATAATATGAGTAAAAATGAAATATTAAAAAAAGAAATATCTAGATCTTTGGAAGATTTGTGCAGAATAGTAGAAAAGTAATCTTAGAGGGAAAGGCACTAGCAGCTGGAGAATCTGGGAAAGATATCCTGTGGCAAAAGGAGAAACACAGGAGGTTATTCCTCAAGGAAGCCAAGAAGTAGAGGTGAGAAGAGAGAACCTTCCAGACTTGAGGGACATCAAGGGCAAAGGTACCAAACTGGAAGATAATATATATAAGGTAATTCACAAACCTTATATGTCAACACTTAATAAGTTATCTGCCTCTTTCTGACTGTCTCTTCTTTCTGTCTCTCTCATTCTGTTTCTCTAGCTGTCTGTGCCTGTTTCTTGTCTCTGTCTCTTTGAATCTGTCTTTGTTTCAATCTGTCTCTTTGTCCCCCATCCCCCATCCTGTAGCAATGTGGATAAAATCTCTGCTTTCCCTCAAAACTATTTAAATCACAGTTTCTACATGAAGCCTTTCCTGGTCCTCCTGGCTTCTAATGCTGACTCTACCAAAATTTTTCCTTTGTATTTATTTATTTGCATTTACACCAATGTCACTGTTTACAAAAATCTTCCTGTTTCTTCCCTTTTCCCTTCCCAATCACTTTCTCTGCTTAGAGGAGCTTGCGCAAAAGTGGACTTAGCTCCTGTCACCCTTTCACTGCCTTGCTTGTTTCTTTTCTGGTGAAGGAAGGGCACTGTCCAATGGAGGCTGAGCTAGCTCAGCCCAGAAAGGAAGAAGGGCTTTTACCTGACACTCCCACCGGGGTTCAAGCACTGTGACTTCATCCAGGCTTGTCAACAGCTCCCGAAACTGAGAATCATGGTACTCAAAGCGATGCCCAAAAGTGATGGAACAGATGATATTGGAAACAGCGTTGTTGATCTGCAAGTGGGGATCGAAGGGCTGTCCTGTGGTCAGGAAAAGAAAGGGGACACATTACTCTTCGTGTCACTTCTGTTCAGTAAAGGAGTCCAGAATTGCTTTCTACCTTTTTCTCTTAAACAAATTCTCCCCATGTTCTCCTCCCCAACACACAACTGCTTTCTTATTATTGTCCATAACAAGCAATTGCTTTAAATGATGTGGGGAAGAAAGAAAAGAGCATGCACTTTTTTGTTTTTCAATCAAGGCTTGGGATTTAATTGGCATGTGTTGTTTCAACATGGGCTAGTCTTATTTTATTTCTCTTCACCTCCTTTTACTCATCAGGAAATGAAGGAGTTGAACTAGATGAGCTCAAAGGGTGGTCTAGCTATCTATGATTATGTTTAATATATCACGTGCATAGGTATGCCAAGATGTGCCCACCTGTGTGCAATGTGATTGGAGACACATATGCATTAGTGTCCACACATGCATGTATCCATATATAAATACCCATCACTATATGCCCCTGTGGGCTACTTGAAGACATGTGAGCAACAGAGCTGAAATTACAGTTGGAAATACTGGAATGAAAAGAAAAGATATGAGGTGAATCAGCAAAGGAGTCAGTAATGATGTTGGATGTAGGATACTCGACCTGGAGCGAGGAAGACTTGTGTTTAATGCCTTCCTCAGACTTTTATAAATGGATAACCTCAGTTCCAGGACCTTCCTCTGTTGATTATTTCCAGGTTCTTCTGTACATATCTTGTTTGTGCCTAGCTGTTTTCTTGTTGTATTCCCCCTCAACTGGGGAGTTCTGTGTGGACAGGGCCTATCTCATTCTTTTTTCTCTTTATTTCCAGCATTTAGCACAGTGCTTGGCATAGAGTACACACTTAACATTTATTAACCAAGGCCGACCTTGGGTAAGTGGCTCAATTACTCTACTCTTCAGTTTATTTTTCTGAAGAATGGGAGGGAAGTTTGGACTTGATGTTCTTTAAAGTTCATTCTTTCTCTAAATTGATGATAATAGGAGGCAGCTGGGTAGCTCAGTGGATTGAGAGCCAGGACCAGAGACAGGAGTTCCTGAGTTCAAATCTGACCTCAGACACTTCCAAACTGTGTGACCCTGGAAAAGTCACTTAACCCCCATTGCCTAGCCCTTACCACTCTTCTGCCTTGGAACCAATACACAATATTTATTCCAAGATGAAAGGTAAGGGTTTAAAAAAATCAATTGATGATAATAAATGGGCACAGCAGAAGAGAAGGAGGAAAGGTAAAATGGATGAATGTGGGAGATAGGAAGAGAAATAAAAAGGAAGAAGCAGAGAAATAAAAGGAAAAGTAGATGAATGTACAATATCTTCATTGTGAAATGAAAGACAACTTCGATAAACTTACAAAAGTGGATCAATGTAATCCAAACCACGATTCCAGAGGACCAATGATAGGGTATGTTCCCCACCTCTTGACTAGGAAGTGATGGACTTAGGCTATATAATGAGACATGTGTTTCTGGATATGGCCAATGTAAGAATTATTTTGCTTGATTCTATATATTTGTTATGATATTTTTGTTGTTCAAATGGGAAGGAGAAAGTAGAAGGAAAAAATAATTAATTAAAAATAATCAATTTTTAAAAAATAAATGCAGTGACATGTATAGATGAGGTAGGAGAAGAGTTGTTGGAAAGGAAAGTAGTTGGAAAGGAAAGAGGATGAAGAGGAAGAAAAAAAGAGGGAGAGATGGGCAGCAGGAAAAAAAAATTGAGGCAAGAGTGGGGTGGTATAAATGTGTGGGTAGGAAGTTCCCCAAGTGGCCAGTTAATGCAAGACTCCACATGTGTTACTTTAAGAAGAGAAACATTGAGAGGTCTCTGTACTTGATGGTAGAAGATGATTATAATGACATTAAGGAGAATGAACTCTAAAGGGGTTCCTTTGCTTACTGACTCATTTCTTCCTAGAGCACAGGTTTTTTTAAACCTTTCACTAGGTAAGGACATTTATCTGTCTCTAGTCTAGGGATGATCTGCCCGCCATCCCACTTCTCCCACCCCCAGGAACAGATACCCTTTAATGATTATTTGGCCAAAAAGACAATTGGAAGCAACTGAAAATCTCTTTGATCAGCACTTACCTTTTTCTTCCCTGATAGCCTCAATAAGGTATGTGGCCTCCTCCTGGATCCGATGTTCCAGGGTCCTCTTTCCTAAGCCAAAGTTCTTTAGGGTCATTAAGGTAAATCTTCTTTGATGTTTCCATGCTTGACCATTAGACATGATTAAGCCTAAATTATAATAATAATTTGTATCAATATTTCAAAAGATCTATAATTTAATGGTGTGGTTATTCTCTCTTCCAGCATTCAGAATTCCAGGAATTCAATTCAAAAAGAGAGAAAAGAAGGAAGCAAAGAAGGAAGCAACAAAGGAAGGAAGGAAGGGAGGGAGGGAGGGAGGGAGGGAGGAAGGAAGGAAAAGGCCTATTATGTGACCAATACTGTGCTGGGTATACACATAGAAAAGAGTTAGATAATCCCTGTCCCAAGGAACTCACACAGTAATTGGGGGATAACACTTAAAGTTCAACTCTAGAGCACATGGAAAGATCAGGAAGTCCCAAGATGAAGCAGAGGAAAATGTCAAGGTCTAGAGGTACTAATGGTTTATAAGCAGGCCAGGGGCCTTGGGGAACATAAGTGTGAGTCAACTCCTCTTTATGCACAAGGTATTGAATTCCACCTCATTTTCTTTAGCACTTAGTAGATATTTATTGATGATTGACTAAAAAAGGCTTTGATTGACACTAGCTATGCTTCTGTTGGCCAAGATACGACATGGCAATGTGTAGAGGCTCATTGCCAAAAGGGTGACAGGTCAATGATAAACTCTTAGGGATCAAAGGAAGATCTACTTGGGCATGAAGGCTTGTTGTGTCTCAATGTAGGAGGCACAGAGCTGAACTCCATAACTCTTTTTAAAGTATTTAAGCAAATATTGAAGCAAGTTGGCTGATTGTGTAGAATGCTGGCCATGGAGTCAGAGTTTAAATCAGACCACTAGCTATGTGATGCTACCCAAGTTAAACAACCTCATTTGGCTCAGTTTCCTCATCTTACTATGATCTGGAGAAGGAAATGGCCAACTATTCCAGTATCTTTGCCAAGAAATCCTCAAAAGAAGTCATGAAGTGTCATTTGCCTCAGTCAGGATGTGTAATAATGGTATAAAGCATGTAGATAGAATGTTGGAGTCAGGAAGGTCCAAATTCAAATCCTGTCTCAGTATGACACATACTATCTCTGTAATCCTGGGCAAGTCTCTCTTGGTTTTAGTTTCTTCACCTGTAAAAGGGACACTCTTGTTCCTTATAGATTTAAATCAATATCCTTAGGATCCCTGAAAACTTCACATTACAGTTGGACTTCTTCAGCAGACAGAGCTTATTTAAATGTCTTCTTGTCCAAGTAGAGGATCTATAATTTGACCTGATTTGTGAATGGATGAGCTTCTTGTGGCACTAGTGTGTTAGAAAAAAAGTAGCAGAGAGAAGATTTACAAGAGGCACCGTGAAAAGATGTTCTGACCAGTAGCTAGAATGATGGCTTGGGAGTCAGGAAAACCTGGGTTCAAATCCTTACTCTCACATCTACTGTGTCATCCTGGATGAACTACTCATCCTCTGAGGATGCCAGACAACCCTCTATGTCTAGAAATCTGTAACAGTGAATGAAAGAAGGAGAATGCCTTAGGTGCTGACTACAGAAGAAACAAGCAAGCAAGGAATCTTTGACCTCTAAGAACCTCTACTCTAATAAGGGAAGCCAACACCTATAGAGTAGAAGAGGATGTCCAAGGATAAGTGTTATGGACAAGGAAGTCAGAAAGATGGTAATAGGAGTCATAGAACAATTGATTACCCAATTATTTCCAGGAATTGTATTCCATATTAATTTGATTTCAACATAGGGGATTCTGTACCTTGATAAAATAAAAAAAAATGGTTTCATAAAAAAAATCATTATCCTCTTGGCTCCTAGAGTATTTGGTAGATTTCATGATATTTTGGAAAAAAACTTTGGCCCTAGATTCAGAGGACCTGCCTCTGATATTTACTATCTATGTGGCCTAATCTCTCAGACTCAGTTTCCTCATATATACAATGAGGGTTTTGGACTAGATAAATTCTAAGTGCCCTTCCCACTCCAGATTTTGATCCTTATAATTTTCTGTATTATAGAAATCTGAGTTGGTTCATTGAGATCAATGATTGCCTGATATATAATTTTATCTTACCCAGGATCCAGCATAATAAATGTAATATATATCATATTGTACTTGTAGCTCTATTTACTGAATGCAGAGTAAATACAGGACCTACCCAAAGTTACAAGGCCAAGAAAAGTGGAGATATATCTAGAGCTCATAGCATCTGAGTCCAAATCTCTTGGTCTCACCTCTTCTGTGCTCCTCAATAAACCATTGTTTCCATATATGAAGCAATATATAAGTTTTACGAACACTTCTTTCATGATCATTTAATATAAGTGATACTCCATTTTACAATAAAGTTACCTGAGGCAGATAAGTGTCTCAGATGGGATTCAAAACTGGGCCTCTTGATGTTCCTCTTTTTAAAACAATGTTTTAAAAAATAGTTTGATATATTTTGTTTTCACATTGCCTATGTTTCCTCCTATATCCTTCTCCCTACTCCCTCCCAGAGAGCCATCCCAAAGAAAAAATAATTTTTCATTATTGTTTATACCTCATGAATCAATGGTAAGATATCTTAACTCAAAGCTGTACCTCTCACTTGGTTATCATAATGCCTACTCTAATAATAATGTGTGGGTAGGATAATAGGATCCTATATTTGGAGTCAGAAAGAACCTTAGAAGTAGATAATTTAATCTGAAATCTTTGTTCTACCTGGAGGAAAATTGGGGACTAAAGAGGGTAGAGGACTTACTCAAGGTCATAAAGGTAGAAAGAGGCAGAGATGGAATTTGAACTTAGATCCTGTGAATCCAGTCTATATTCTTTCCATTGCATCTTGCTCTCACATAGGTTCTTATTTCCACTCTAAAGCTGTCCTTCTATGCACATACCATGAAGGCCCTCCATTTAGCTAGGGGTAGACCTCTTGGAATTCACTAGTCACCACACTCCCTTAAGCAGCCCAGTGGTGCCCTGCCTACATCAAAGACAGAAGGTCTACAAATTGCCCTGATAAGTGAATGCTTGATCATCCCACATCACCAGAGCTGTTGTACCAGCTTTTCAGAAGGAGATTAAATAACTGAGAAATAGTTTACGAAAGTGAGTAGGCACTAAAGAATGATGGCAGCATTGTCAAAACAAAAGACAATGAAGCAAGAGATGGATTTCAGCCAGGATGTGTCATAAGAAAATCCAGAGGCTGGTGATTTCCTATGCTACATCCTGATAGAGAGGGTCACCTCAGTATTCTACAGTAAGCCACAGGTTATTAGTAGGATAAAAAGAGAGCAGAAGAGCTAACAGAAGGCAAACTATGTCTATATAGAGGACATGTTAACTTTTCTGTTTACTTGTAAAACTAGCAGCAATCAGTGAGAGATGTAGGAAAGAAAATTGAAGATGGAGGTTTGTCCTGAGAAGTTAGAACTTCTCCAAAGGAGAATGGCCTTCTTGGAGGGGTGATGAACTCCCTATCTTTTTAGGTCTTCAAACTGAGTTTGGATGATCATTTCTTGAAAATATTGAGGGAAATTCCAATTCAGGCTCAGACAATCCAGTGAAGATATTAAAATTCTATCTAATTGGGAAAGCAAGCCAGAAATCCCTTCATAAATGTCAAAGTCTCAGTCAGTCAACTTTTGTCATTATATATTGTGCACTGTTCTAAGTAATGCTGTGAATTATTTAATTTGTTTATCTATTTTTTCAGTTATAGGTAGAACTAATTTTTGACAATTGTTTCCTGATATTTTGGAAATTCAGATTTTCTTTTTCCTTCCCTCATCTGTGTCCCCTTCCTCCCTGCCCCACCAAGGTGGTAAAAGTCTGGTAGAGATAATATCAGTACTTTCATGTAATACTTGCTTCCATATAGCTCATCATGATAGAAATCACAATAAAAATCTCATGAATGAAATGAAGTGGGAGAAGGCAGGGTTTTGATGTGCCTCAGACTCCAACAGTTCCTTCTTTGGCTGTGGATAGCACATTTGTCATGAATTTCTTGTGGATATCGTGGAAACTTGCTTTGCTGCTGATGATTTAGTACTTCACAGCTGATCACCATATAATACTTCTGTTACTGCATACATTGTTCTCTTGATTCTATTCAATTCACTTTGCATGAATTCATATAAGTCTTTCCAGGTTTTCTGAACTCATATTGTTCATTGTTTCTTATGGTGCAATAGTATTCCATTTCAATCATATACCACAAGTTGTTTATCTATTCCCAAAGTGATGAATGATCCTTTGGTTTCCAATTTTTTTCCACCACAAAAATAGCTGACAAAAATATTTTGGAACAGGTACGTCAGTTTCCCTAATCTCTTTGATCTCTTTGGGATACAGACCCAGCAGTAGATTTTCTGAATCAAAGGGAATTCATTGTTTTATGGCCTTTTAAGCCTGATTCCATATTGCTCTCCAGAATGATTGTATCAGTTCACAATTCCACCAACAATGAATTAGTCTCCCAATTTTTCCACATCCCTTCCAACTTTATCATTTTCCATATTGGTCATGCTAGCCAACCTGATAGGTGTGAGGTGGTATCTCAGAGTTGTTTTAATTTGCATTTCTCTAATAAATAGTGATTTGGAACATTTTTATATAACTATAGAAACTTTTAATTTCTTCCTTTAAGAACTGCCTATTCATATCATCTGACCATTTTTTAAATTAGAGTATGCTTTCTACTCTTACAAATTTGACTCAATTCTTTATGCACTTGAGAAATGTGACTTTTGTAAAAGACATTTGCTATAAAATTTTTTCAACTTTGTTTCTTTTCTAATATTAGTTGTATTTGGTTTTATTTTATGTATATATTTATTTATTGTTAATTTTGTTTAATTTATACAATTGTTCACACAAATTTTTAAAAATTTAATGTAATCAAAATAACCCATTTCATTTTTTACAATGTTCTCTATGTTTTTTGGTCATATATTCTCCACTTCCCCATACATTTGGCAAGTAAACTTTTCCAAGTTTTGTTAATTTGCTAATGGTGTTACTCTAGTTCTAGATCACATATTTATTTTGATTTTATCCTTGTGTAACATGTGAGGTATTGGTCTACATTTAATTTCTTCCATACTGTTTTTCAGTTTTCTAGCAAATTTTATAAAATAGTGAATTCTTTCCACAAAAATGTGGATCTTGAGGTTTATCAAATGCTAAGTTTCTATGGATATTAGATGTCGTGTGTTGATTACCTAATCTATCCCATTGATCCATTACTATTATATAGTCAATAGTACCAGATCGTTTTAATGATTACTGCTTTATGATGAATTTTGTTATTTTTTCTAGTTCTATGAAGCAACTTTTAGTTTGTTTGAATGGCATGGCACTGAATAGGTAAGATAATATTGGTAGATTGAGTTTGTACTCCAAAAGAGATAATAGGGAAAAATACATGTACAAAAATATTCATAGCTCTGCTCTTTGTGGTGTCAAAAAACTGGAAAATGAGGAAGTATCCATCAATTGGGGAAATGGCTGAATAAATGATGGTATCTGATGGGGATGGAATACTATTGTGCTAAAAGGAATGATGAATTAGAAGAATTCCATGTGAACCAGAAAGACCTTCAAGAACTGATGTAGTGCGAAAGGAGCAGAACCAGGAGAACATTGTAAACAGAGACTGATACACTGTGGTACAATGAGATGTAATGGACTTCTCTACCAGCAGCAACGCAATGATCCAGGACAATTTTGAGGGACTTATGAGAAAAAACATTATCCCCATCCCGAGAAAGAACTGTGGGAGTAGAAACTCAGAAGAAAAAAATGTGATTCAATGGAAATATTATTGGGGATGTTGACTTTAAATGATCACTCTATTGTGTAAGGATTAAATTTTAGTGGTTTGGTTAAAATATATGAAGATTATAAATAATGGTGGTTGTTAATTCAAAGTATTATTGCTCAAAGTCGAAATGACTTTAATAGCTTTTATTTACAAAAGAGATGGAAAGAGTGAAAGCAGAGAAATACAAAAGAGTAGAGAAGACATTAACCTATCTAACTAAATATTGCTCTGGTGCTCGACTAAGCCACGACTTTTCTACCTTTAATGGGAATTAAACTCTTTCCAGAAGACAGGAAGGGAAAGCCAGCTATCCATTCACCCAAGTTCCCTCCAAGAGGCAGGTCAAGACAATGACTCAAGCTGAAGGTGATTCCTGAGGCCAACTTTCTTCCTTGAGCTGACCTTCTTGAAGCTGACTTCCCTCTTGAAGTCCAACTCCTTCTTGAAATCAACTTCCTTCTTGGAGTTGACTTCTTTAGCTCCAGAAATTCAGGGCCTTTTATATTGGCTTCTTGTCTTCCAAATTGTCTAGCACTGCCCAGGGGCCAGTGTTTGTGGGAACTGAGAGGGGTGCATACTCATCAAAAAATGTTCACAGATTCCTGGCTAATTGAGATTCTGAGGTTGTGAATTCGCTAAGTGTTTTATGAGCTCCTCCACCTAGTTCAAGTTTGTGTTGATTCAATCAAAAGGTGGACAAAGGAGAATTAATCCTGTCTTCACAATCTAGTGAGGTACTTCAGCTAGTGTTAACTGAAGTGTTAGCTCTGACTAGGCAAAGAGAATAAAAGATTCCCTTTCACAAGTGTAAACTCAAGGAGAACAAATATGGAAATAGGTTCTGAACAATGATACATGTAAAACCCAGTGGAATTGCTAGTAAACTCTTGGAGGGGGCAGTGAGGAAGGGAGGGAAAGAACATGAAACATATAACCATGGAAAAATATTCTAAATTAATTAATTAAATAACATTTTAAAAAATATAATATAGGTAAGATCATCATTTTTACTACATTGGCTCAGTCCAAACATGAATGATTAATGTTTTTTTTTTCATTTTTTCCATCTGTCAAGGTCTGGCCTTATTTTTGTGAAGAGTGCTTAGTAATTGTGTTCATATGATCTTTAAAAACAGATACTATAAGTAGGATCATCAGTTTTATTACAATGGCTCAGTCAAAACATGAATGATTAATTTTTTTTTCATTTTTTTTCCTTATTTTTGTGAAGAGTGCTTAGTAACTGTGTTCATACCATTGCTGGGCTTTTTTAGAAGATATACCACCAAATATTTTTTATTGTCTATATTGAATGGAATTTCCTTCTTCATCTTTTGCTATCTTTGTTTGTGGTAAATAAAAATGTTGATGATTTATATGGATTTATATCATATTCTGTGACTTTGATGAAATCAGTTATTTATTTATTTAATATTTCTATTAGTTTTTGGTTGATTCTCTAGGATACTCAAAATATATCATCATATTATCTGTAAAGAATGATAACTTCATCACTACATTGTCTATTCTAATTTCTTCAATTTCTTTATTCTGCTCTTATTGCAATAGCTAGCATTTTAATACTATATAAAATATTAAAAAATACATAAAAATTAAAATAATAATACTATCTAAAATATAAAATAATAAAATACTATATTAAAAAATTATGGATCTCCTTGCTTGGGTTTTGGCAGAGCTCTGGACTTACCTGAGAAGATCCCAAAATCCAGAGACTCTTTACCTGATCCCGACCCTCATTCTGAGCTCATTTTAGTGCTGAGACCCAGTTCCTGGAGATTTCATGTGAGTGAGAGAAGTTGCCTGGAAGAATCTGTCTGCCATACTCCGAGTCAGACCACTGTTGGCTTCTAGCTAAAACCTTATAATCTGAACTTTATCCTCATTTTTAGACCAGCTAGTCAGATTTTAGTTAGTTAGCTAGAAGGATTTAGGCAGACGAGAGAGTAAATAGAGTAGCTCAACCATGTTGGGACCAAGCAGGGTGTGGTGAACCAGAACCCGAGTGGGAGGATCTAGAACCTGGTAGCTTAGGGAACTCCTTTTCCCCTGGTCCTCTACCCATCCTGCTATTTATAAAGTAAACATTGTTTATTTGAATAACATCAAACTGCAATCAGATTTTGTGTTAAACTTACAGAGGACTCCTGTGGCTGATCTCTGGGCCTACAAACTAGTCCAGAACCACTGTTTGGATCATCACTGATCCAAACCTAAATCCACACTAAGGAACCTCTATTTAGTGGGAAAACAATCTTCATTGCTTTTAGTTGGCTGAGCCAGCCAGGCTAGAATCTGGTCAAACTGTGCAGACTTTAGGGAAAAACCAGCCATTTCTGTATAGTTTGAAATTTGGGCCTACAAAACCCTGGGAAACATTTATCAGTGGCCATCTTCAAAACTTTTTTTCACTTCCTGTCCTGCTGAAATCTACCTAGCAACAAGACTGGCCAATCAGAATAAAGACAGCTTTCTGGTTGCAAAAAAATTTAAAGGGCCAGTAGTAATTTTTTTTTTCTTTAAATTTTACTGTAAAAGGCCTGAAAATGACAAAGACACAGAAGTTCATAGTAATAATGGGGGCAGGAACTTGCCTCATACAGTGCTTCTTAATCTACTATAACATACTCTTTATAGATATATCAGAGGCCATTTATTTTCTAATGAATCTCTATGGCAATGTAAAGTTACTGAAACCTACATTGGGCAAGATAATATCTTATGTTCCGGGGGTGATCTTTGCAAACAGTCTCTTCCACAAGGTTCTTGCATGCTTTTTCCCAAAAATCTTTTGCAAGTTTGCCTTCGCCTATCTTTATTTTAATGTTGGGAAGGAGTTTTGTGTGTATTCTCATTACAGATATAGGTTGTTGATTAAGTTAGATGCCATTTATCACTTTAAGGAAGATTCCATTTATTCCAATGTTTTCTAATTTTTTAAAATAAAGAATGGTGCTGTATTTTGTCAAATGCTTTTTCTGTTTCATTTTGTTATTGATATGGTCAATTATGTTGATGACTTTCCTAATATTGGACCATCCTTGAATTCCTGGTATATAATTCACCTAATTGTGGTATATGATTCTTACTATTTAATTCTGTGATCTCCAAGTTAGTATTTTAATTTAAAATTTTTGCATCAATTGTTCTGCAACATTAGGAAGATTGCTTTATAATTCTCTTTCCCTGTTTTAGCTCTTCCTGTTTAGTTATTGATATCATATGTGCATCATAAAAGATGTTTGGAAAGATTACCTTTCTTCTTATTTTTTCTAAATAGTTTATATAGTACTACAGTTAGTTGTTCATTCACTGTTTGGCATAATTAATTTGTGAATCCATCTGTCCTTGAGGCCTTTTTTAAAGGGAATTTTTAAATTAATAAATTAATTAAGTAAGAATATTTTTCCATGATTACATGATTCATGTTCTTTCCCTCCACTCTTCTCTCCTCCATCCTGGAGCTGACAAGCAATTCCACTGGATTATACCTGTATTATTGATCAAAACCTATTTCCATGTTATTTATATTTGTAAAAGTGTGGTCATTTAAAGCCAAAATCCCCAATCGTGTATCCATCAAACCATGTGATCAATCATATGTTTTTTTTATTTTTTCTGTGTTTCTGCTCCCACAGTTCTTTCTCTGGATGTGGAGAGCTTCTTTCTCACAAGTCTCTCAGGATTGTCCTGGATCATTGCGTTGCTGCTAGTAGCAAAGTCAGTTACATTCGATTGTGCTACAATGTATCCGTCTCTGTGTACAATGTTCTCCTGGTTCTGCTCCTTTCACTCTGCATCAATTCCTGGAGGTCTTTCCAGTTCACATGGAATTCCTCCAGTTCATCATTCTTTTTAGCACAATAGTATTCCATCACCCTCAGATACCATAATTTGTTCAGCCATTACCTAATTGAGGGACACCCCCTCATTTTCCAATTTTTGCCACTAAAAAAAGCTCAGTTATAAATATTTTTGTACAAATATTGTTCCTTGTTGGTCAATTATTTCCATATCGGTTAATCTGTTAAGTATGAGGTGGTACCTCAGAGTTTTTTGATTTACATTTATCTAATTATGAGAGATTTAGAACACTTTTTCATGTGCTTATTGATAGTTTTGATTTCTTTATCTGAAAATTGCCTATCTATGTCCTTTGACCATTTGTCAATTGGGGAATGGCTTGATTTTTTCATACAATTGACTTAGACATAGCTCCTTATAAATCTGAGAAATTAGACCTTTGTCAGAGTTGTTTTTTTTTTTTTTGGTATAAAAATTATTTCCCAATTCGTTGCTTCCCTTAAAGGAAAAATGTTGATGATTTTTCAATTTCTTTATCTTTAATGGGGTTAAGTATGCTATGTCCACTTTTGTCAATCTGTGTAGTTTATATTTTTGTAAGGATTCACTATTTTATTTAGACTATCAGATTTTGGGCATATAGTTGGGCAAAATCACTTCCAACAATTGCTTTAATAACTTTGTCATTGTTTTGTGATTTGGCCTTTTTTTTTCACTTTTTTAAATACATACCTTTTGTCTTAGAATCAATATTGTGTATTGGTTCTAAGGCAGAAGAATGATAAGGGCTAGGCAATGGGGGTTATGTGACTTGACCAGGGTCACACAGCTAGGAATTTTCTGAGGCCAGATTTGAACCCAGAACCTCCCATTTTTGGGCCTAGTTCTTAATAAACTGAGGCACCCAGCTACCCTCACTTTTTGTTCATTTTTATACAGGTAATTTGGTTTTCTTCTTTTTCAAAATCAAGTTAACCCATGGTTTCTCTATTTTATTTATTTTTTCATAAAACCATTTCTTTTTTGTCTATTAATTCAAGTACTTTCTTTCAATATTGTTAATCTCCTTTGATTTTCATGATTTCCAATTTGGTTTTTATTTAGGGATTTTAATTTGTTCTTTTTCTAGTTTTTTTTTTTTTCTGGTGAAATGCTCATTTTATTAAATGGCTGTCTCTATTTTATTGATGTTAGCATTTATACCAGTGATTCCCAAAGTGGGTGCTACTGCCCCCTGGTGGGTGCTGCAGTGATCCAGGGAGGCGGAGATGGCCACAGGTGCATTTATCTTTCCTATTAATTGCTAGTAAAATTTAAAAAAAAATTAATTTCCAGTGGGCTAAGTAATATTTTTTCTGGAAAGAGGGTGGTAGGCCAAAAACTTTTGGGATCCACTGATTTATACATATAAAATTTCCTCTAAGTACTGCTTTAGATACATCCCATAAATTTTGTTGTTTGTCTCCACATTGTTACTTTCTTTAATGAAATTATTGATTGTTTCTATGATTTGTCATTTGACCCATTTTTTTCTTTAGAATAAGATTATTCATTGTATAATAATTTTAGTCCTTCTACTATTCTTTGTTGATATAATTTTATTGCTTTATAATCTGAAACTATGTATTTAATATTGCTACTTTTCTATATTTGGTTATGAGGTTTTTATGCCCAAATATATGATCTTTTGTGTATGTCATCCAAAGGATTCAGTTTCATTCCCTCTTTATTTTGCTGAAAGTCCCAAATAAATGATGACCAAGAAAAAAGTGTACAACAAATGAGTGCAAAATAATTTAAGGAGTTCATTTTTGTATGAACAAATTCCCAACTGATTGCAGAAAAAAATATACATTTACTTTCTTTGATGTTTTAACTTTATAAATAAATAGGAGGCTGGATATATATCCAGCACCAAAAAACTGGTGCACACTAGCTCTTTAGGTAATTGCACAAAATTGAGTATTTTGCTTAAATTTTAAATATACCTACATGCTGCATTCCTCATTTGTTTTTCCTGTGAGAAATTTACCCAAATTCCAATTCCATCTGCTCTTCCATTGCTCTGAAATGCACTGAGAATGACCAATAAATCACGTTGACCAACAAACAAACTGCCTTTTATACTGAAAAATTGTAAGTTGGTGTCACAAATTAGCAAAGACGCCTAAGAACATAATGAAACAGCATCAAAATTCAGTTCTTTAGGGCACTTTTCCATTACTAATAATGCCACCATATCTATTCTTTTGCATTTTAAATGTGAATACAAAGTCTGATCTCTTCAGGAAACAATCATTGATAAAAAAAAGTTAAACTAATGGTAGATCAATATTCAGTTAAAGAAATTTATTTTCCCATTTGTATAGTAACATTAGTATAAAATTCATGGGTTACTGGCAACACCTGCATTGCTTAACTTCAGAATCTTGTTAAAGTAGATTTTAAAAAACAGAATCACCCAAAATGTACATTTTATCTTTGAACATTTTGCCATTAAAATCTATAAGTCCACTGCATAAAATCAGTGTGATGTTACAAAAACATACATGATCTGATTCTTATCCTAAAAGTTTCTGACCGTATAAAATAATATGCAAGAGAGATCCAATACCTTTAATATCAGAGTAACTGTAAAGCCAATTATGATCTTAAAACAAAGGGAGAAATTTCTGCGAGATAAAGTTTTAACACTGTTTAACTTTTTTACAGTAACTGCTTACCAAGCCATCCTTCCTCTTCAACTCCAGAGTTGTACTCTTCTTCAGATGTCTCTAGTCGGAGCCCTAATGCATCCTGGTTCCTTCTTTCCTTTTTCGTCAACTTCAGAATTTGTTACTTCAGACATTGGCTCTAGTAACAGCTTTTCCAAGATAGATTGAAGGCCCCTTGCTCCAGTCTTCCTATCTAGTGCCAATCTGGCTATAGTCTTCAAAGCATCTTCAGTGACATTAAGCTCACACCTGTCCATGCTGAATAATGCCTGGTGCTGGACAGCAACTGCATTACATGGTTCAGTAAGAGCCTGTACAAGAGTTTATTTCATCTAGACTATACAAGGGAACCATCATAGATAACCAACCATTCCACAAACTCTAGAATCATGCCAAATTCAATGAGATCTTTAATTTCTGCATGGCCAAATAAGCATTCTTTTTCTTTAATGTCTTGGTGAGGATTTGATTCTCCACTTTGGTTGGCAAGATCTGCTACCACTGCAGCCCTCTTATCTTTTCCTAAATTAGATGGTGTTCCAAATCCAAGATATTTCTCATTTCCCCCCCTGCTGATTATTCTGTCCATTAAAAGCACCAGATGCAACAGACAGCATGTTTGTTGTATCAGCTTGCACTGTTTCTCCATAAAGTTTACCGGAATTCTTTCCTGGAACACTGACTATTGTACCTTCTAACAGTTTTAACAAGCCTTGTTGAATGCCTTCTCCACCTACAGCCCAGAACTGATGAATGCCTGGCACACTGCCGATTTTATCTACTTCATCCAGAAAGACAATTCCTTGTTGTGCTTGTTCCACATTATAATTGGCATCCTGTAGCAATTTGACAATCACAGACTCAATATCTTTGCCTACATTTTGTGCCTGAGTCAAAGTAGTACAGTCACAGATGGCCAAAGGTACATCCAGGCATTTATCTAGAGTTTGGGCCAGTGATGTTTTACCTGACCCAGTCGGTCCCAGTAACAAAATATGACTTTTTTCAAACATTATGTCATCATGGGCAGAATCTAAGATTTCACCTCTCCTTTTTCTCCTGAGGTATTTGTTGATTTACTTGTTGCTGCATTGATGCTCCTAAAGCATTTGCATGTGGATTAATTCCAGTAATCCAAAGCAATTCTGTAAATCTATACTCATCCTCCCATCTTTTTATTTCTAATTCTCTAGGACTTAATGATGTCTGCTCCTCAGCTTCTGCTTGCTGGCTCAGATTGGCTGCAATATTACTATAAATTCTCTTGAAAAGATTGTACACAGCAACTGAAAGCACCTTCTTGGTAAATGACTGACCAACAACATATTTGTCGAGGTAGTTATGAATCTTTTTGGGAGGATGAGGCAGTTTCTGTTGTAATGCCAGTTTTATAGCTTCTGCTGCTGATTCAGGCTCTTTAAGCTTTTCTTTGAGTTGGCTTCAGGTAGCACAACAAAAAATGATGACATTTTTCAACACTTCACAAATCAGGTGGAAGATAGGAACGTTTCTACATGTGTGCAGACATCACCATATTTTGGATATCTCAGCTGGTTTCCTTCTTTCCCAGAATTCCTAGAGCTTGATTTTTTTTACTGCCTCCTTCACTCTCTGGTTTCTTATTTCCATCTCCTGAATCATCCTTGCTTGTCCCATCTTAGTTTCGGAAAAGTCCTAAAAGGAGTCTTTTGAAGAATCTGTGTTTCACAGGTCCCCCACCTTCCTAGAACTGGAAAGTGACTTCCATCACAAGAAATACCTCTCTGTGCTGAGCCAAGCGAGGAGGGGAGGAGTCGCACAGCTACAGCTGGACATCTCTGCCAGGCGTCAGCCCGGGCTGCCCCGCAGGCTGCCCTCCAGCAGCCACTTCCCAGCCTTGGCCACTTTCCCTGCCTGATCCTCTCTGGCTTGGCTCTGGCCACCCTGGCCCGCCCAGGGTTCAGGGCAGAGCTTCTTCATCTTGTCACAAGGCTGCTCAGCTCTTTGCGTCCCACAGCTGCTGCCTACATGTGGTAGATATCTAACCACACACCACCAGGACCCTTCCCTTCCTCGGGAGTATTCTTTTCTAATCCCATTCAGTTTTCTCCAGATGCAAATCCTATCAATTTTTTCTAAAGTTCTATTCATCTCCATAACTCATTGATTGCTTCTTTTTGGTTTAGATACATCTCTTTCCAAGAGGGAAAGATGGAGGTCCCCACTAGTAACATTTTACTATCCACTTCTCCCTATAACTCATTTAACTTTTCCATTTGGAATCTGGATGCTATGCCATTTGGTGCATATATGTTTAGTACTGATATTGTTTTATTGTCCATGGTGCTGTTTATCATGATGTAATTTCCATCTTAATCTCTTTGGATTAGATGAGGTTTCACTTTTGCTTTTGAGATTATGACTGCTACCCCTGATTTTTATGAAAATATACATATATTTTAGCTGAAGCATAGTAAATTCTGCTCTGACCACCTTTACTCTGTGTGTGTCTCCCTGCTTTAAATATTTTTTCTTATGGACTGAATATTGTGGGATTCTGGTTTTTCATTCATTCTTTATCCTTTTGCATTTCAGGGGAGAGTTGGTCCCATTCACAATAACAGTTTGATTACTAATTGTGTAATTCCCTCTATCTTACTTCTCTCCTGTTTTCTTTTTCTCTTTCACTTCTTTTAGCTTTTCCATGTTTACTGATGTTTTGTTGTCAAGGGCCACCTCACCCAATTCATCCACCTTTTTGTCCATCTCATAACCTTCCCTTATTTCCCCCCTACTCTTTTACTTCCCTATAGGGTAAGATAGGTTTCTTTAGGTTTCTGAGTGTGGGGATTATTACCACTTTGAGCTAATTCCAATGAGGGTAAAGTTGGTGTCAATTATTATCATTAAGTTCTACATAAGTTCAATACAAATGAAAAATTATTTTATATTAGACACAGGAGAATTTATTCTTGGCAAGGGAAAGCTTCTTGGGGAAGTTAAGCATGTGAATTAGAACTCGAAATATTTTAAGACAGAAGAGGGGAGATTATTCCAGACGAAGGCCTTAGTTTAGACAAAGACATGATTCAGTGGATAGTCCTCTGTTTAAATCCTGCCTCTGAAATTTATTAGCTGTGTATTTTACACATCACTTAATTTCTCTTGATTTCAGGTATCTCATTTTCAAAGAGGGACATGGGGGTGAATGAATTGAATGACATAGAGGTTTCCTTCCAAATCTAAATCTGAGATCCTATATTTGGAGGGAGTAGAGGACATTTGAGAAACAGTACCTAAATCATTTTGGCTAGAGTGTAATGTACTACAAGATGATCTGGTACAGATAAAGATAGAAAGATGGGCCAAAGGGCCATTAGTGATGTGGTCAAGAACCACAGACCCTCAGAATGTTGAAACTGGAAAGAACTATTGACATAATTTAGTCCATCTGATCTAACTCTAACTGGGCCCTTTGCTACTCTGGGTAATATTTCTACTCTGCCCTTAATGACTCCCTAATAAAGTCTTGACCTTTCCAATTTGTTTTCTTCCCTTTTCCATTACTGAGTACAGATGCCTAAGCCTCCTATTTCTTGGATACTCCTCTCATAGATTTCAGTTTTATATCTTCATTCTTTAAGTCCTAGCAACACCAACTCTCCTTCTTTCCTCTGAATAGTAGAATTGGTATCACTAATCCACACTAACTCTTATCCATTCCCACCACCCTTCCTCAGTCACCTCTCATCACCTATAGCATTTAAGACTTTGAACTTGGACTTTGATGTTATTGAGTTCCTTCAGATTCAAGTGGCACCAGCACCACTATGTGGGTCAAAGGGCCTAAAGGCAGAGTCTTAAACCCATAGAGTTTCATAGTTGGAAGGGATCTCAGAAACCATCAAGAATAATATCTGTACTCAGTAAAAAAATATTCCAAACAGTTTTTGCTTAAAGACTTACAGTGAAGGGGAACCTATAACCTCTGGAGGAAAACTATTTCATTTTTGGATGGCTCTGATGGTTATGAAGGTTTTCCTTGTATCTAGTCAATTTGCTCCCCTCTGCAACTCTTACCCTTTGCTGATGGTTCTGGGGCCATCAGAAAATATTTAATCCCTTTTCTGTAAAGATGCCTTCAAATCCTTGAAGAAAGCTTATCAGACTCTCCCTTTCCATTAAGTCTACTTGTCCTCAAGTTGAACATTCCAGCCTCCTTCAATAATCCTCCTACATGATTGATGTGGATGAAAAGCACCAAAGTTTGTGCAAGATTGGGGGATTCTTCTGGAATGCCAGAGTCCCCAGTGCTCAGCTTCCACATTCCTCCATTGTCCACTGTGTCATCATTTGTCAACACAGGAGAGGTCTTGCTGCCCTTCTAGTGTGGGAACATAGTGGGGGTGGAAGGAAATGTGGTACATTGTAGGACCACTATAAAGTAATTAATTATATCTAAGAACACAAAGTTGATGCCTAGTATAGAATGTTATAGATCTAGGACACAAAGTCAATAACTGAACAATCCACAATTCATGTTTGATTAATGCTGAAACTACAGATCTTGCAATTAATGTTTAACTAATTTTAACACAAGAAATGCAAGATTTCAGAGTATAGGGTCCTGTTCCTATTATTACCCTTTGCTGCCCACTGACAGCCCACATCATGATGAATATGAACCCCTTCACCATCCAGATTGCCCTCCCCCTCAATCTATTCCCCTCACCCTACCCTCAGGAATGAAGTGAAGAAACTTTAAAGGCCTATTTCTTCTACCATAATTCTTTGAGCCACAAGACTTCTCACCCTAAACCTAAATTCTCCAAGAAGGAGGAAGGATAGGGGGTCAAATGTACCTCTCAAAGAACACTGGAGATGTAAAATGTTTATTAAAATTCAAGGAACTCACCAGATGATTTAAAGGTGTAAGAACGCAAAGGACTTTGGGGACGATCAATAAACACCTGATCTTGGTTGACCAGGACTTCCTTGATCAATGACAATCCAGATACAAATACAAAGGTAAGACTGCCCAGTTCCATGCAGAAAACATTTCCGTATTTCCTGACAAACTGAAAAAGAGTTAGTTTGAGTTGCAAACTTCCATTGCCTTTTAGGCTATTTTTCAAATCTGTACTATTATCAGAGGACATTCTACTAATCTGAAACATCAGTTCTAATGGAGTCAACTAATAAACAATGTGGCAAATGTTGTGGCTACAAAGACGAAAGTTAAAAGGGTCCCTAAATGATTGTGTGTGCATATATATATACACACACATACATATATATATACATATATGTTCCCAACACACATATGTATACATATACAGGTATATATATGCTAATGTGTATTTATATATAAATAAAATAGAACTGAACAGATGTAAAAGCTGGAGGATTGAAAAAGGTTTCATATTTAAGGTGATGATTTAGCTGAAATTTAAAGGAAAACAAGGATTCTTAGAAGTAAAGATGAGGAGGGAGTGTATTCCAGGCAGGAGATACTGTCTGTCCCAAAGCAGGGAAATGGGAAAGAGTGCCATGTTTGAGAAACAGAAAGATTATATATGTGTCTGAACTCCATTACCTAGGTGGGAGTCTATTTAAGGAAATGTTTAGTTCAATTACTCCAAAGTTCTCATTTTGCAGATGAGAAAACCAAGATCCAGAGTGATTTGATCATCTACCTAAGGTGACACAGTTATTGTTTTGACACATCAGTATTATTTATGAAGGCAAACCAAAACAAGTATAAATTTTCAGGGCTAAGACAACTTAATGCACCTGTATCATCATCTCTGTCCATGTTGCCTGGGGACGAAAATATTTTTATTGTGTACATATACTACATGTCAGAGAAGCAAGGAATTGAAATAATAAATCTCTGCCTTGGTTTTTCCAAAGTATTCTCACTTCTGTTAACTCTCTTGATCTTCACATCATTATCAAAGGAAAAATATCTGTAATGTATTTTGCAAACCATAAAGCACTATAAAATTCTAGTTACAATTATTATAATCAATTATTAATTTATTTACCAACTTATCAATGGATAGTTCATTTATTAATAATAATAATCATTGTAATTATTTGCTGAAGTTAATTTGAAGAAACACTACTGGAATGGTGGCAGTGCCAATATTGTTAGCCAGAATTGACAAATAAAGCTGGTGAATTTCAGACACATAACATGGCTTATCCAACATCCTAAGATCAGAGTCACAAAGCACAGATTTTTAACCTTTTTGCCTGTGTTTTTGTCTCTTTGGTAGTCAGAAGAAAGCTTTTAAATGTATACAATATTAGTATTGTAAAGGAAATCAAGTAGATTAAAATACAGTTATCGAAAATATTTTTAACAAATGGACAATGGTCCCAGATTAAGAACCAAGGATTCTAAAATTTGAAGGGTCCTCAGAGGTTTCCTAGTTCAATTTCTGCTCGTCAGTCAATTAATGAACATTTATTAAGTGTCTTCTGTGTGCCAAGCACTCTGCTAAAGGCTGAGGATACAAAACTTGGGAAAAGATAATCCCTGCGCTCAAGGAGGTCACCTCTCACTTCATAGATGATAATAATATTAGCAAACATTTCTATAATGCTTAATGTATTCCAAGTACTATGTTAAGCACTTTACAATTATGATCTCATTTGATCTTTCTAACAATCCTGGGAAGGAGATGCTCTCATTTATTAGTCTTGATTTACACAGGAGTGGGCTAAGGCAAACAGAGAGTATGCATAACAAAGATGATATAGCCACAAAAATGACAAGCTTTCCATTTTGCTTTAAGGTTTACAAAGCACCTTACATATTTCATCTCGTTTGATCCGAATCCGAGGTCAGATGAGACTTAATGGCCATCTGAACGTAAGCAGCTACGATATTCCACAGTGACTTATCCCAGAAGTGAGGAGCATCTGAGTTTCTCAAGATCCCACAGGTAGGAAAATGTCACCTGAGGGATGTGAGACCAGACACTCTTTCCATTGCAGGAGGCTGCTTCCCAGGTAGGGCCAGAGCAGAGAGACAATCTAGCACATTTCCCAGGACCCCAGTTCCTTTGCCCTCCCCACAGCCCGTGGGTTCTGGCCCTCCCCTCTCACTCCTTACCTCCTGGAGGGTGATCTGAGGTTTTTTGAAGTCAATCTGAAAGAAGTTGCCCACTATGGGCAGCCGAGGAGGACCTGGAGGATAGTTTGGCTGCCGCCGCCTCCTCTGCAGATAACTCGCGAGGATCAGCAGTATGGCAGAGAGGAGGAGGAGGGTCTGCAGGGGGGCTCCTTCCCAAAGGGATGGGAACACGGTTCCCAGAGGGAGCTGCATCTTTCCCCAGCTCTGGCCCAGGTAAGCTAAGCTCCTCCTCTTCCTGCAGCAGCAGCAGCAGCAACAGAGGCAGCAGTGATGGTTCCACCAGAGAGACAAAGCTCGGGCTCAGTTTGTCACTCGGAATTGCTGCCAGGGCTGGCGATCAGCCAGCCAGTGAGAGCTCTGATGACTGTGAGCTTCTCCACGCCCCACCCCCCTGCCTTCTGCCAGGGCTTGCCTCCCGGCAGCAAATACGCCTCCGCAGGAAAGGAAGACTGGGCTTCTTGGCTGGAAACTGGCCAGGGGGGCCAGGGAAGGCACCCACACACAGACAGAGCCACCCTCCAGGGCCCACATCAGAGCGTCAGAGCTTTACGACAGGAAGGGAAAAGCCAAAAGCGAAAAGTCCAGGGAAGCCAGAAAACTGGCAAGGTCACCCGGGTCTCTCTGTGTAAGTTTCTGAGGCTGGATTGGACCCCAGTTCTGCTGGCTTCAAGGAAACCCTCTTATCCCCATGACAAAGAAAAACTAGGCTGGAGAACAAAGATTCGTCTAAATCTGGGGTTCAGGGACCCCTAAGGCTATGTGAATGCACTTCCAGAGTTCCATGATCTTGACTGGGAGAAAACAATTCCAAACTCATTCCAACATAATTGGAATAAAATTCTAATTCATTTAGAATACAATCGGATAACTTAAATAAAATTCCAATATAATAAAATTGTAATGTAATTAGAACTAAAGTTAAATTCCATTATAATTGAAATAAATGGAATTCCAATATAATAAGAAGGATTGGAATAAAATTGCAATATAATTAGAAAAAATAGGATAACTAGAATAAAATTCCAATGTAATAGAAATAAATGAGAATAATTGGAATAAATTGGAATGATTCAAATAAAATTTGAATGTAATTCATTACAACTGGAATTACCTTATTAATCTTATGTATACTATTTTATGAATTTAAAATGTTATTCTGATCCATAGGCTTCAGCAGATTGCCAAGGGTTCCAGGACACAAAGAAAGTGGAAAATACCTCCTTTAATAAGCAGGCACTTCTAAGTGCTTAGACTTGTTTTCCAAACCTTCCTCAATCTATAAAGTTGGGACATTCTGTGAGGAGCCAGGGATGAATAGAAATCCTTGTGTTTTCTTTTTCCTTGGGTTTGCCCTTCAAACAGTGGGTAGAAAGCTAGAATTGGAGTCGGAGGGCCTGAGTTTCAATCATTAAGCATTTTGATGTCACTTGAAAGGAGATCTCCAGTGGAGAGTTCAAGGATTTGTACTTGGCTCTACACTAGGGATCATATATCTGAATTATCTATCTTGAAGGAACTTTACTGATTTTCTAGGCCTATTCCTCATCTAAAGTCACATAGTTAATAAGTATCTGAGCTGGAATTCTAACTGGTCTGATGACATAAAGTTCAACTTTTGTTTAATTTCCCCATGCTGCCTTTCAACAATGTTATCAATGATCTGGATAACGGCAAAAATACCGTGATCAACAAAACTCAATGATGGAATTGAGATTCACAAAAAAGTCTCAATAGGTTAAAACACTGGCCTGAGTAAATTTCTTAAAGAAAAGTTTTTGTCTGAGTGTGATTCACTGAAACCAACATGTGCACATGTGCATGCTCTCTCTATCTTTTTCTTTCTCTCATCTCTATCTCTGTCTCTGTCTCTGTCTCTGTCTCTCTCTGTCTCTCTCTGTCTCTCTCTCTCTCTCTCTCTCTCTCTCTATATATATATATATATATATATATATATATATATATATATGTGTGTGTGTGTGTGTGTGTGTATCATACACAAATATGTAACATTCAGATAATTTTAAACAATAAAGAATATGAGGCCATTTCTCCCAGAATATCATTGTTTCTTATGGAAACATGCAATTCCCATTAACAAAGAATAGATCATGGGGCGTTACTGTATACATTGTGCTCATGATTCTGCCCATTTCATTTTGCATCAGTTCAAATAAGTCTTCCCAGGTTTTTTTCTGAACTCAGCATTTTTGCCTTTTCTTTTAACAACTAGCATTCCATTATGTCCATATACCACATCTTGTTCATCCATTCCTGAAGTGATGGACATCCTCGTTTTACATACTCTTCAAGTTTACCATATGGTGCCAAAGATTATTGACTTCACCTTTGCAACATCTCTAAAAATATATACTCCCTCTTCTCCTCTGACACTTCCACCACCCTAGTATAGATCCTTATATTCTCACACCTAGGTTATTTCAATAGACTGATGATAGATCTGCTGGTGTCTATTCTCTTCCTCTATCCTCCATTCAGGACTTTGGCATATCAACATAAATGGATGATTGGACCAGGTCTGAAAGTAGGTCTAAAATAGCAGGAACTAATAGCCTTCTGGGTTTTTTTCTTTTTCTGAAAAAATGGATATGTAGTTGGTAAATAGGTGGCAGTTTACTATTGGTGTGTCTATCATTTCTATAATTATCTTACTTTGGCAGAAGCTCTATAAGGCACATCAGGCTACTGAAACAGTCAGTAATGAACCATAAATCTTCTCTTTCCGAATCACTTTTTTCTACATAAAGGTGCTAGAAAGAGTACCTAAATAGGAAACAGGCTCTCTTGAAATATCAATTTTTCCAGTTAGAATGCGTTTCTTTCTTACTTTTCTGCAAAAGTATTTTCCTCTGCTTGTCAATGACCACATTCCTGCAAGGCAAATTTATAATGAGAAATGAAGTCATTTCCATAGTTGCTGAATACTCGAATTCTCCAAGTTACCTACAGTCTCTACCTAGGACTTGTGATTGCTAGGGGTGGAAAATCAACATACAAAATACATAAAGCAAAATAAACATTCAAAATACATGAAGCAATATCTATGTACAACAAAAACTTGCCTATTTTCTCACAGTGTATCAATCTCTGTGCATAATGTTCTCTGGATCTGCTCCTTTAACTCTGCATCAATTCCAGGAGGTCATTCCAGTTTACATGGAATTCCTCCAGTTCATTATTCCTTTGAGCACAATAGTATTTCATCACCAACAAATACTGTAATTTGTTCAGCCATTCCCCAATTGAAGGGTATTCCCTCGTTTTGCAGTTTTTTGCCACTACAAAGAGCGTGGCTATAAATATTTTTGTACATGGCTTTTTCCTCATGATCTCTTGGGGGGTATAAACCCAGCAGTGGTATGGATAGATCAAAGGGCAGGCATTCTTTTAGAGCTCTTTGGGCATACTTCTGAATTGCCATCCAGAATGGTTGGCATCCATCAGCAATGCATTAATGTCCCATTTTTGCCACATCCCCTCCAACATGTATTACTTTCCTTTGCTGTCATTTTAGTAAATCTGCTAGGTGTGAGGTAGTACCTCAGAGTTGGTTTGATTTGCATTTCACTAATTATAAGAGATTTAGAACATGTTTTGACGTGTTTGTTGATAGTTTTGATTTCTTTATCTGAAAATTGCCTATTCATGATCCTTGCCCATTTATCAACTGGGAAATGACTTGACTTTTTGTACAATTGATTTAGCTCATTATATATTTGAGCAATTAGACTTTGTCAGAGTTTTTTGTTATAACGATTTTCCCCCCATTTTGTTGCTTTCCTTCTAATTTTGGTGGCATTGGTTTTATTTGTACAAACCCTTTTTAATTTGATGTAATCTAAGTCATTCATTTTACATTTTGCAGTGTTCTCTATATCTTGCATGGTCTTAAATTCCTTTCCCACAGATATGACAGGTATACTAATCTATGTTCTCCTAATTTATTTATGATTTCACTCTTTATATTTAAGTCATTTACTCATTTTGAATTTATCTTGGTATAGGGTGCAAAATGTTGATTTAAACCCAATTTTTCCCATACTGTTTTCCAATTTTCCCAGCAGTTTTTGTCAAATAGAGAGTTCTTGTCCCAAAAGCTAGGGTCTTTGGATTTATCAAACACTAGCTTATGAGGTCTTTTATCCCTAGTCTATTTCAGTGATACATTGTTCTGTCTCTTAGCCAGTACCATATTGTTTTGATGACTATTGCTTTATAGTACAGTTTTGATGACTACAGCTTTATGGTACTGCTAGGCCTCCATATTTCATGTTTTTTATTATTATTTCCTTAATAATCTTGATCTTTAGTTCTTCCAGATTAATTTGGTTATGGTTTTTTTTTCTAATTTTATAAAAAAAAAGGTTTTTTTGGTAGTTTGATAGGTATGGCACTGAATAAGTAGATTAATTTGGGTAGGATTGTCATTTTTATAATATTAGCTTATCCTACCCAGGAGCAGTTAATGTTTTTCCAACTGTTTAGATCTAATTTTAATTGTGTGAAAAATGTTTTGTAGTTGTGTTCATGTAATTCCTGTGTTTGTTGTGGCAGACAGGTGACTA
The DNA here is from genome assembly GCF_016433145.1 of Gracilinanus agilis. Classification (NCBI taxonomy): domain Eukaryota; kingdom Metazoa; phylum Chordata; class Mammalia; order Didelphimorphia; family Didelphidae; genus Gracilinanus; species Gracilinanus agilis. The sequence continues at coordinate 18,055,839 of NC_058133.1, read as the reverse complement.
AATATTTTATATTGTCTACAATGATTTTAAATGGAGTTTCTCTTTCTCACTCCTGCTGCTGAGCTTTGTTGGAAATGTATAGAAATGCTGATGATTTATATGGGTTTATCTTATACCCCACAATATTACTAAGATTGTTAGTTATTTCCACTAGCCTTCTAGTTGATTTTCTGGAGTTCTTTAAGTATACCATCTTATCATCTGCAAAGAGTGATAGTTTAGTCTCCTCATTGTCTACTTTAATCTCTTCAATTATTTTTCTTCTCTAATTGCTACTGCTAGCATTTCTAGTACAATATTGAATAAAAGAGGTGAAAATGGGAATCCTTGCTTTACTCCTTATCTTATTGGGAAGGCTTCTGATTTGTCTTGATTGCAGATGATACTTGCTTATGATTTTAAATATATACTATTTATTATTTTGAGGAATAGTCCTATTCCTATACTTTCTAGTGTTTTCAATAGGAATGGGTGTCATATTTTGTCAAAGGCTTTTTCTGTGTCTATTGAGGTAATTATGTGATTTCTGTTAGCTTGATTATTGATATGGTCAATTATATGGATGGTTTTCCTAATATTAAATCATCCTTGCATTCCTGGTATGAGTCCCACCTGATCATAGTGAGTAATCCTCATGATCACTTGCTGGAGTTTTTTTGCTAGTATTCTATTTAAGATTTTTGCATCTATGTTCATCAGGGAGATTGGTCTGTAGTTTTCTTTCTCTGTTTTTGGTCTGCCTGGCTTTGGAATCAGTACCATATTACTGTCATAAAAAGAATTTGGTAAAACTCCTTCATTGCTTATTTTGTGAAATAATTTATATAGTATTGGGATTAGTTGTTCTTTATATGTTTGATAGAATTCATTTGTGAATCCATCTGGCCCTGGGGATTTTTTCTTAGGAAGTTCCTTGATGACTTGCTCAGGTTCTTTTTCTGAGCTGGGATTGCTTAAGAATTTTATTTCCTCTTTTGTTAATCTAGGCAATTTATATTTTTGTAAATATTCACCCATTTTACCTAGATTGTCATATTTATTGCCATGTAATTGAGCAAAGTAGTTCTTAATAATTGCCTTAATTTCATCTTCATTAGAGGTGAGATTGCCTCTTTCTTTTTTGATACTGTTAATTTGATTTTCTTCTTTTTTAATTAGATTGACTGATACTTTGTCTATTTTATTTTTTTCAAAGGATCAGCTCCTAATCTTATTTATTAATTCAATAGTTCTTTTACTTTCAATTTTATTAATTTCTCCTTTAATTTTTAGGATTTCCAATTTGGTTTATATCTAGACTTTTTTAATTTGTTTTTTTTTCTAATTTTTTTTAAGTTGTAAGCCCAATTCATTTATCTCCATCTTCTCTATTTTTGTGGTATAGGCCCTCAGTGACATAAATTTTCCTCTGAGTACTGCTTTTGCTGTATCCCATAGGTTTTTATATGATGTCTCCTCATTGTCATTCTCTTTAATGAAGTCTGTAATTGTTTCTATGATGTTTTTTGACCCACCTGTTTTGAAGAATTATATTATTTGGTTTCCAATTAACTTAAAATTTGCCTTTCTATTGACCTTTGTTAATTTTAATTTTTATGCATTATTATCTGAAAAAGTGGCATTTGTTATTTCTGCTTTTCTGCGTTTGTTTGCAATATTTCTATGCCCTAGTACGTGGTTGATCTTTGTATATGTACCATGTAGTGCAGAGAAGAAGGTATATTCCTTTTTATCTTTGTTAAGCTTTCTCCAGATATCTATTAATTTTTCTAGCATTTCATTCATTTCCCTTACTTCTTTCTTATTTATTTTTCAGTTTAGTTTATCTAGTTCTGAAAGGAGAAGTTTGAGATCCCCCACTAATATGGTCTTACTATCTATTTCCTCCTTGAGCTCCTTCAATTTTTCCTTTAGAAATCTAGATACTATACCATTTGGTGCATGGATGTTTAGTAATGATATTACTTCATTGTTTATAGTACCTTTTAGCAAAATGTAATTTCCTTCCTTATCTCTTTTAATCAGATTATTTTATACTTTGACTTTATCTGGTATCATGATTGCTACTCCTGCTTTTTTATTTTTATTTTTTTTTACTTTACATGATGCATAATATATTCTATTCCAGCCTTTTACTTTGAATCTGTAAGTGTCACTCTGGCTCAAATGTGTTTCTTGTAAAAAACATATAGTCGGATTCTGTTTTTTAATCCCCTCTGCTCTCCAAATTCTTTTAATGGGTGAGTTCATCACATTCATTTTGATTACTAACTGTGTATTACCCTCCATCATATTATCTATCCTCTTTAGATCCTGCTCTATTCCCTTTCACTCTATTCCTCTTCACCAGTATTTTGCTTTTTGTCACCCTGCACTTGTCTCTCCCTTCAATTGCCCCCTCCACTCCCTTTTCTTGTTTCCCTTCTACTTTCCTATAGGGTAAGATAGAATTCTATGCCCCACTGAATATACTCATTTTCCTTCTCTGAACTAGTTACAAAGAGAATGAAATTTAAGTACTATCCATCACCACCCTTATCCTCCCCACTCTTATTGATTTTTCTCACCTCTTATATAATTTACCCCATTCTTTCTCTCTCTTCCCTTTTCTCTCAGTGAAACCTTCTCTTTCAGTCCTTGACCAATTTTTTACATGTCATTTATATGCACACTAATCATATAATCAATTTGAAAAAGTCTCTGACTAGTAGCATTCTCAAGTCCTCTTCCCCAAGTTGGCAGACTGGCAGGATGTGATCAACCTGTCATGCCTGTCATACCTGGTAGTGGGCAGGGGATCTGAGCAGAAAAACTTCTTTAACAGAAACTGGCCAATCTAAGAGGCTTTAAAAATGCAACGCCTCATTGCCTTATTACCAATCTACCCAAGCTAGAAATACCAGTTAGAAATTTATATTTCTTTGTTCACCTCCACCTATTTAAGAAAGAGATCACAACTAAATTTTAAGAAGCAGATTTCAATTCTGGTGAGCTTTTGAATTTCTAAGGGACACAGACCACTTCTGTGTACCCTTCTCTAGTCACTATTCACCAACAAGCTTTGTAATTCAAAATAAGAGAGATAATGTCAAATTACCTTAAAGCCAAACTCAGCTGATCTATCACTCACCCAGAATTTTCACATCATAATTCAGAAATGTTTTAAGAAGATTTTTTACCAACCCATTTAGGTTTCTAATTATTTTTTTAAATTCTCTGTAATCCCCAGATATTTGTCACTACCTAGAAATACATGCAAGAAAGAGGAAAATAATTTGCCTATTACAGAACAAACAAAATCACAAAACAAAGATTTTCTCTACATTTTACCAAGAAATTAAACAACACTTAAAAATGAGATACAGTATAAGAAAATGAATTATTTTATAATTTTTCAATGATAGTAAATGCCAAATTAACAAAATATTCAATGTAGCTAGCTTATTTTTTTCTATTAAAAATAACAAAGTTGGAACAAATTCTTAGCTGAAGTTACCACAGGTTGTATGATGTCAGATGGTACAATACCAGGCCTTAAAAATAAAAATGAAAAATAAATAGTTTGGACTTTTTACAAAATTAAGATTTCTTTAAAAGATTGGACTCAAGTGCCAAGACAGAACTGGGCTAACAAGAGAGTCTAGCTGTAATGAGTATTTCACAGGCTTAAAGACTTTCCTGCGTTTAAGTTTTCCTTGGTGGAGGACTTTGTTTGCCAAAATAATAGCAAGGCTTTTAAAAATTATTTTTTAATTTCCAATTGAAATCTTTCATTCTAGTCAGGTAAGAAATTGGCTCTAGCAAAGGCAGACAAGACAACCTTCTGTCCATTTTAAAATTACCTCTTCCTCTCCTACAACTGTAGCTGCTTAAAACTTGACTCTCTCTCTCTCTCTCTCTCTCTCTCTCTCTCTCTCTCTCTCTCTCTCTCTCTCTCTCTCTCTCCCCCACTCCTCTTTTTTGGGTCACCTCACAAACAGATATGCACACACAGAGACACACAAAACAAACAAACAAAAAACATGAAGTTGTACAAAATTATGGCTAGCCTAATTAATGAATAGAACCTTCTCTTCTTCTCAAGACTTTTCTTGAGAGCTAAACCTCATGCAGACATTTCCACATGGCCTTACTCACTCCACTCAAGAGGTTGAGGGCACACTGGATATTTTTAGTTTCTGGATGCCCTCCCACTCCACATTTCAAGAACACCCTTGAGAAGGTAAATCTCACATAAAGACTCTTAACCAGGACCTACTTTAATGCTCAGCACTACACACAACTATTTACTCAAGTAAGCTTCTCCATCTATCTCTACGTTAGTCAACTCTAGAGTTCTTAATGCTAATGTACAAAACATAGACCTTCACAACGATACATTTAACACACACATACAAAAGACATATTTATTATATACACTCAAAGGACATAAGTGTTACCCATAGAAGATCTCATTATCAAGAACAGGGATAAATTTCCTACTACGTTCAACTCTTCAGAAAAAAAAATCACTCTGTGGAAGAAATGCTTCCATGTGATCCCAGTATTAAAGTGAAGCTTTTTCTTTTAAGCAAAAGAAAGATCGAGTAATCCCTTTTCTGGTTGCCCAAATTGTTAGGATTAAAATAATCATGAAAGACTGGCTTTTGGGTAAGAATATAAGTTTATTGGTTATATAAAGTTTACATATCAGCATTATAACTGATAAAGTAATACAGGGCTTCATGGCTCTCTCAGAACTAGATGCACTGTTTGGCATTTGATGTTCTTCATAGCTTTGCCTTTCCTACTTTTCCAGTTTTCTCACACCTTTTTATTTGCCCATGTAGTCTTACAAAATAAAAAAAGATACACGTTTACCTTCATCTTAGAATGAAGGTAGAGGAGCTATAAGGCTATGCAATGGGGGTTAAGTGATTTGCCCAGGGTCCCATAGCTAAGAAGTGTCTGAATTCAAATTTGAACTCAGGACCTCTTTTCTCTAGGTCTGACTTTGAATCCACTGAGCCAGCAAGCTGTCTACCTGCCCATGTACTTTTTGATTCAGTGACCCTGCATACCTCATTGTCCCATTTGTTGGCTCCAGAGCAGTATGTAGGCTTTTACCTATGCCTAAAAGGTGCTCCCTCCTCTACATTGATTACTGTTATAAAGAAAGAGAGGGTCCTAGGGAGATATAGATATCTAGCGAGGTAGATGTATCTCTGATTTCTCCCTAGGTGCTGGTGATCGGGGAACACCAACCCCAATTACCCTTGCAAGTTATTATAATTTCCCCTTTCAATAACAGTTGCCCAGGGAAGGACCCCAAAAGGTTAGGTGGATGGGTAATCCTTTCAGGTCCAACCTGGGATTGGATCAGTTATTAATATTGGGCTCTGATCAGCCTTGGATCACGTTTGTTATCTGACTGTGTTAGCTCCCTTCCCAAGGGTCGTGATATAAAGACCACTCAGGAAGGTACTTATTAAACACTCTTTATCTATGATCTATAATTAGAGAAAGGATAATCAGGATAAGGATTGGGGATTGGAGACCCTGTCAATCTAATATCTATAATGTATAATCACTTAGGGCTGGAGGCTATTGATTTAGTAGAAGCTTGAACTTTGTTCTTCACAATCCCTCTGGCTCAGCCTGGCCAATGCCAAGCCAGAGAGTGACTGCTCTTGCTGCAGTTGTATTGGTGATTTTATTCTCTCATCTTCTTTACTATCAGTGTTTGGTGATGTATTAGCTCTCACAGTCTTCAGGAAATATTCAGATCCTACAAACCCTCTGCTTCATATACCTCCCAGCCTCCCTTCACTACCCAGGGACCCAGAGACCTAAAGAGCTAGGAAGATTCAGAGACCTAAAGACCTAAGGGATCAAAATCCAAAAGACCAAAGACCAAAAACTCCTCTAGGTGGCAGTTAGGGTTATTTATACCCCCAGGCCAACTGACTTTTGCCACTGGCTCAAGGCATCTGGGAACATTCCAATCTCTCCAACTGCCTGCCTTGTCAAACAAGGTGACATCTAACATTTCTCAGGATTTGAATATAACATTACTGATCTCCCTGGCTTCAAGTCCCAACTAAAATCCCACCTTCTACATGAAGCCTCCTTGAGCCCTTCTTAAATCCAATGCCTTCCCTCCATTAATTATCTCCTATTTATCCTGTATATAGCCTGCTTTGTATATATTTGTTTTGGTGTTGTCTCCCCCTTTACATGGTAAGCTCCTCAAGGGAAGAGATTTCTTTTGCCTCTTTTTGTATTGCTAACAATTAGCACAGTGACTGGCACATAGCAGGCAGTTAATAAATGTTTGGCAATACACACACATACACACAGATAAGTAAATTCAAGCTATACACAAAGCAAATTCAAAGTTAAGTTTGCTCTTCACATACAGGCACTAGCTACTGTAGAAATTAGGGAAGACCTCCTGGAGGAGGTGGCATTTCGTAAAATGAGCTTTCAAAGACATTAAAGATCCCAAGGGCTATTTTGCATGAGTCTTGAGCCATCTAGTCTTTTACTTCCACAAATTGTTTAACTTTATTGTATTGGGCTTCCCCCACTATAAAACAGGGATAATGATTGCATCTACCTTACTGGATTATTGTGATGATGAAATGAGAAAATATTTGTGAAGCTCTTAACATAGTGCCTGCAACTGGGAAGATACTATTTAAATACTATTTTTAGGCTAGTGTTGTGAAGATCAAAGAAGCACTTTGCAGGCCTTAAGGTTCCCCTTCCAGTCTCTCCTCCATTCAGGTAGCAAAGTGATTTTCCTAAAGTCCAAGGCTCCATGTGTAATTAACCCTCCTTAATGAAATCCAGTGGCTCCCTATTACCTCCAGGATCAAATATGAATGTGTGATGTTTAAATTCTCTGTACCTTTGTACTTTATTGTCTTCAGCTTTTCTTTTATATTTCTCTCTTCTACCCACTCTACTTTCCAGACACATTTGGCTAGTCTCCTTGCTTTTCCATGCAAAAGACATTCTATCTTCTGTTTCCATGTGTTTAAAGTGGTCATCCCTCTTGTGTAGAGGGCTTTTTCTCCTCACCTGTGTATTTTGGGCAAGTCGAGGCAAGTCAACAAGAGTTAATTTGCTTACTATATGGCAAATGTACAAAAAAGACAAAATAAAATAAAAAGCCCAACACCTGTCCTCTAGGAGCTTCCAATCTAATGGGAGAGACAACTACTTAGAGACAAGATACATGTAGGATAAATTGGGGATAATCTAGAGAGGAAAGCCCTAGCATTAAGGAACATCAGAAAAGGCTGCTTGAAGAAAGCAGGGTTGTGGATGAGACCTGAAGGAAGATAGAAGACAGAGATGAGGGAAGGGAGAAAACTCTATGGATGGAGGGCAGCCAATGAAAACGAACAATTGGGAAATGGGGTGTCTTGGAAAAGGAATAAGCTTTAAGGAGGCTGGTGTCATAGGAAATGAGAGATGTAAGAAGTCAGGAAAGGAGAAGGAGGTCAGGTTATGAAGGGCTTTAAAGCCAAACAGGATTTAATTTTTAATCCTAGAGATGATAGGGAATCCTTGAAGTTTATTAAATGGCTATGTGTCTATGTGTGTGACATGTTCAGTCCTTGTCTTAAGTCATCCTTCCATCCTGCCTGAGATGAGGAGCTGAGAAGAGCTGCTCCCTCCTTTCTGATGTGGAGAGGACTCTCCCTTGTGGCAATGATGTGCTATAACAGGCGTTGTGTCTCCACTCCCAGCCAAGATATTCTATCTACCTTCATTTCAATCCAATGACCTTTCATTAAGCCCCTACTAGGTGCACAATACCAAATTGGGGGCTGAGCATAGAGAAAGAAGCAAGACATTGCCCCCAGCCCTCAAGAAGCTTTGGTATTCCTACTTAATTCTCTCCTGGGATTCCTCATCTTACTGCTATCTGGCTAACCTCATGGAGGAGTCAGGGCTGAATTCTGATTCTAGATTCCTGGAAGGTTAGAGTTAAAGAGACCTTTGAACCCTCTACCCATACTAGACTATTCATTTCCAAATTCCCATTCCCTCACCTAGTGCTTGATGTCTTATTCTGAGCATAGCAGAGACTTAATCAATGATTGGCATGTTGAATCTCTAGTAGGGATCACCTAGACCTAAGGATGGATGGGAAAACTGAGACCCAGAATGGGGAAGTGACTTTCCTAAATTCATACAACAAAGTAGTGTCTAAGCCAGGAATCTGGGTCTTCTGATTTTCAAAAAACAACACGATTGTTAAGTACACACACACACACACACACACACACACACACACACACATTCACAGGTGCACTGCAGCCGGATTGAACTGGCTTTTGAGAGTTGATTGTAAGATTTTCAGTGTGAATATTTGGTCCTCTTGAATTGGCAAATCCAGATGAAGACCGGATTTATTATTTTGTGATTGTTTAGATAAGTGAGTAACAGAGAAAATATTAATAATGTAAAGTAAACTTCGAAGGGTGTTCTGAATACATTTTCCCCTGGAGAGATGGTTGTTCAAAACACTTGCCGGCACCCCCTGAAGATCTGTAGATGTGTTATTACAGGTGCAATATTAAACTGAGTGACCCGAGTCTTTCCAGTTTGTTCTTGTGGTCTGGAGGAGAGCTTAATGGATTTGATTTGAAAGTTGTGAATAAGCAAATACAATAAGATCATAAACTGCAAACAGATGGAAGGGACCATAGTGGGTGTGAGTTGTACTTCAAGGAGACTCCTTTCTGCAACAAGCTGGCAAGGACTCATCTCGCCTTTATTTGAGGTGCTAACACATATGAAATGTTTTGCAAAATTTAAAGTGCTGGAGAGGTACTAGATATTATTATTATTCATTATTATTAACCTCCAGTAAAGGGAACTCACCACCTCCCAGGACAGGCTATTACAATTTCAGATAGTTGTAATCGATCATTAGGAAGGTTTTACTTTGTTGTTCAATCGTGTCCAACTGTCCATGACCCCATTTGGGGTTTTCTTGGCAATGCTACCAGAACAGTTTGCCATTTCATTTTCCAGTTCATTTTACAGATGAGAAAACTGAGGCAAACAAGGTTAAGTAACTTACCCAGAATCACACAGCTAAGAAGTGTCTGAGGCCAGAATTGAACTTATATAGGTGAGTCTTCATGACTCCATGGAACCACCTACCTGCCCAAGTTTACCTAACAACCAGCCCAAAGTCAGTGCTTTGCATCCTTCTACTTCCCTTGCAACTTTGCTCTTTGGGACTAACCAGAGAAAACTGAACTGTCCTAAAAACTCTGCAAAATATAATAAGGTGGTCCCCTAGTCCCTCAGAGTTCTCTCTTCTCTGAGTTCAATATAATAATAGCTAGCATTTACATGCCACTTTAAGGTTTGCAAAAATGTTTGCACCTATTACCTCATTTTATCGCAAAATAACCCTGAGAAGCAGATGCTATTATGGACTCATTTTATAGGTGACAAAACTGAGACAGACAGGATTTAAATGATTTGAGCAGGGAGCATAGGAAGAACCTGATACCACATTTGAACTACCTTGGGAGATAGGTACCATTATAAACCCATTTAACATGTGAGGAAACTGAGGCAATTAGGGTTAAGTGATTTGCCTGGGGTCTCTGAACAAGTAAATGGCTGAGACAGGATTTGAACTCAGATCTTCCTCATCACTCTGTGTACTTTGGAATCCTCTGGTTACCTTAGTTCCTTCAAATGATGCTTCTGTGTCCCCGTCTTCAGTTGCCTCCACTTTCTTGTTATCCCCCTCTCTACTTTACCCAGGCCCATTCCCCCAACACTGATTCAGTTGTGACTGGACAACAGCTACTGGGATTGTGGTTTCAGAATTTTCCCTTTGCTTTGTTAAGGACTGAGAGGTTTTTATCATCCCTTGTATTAAGTCCCATCTCTGTTTTTTGTTCTGTCTCCAACTTGCCAGAGTTGTTTGTGGCTCATGGTCAGGTTTCGCCAAAGTCACCAGAAAAGCCCAAAGCTCAAATATGGAGAAGGTTGATGAAGCCTTCTTTCCTCAGAACACGAGCAACATTTATAGGAGAAAGTCAAACATCACTCTTATTCTGCAGTTTAAGAAACTGAGGTTCAGAGAGAGGCAGGGACTGACCCAGGGTCATAGCACAAAGAAGTGGGAGAGGCAGGATTGAAACTCAGGTTCTTCACATTTAACATGCCTTGTGCCATCTCACTCCTGCATCTTCAAGAGCTCTCTCTTACTAGGACCCTTTCTTTATCCATAAACAGACTCAGTTCTCTCCAATGCAAATCAAACTTCCCTTGACCCAGCTGAACAACAGCCATATGAACAGGACTCTCTACTAACTCTGACTCACTGGGCTCATTATTAAATCTTCAGGATGAGCATCTCAGAAATCCCCAAATGCTACAAATTGGGGCTCCATTTATTGTTTTGTTGATTGTCCAGTCTTAGAAAGTGATGGAGAAAAGTAGATTAAATTTAAAAGTGTTTGTTGCGATTTTTTTCAGAGACTGTTGTCATATATTTACTGATAACTCCCTGATCCTGTCTCAGAAATCCCCAAATGCTACAAATTGGGGCTCAGTTTATTGCTTTTTATTGATTGCCCAGACTTAAGAAAATGATAGAGAAAAGCAGATTCAATTTACAAGTGTTTCTTGTACTTTTTTTTTTCAGAGACTCTATTGTCATACATTTACTGATAAACTCCTGATCCTATCTTTGTGATCTTTTTTGAAAGGCAAGTCCATACCAACATCCTTTGCTTCTTTCACTGGACTCCTGACAAGGAAATTCAATTTGTAATACACTTTTTGACCCTGGTCAGGCCACTTAATCTTTGTCTGCCTCAGTTTCCTCATTGTGTAAAATATGTAATCTCATCTACTCAGGATTGCTGTAGGGATAAAATGAGTTAATATTTGTAAAATGCTTTGCAAACCTTAATGTACAGACACCCCACCCAAATCATGACTTTCTCCATCACAGTTCTGATATATTGTGGGTTGACATATGAAATCAAATGGAAATTTAGGGGCAGTTTTGCAGAAGCTGCAGATGATGGGTGAAGGCCAGCAGATGACACAGAAAAAAGTTTAGAAACTATATATAGCCTATGACCAAATACTTAGCCCAAATTTTACAATAAGGTATCATAATCCACCCCAATAAAAGAAAAAGAACAAATTCAGACTTCTCTAGTAGGAAGGGAGAGCCAATTTGTGCCCCTAACTCCCTGTGATGTGGAAATGATACCTGCACTATATAAATGTCGTCTGCTTATTAAACAAGGCAGTAAGGTGGCTCAGTGGATAGAGTGCTAGCTCTGGAGTCAGTAAGGCATCTTCCTGGTTCAAATCTGCTCTCAGACATTTACTAGCTGTACAACTATGGGAAAGTCACATTACTCTGTTTGCCTCAGTCTCCTCATTTGCAAAATGAGCTGGAGAAGGAAGTGACAAGCCACTCCAGTATCTTTGCCAAGTAAACTAAAAAATAATGGAATCATGAAAAGTTAGATATGACTGAAAAAAGCTGTTTCCAAAACACTGAGCTATCTTCCAAGTGGTTTTGTGAGGTTCCAACGAAATAATAGCTAGAAAACACTCTGCAAACCTTAGAGCACTATCAAATGCCAATTATTATTATCCTCTAGTCACCTGGCTTCCAATCTATTGATAATTTCATTCAAAAAGCCTTGTATTTCATTCCTATTGAACTCAAGTAATATTAGTGGACCAATACAGGGCTCTACTGAAAATGTTTGTTTAGCATCTGGGCTCTTTAGAGGGAAAATATGAAAACACAGACTTTTAAAAAGTCATAAATAACATTTTTATTTTCAATTCTAAATCATTTTGCTCCTTTTTTGTGGCAAGTTGTCAACATATTTTATTTATTTCATTAAATATTTCCCAATTAAATGTAAAAAAAGTAATTTTAAATTAAATGTAAAAAATATTCATTTTTAAATCTTTACCTTTCATTTTAGAATCAATACTAAATATTGACCAAGGCAGAAGAGCAGTAAGGGCTGGGTAATAGTGGTTAAGTGACTTTCCAGGGTCAAACAGCTAAGAAATGTCTGAGGTCAAATTTGAACCCAGGACTTCCCCTCTCTAGGCTTGGCTCTCAATCAACTGTATCACCTAGCTGAAACTTAGAATTCATTAAAAAGGTTTTGAGTTCCAAATTCTCTCCCTCTCCTTGGGAAAGCAAACAATTTGAGATTAATTTTGCATGTGTTGACACACTTTTAGGATTACTATGCATTATTAACACTTAATACATCAAATCTAGTCAATCAACAAAATAATTTAAGAGGTGTAAAAGCTCATGCAGAAGATTTAACAAAGGGCTCTCTCCACGCCCCCTTCTGGCTGACTCAGAGCAGAATGGGGTTCCTCAGTGACTGTGGGCTCCCCTGGAACTTCTGAGCAGAGGCTGGAAGAGAAGACAGATGCTGAAATTTAAAATTTGCTTCATGAAGACCATAAGCAGACCAAAAGGTGCTCATCAGTTTTTTTTAAAACTCCCTTTCTGTCTCAGTATCAATTCTAAAACAAAAGAGCAGCCAGGGCTAGGCAATGGGGATTAAGTGACTTGCCCAGGGTTGCACAGCCAGGTAGTCCTTGAGGCTGGATTATGACCCATATCCTCCTAACTCCAGGTCTGATGCTCTATCCACTGGGCTACTTAGCTGCTCCTGACAGAGTGTTCTTCTTGCCCTCAGATGCAGAATGAGGATGACTGACCCACTAATACCCTGTTTGCCCTTCTAAAGAGACCCAATGAGTCACAGTTCCACCCACAATTTCCTCTTCTCTATTTATAGATTATAATCCCAGTAAATTATAAAGTCATTGAAACTATTTTTGTTTTGTTTTGTTTTCATTTTTCATTTCTAGTCCTAAACACAGTGCCTTGCATGTAATGGTTGCTTAAGAGGTAGTCAGGCAGCTAAGGAACATAGTAGAGAAGGTTTGGGACTTGGGGTGAGGCAGTCTAAGTTTGAACTCTGTCTTAGATCCTTAGCTATGTGATCAGTAAGTAGCCACTTAAGTCTTCTAAGACTCATTTTTCCCATGTGTAAAATGGGTCCCTGTTTCCAAGAATTGTTTTGAGGACAAGATAACATGGATAAAAGCACTTTGCACACCTTTATAAATAGTTATTATTGAGTTGAAGTCTGATTTCATTTATTATATTGATGTTAGAAAGATAAGCCATTAATTAAGTGCTTACTCTCTACTGGGGACTGTGATGAATGCTAGGGATACACCAACAAGCCAAAGAGATTGTTCCTCTATCAAGGACTTTACAGTCTATTGGGGGAATATAATACATACAGAAAAGATGGAAAGTGTTTTCTAAGTTCTGCATCCAGGCAAGATAAGGCTGAAGCTGATCTATCAGAGACCAAGGGAATTCCAGGGATGGGTTCTAAGGTTCTACTGGGAAGAGATGGTTATATTGAGGTGATAAGCTAGCTTCATTTTTTTTCAACACATCAATTTGTTGGTCAGTGGACAAAGATGTCAAATTTACAGTCAAATAAATATTTAAGGACTATTTGTAAACCATTATTATTAGAACTCCCTCCCCATTTTCTGTCATTCTATCATTTTTCAAGAGAAAATTAGATGGGACTCCCACAGGCCAAGACAAAATGATTCAATGGACCAGGAATGGATAGCATTTGGAGTCATGAAGACCTAGGTTCAAATTTCTCCTTAGATTTTTTCCTAGCTATATGACTTTTGATAAATTCCTAACTTCCCTGTACCTCAGTTTCCTCATCTAAAAAAGAAGGGGTTGGACTAAATGGCTACTAAGAGCCCTCCTAGCTCCCAAATTGATCTTATAATTGTGGGACTTTAGTTTGCCACCATTGTTTGAAAATATTTATTTGAAAACTTTTCAACAAGGTAGAATCTTCCAGAGCTTACATGTTACTAGTGGCAACTCCAGCCTCTATATGAAGCATAAGATCAGGATTTTGTGGAGGCAAAGAGACAAATAATGATGACTCCTTTTATAACCATTTATATTATATATATAATTATATATTTCTATATCTGTATATATAACATACATATATTATATATATATATATAGTCTATAGATTCTATAGATCATTTCTATAATCATTTCAGTATTATAAAATATTGGCTGACCTCAATTCCAAGCATCATTTCCCTGGGATTTCTCAAACATCACAGGCTGCCAACCTATGTAAGTCCAATAAGGTAACTGGTAAACAGTCTCACACACAAAGCATTTAAGTTGGAAGATGCCTCGGGAATTGTCTAGTACACTCCTTTCATTTTCTTTTTCTAAAGTATTAACTTTTTGAAAAAATACACATAGAAAAAATTGTTAATTATTTTCTGACAATTTGAAATTCATATTTTCTTGCTCCTTCCTCACTACTCTGAGGAGATAAATANAGAGGTGCTGCCCTCTCTCTCTCTCTCTCTCTCTCTCTCTCTCTCTCTCTCTCTCTCTCTCTCTCTCTCTCTCTCTCTCTTCTCTCTCTCTTAAAAGTAGGAAGAGAAAAGAAGTAGTATATAATACAGGTGAAAGAGCCCCAGTTCAGGATTGAAAAGACCTGAGGTTCAAATACCACCTTTGGTGTTTACATTTATGAAAGAGAAAGAGAGTATACTTTTTGCCTGGTTCATAATTTGATGTTTTGTGGGATTTTTTTCATTTTTATGTCTGTGTGAGATTTAAAATGAATGGAAGCTGCAGAGAGGAATATTTCTCAAAAGTATCATGGTCCAACAATGCAATAAATTGCCCAAGGACACTACAGGTTCTCCCTCAATGGAAGTTTTCAAGCTGAGGCTCTGTGACTATTTCACAATTGGATTATAATGTACATTCTTTTTGTAGGGGCAGGGTAGACTTAATGGCTTCTGGGTTCTCTTCAAATTCTGAGATTCTGTGATTATATCTTGAAAAATTCCTGAAGCATAAATATCTTCTACAATATCCTCAATAAGTACTTAATCATCTAGCCTCTACTTGAAGTCCTCTTATGACAGTAAACTCAATATTCCTTGAGCCATCTCATTCTACATTAGACAGCTCTCAGTGTTAGGTTGTCTTTTCTAATACTAAAATCTGAGTTAAAATGAGTTAAAATCTGTTTCCCTATTGATTCTGATCACTAGTCCTGTCTGTCTTTTGAGGCTAAGTAGAATTGGTTTAATCCATCTCCCACATCAGGGCACAAGTACAAATCCCATGATGGTTCCTTATTCCCCATGTGACTTTGGTCAAATCACTTATTCTCTCTGGGTTTCTACTTCTGTAACCCAAAGGGATTGGAGTAGATGATTACCTATAATGTTTACTTGAGCTCTAAACTGATAAATCCTTGATAAACATACATCCATCCACTGCTCCAAGTCATCCCCACTATTTTATTAAGCCTTCTTTGAAGCCAAGTAGTCTTTGGCTTACATTCTTGATAGCAAATCGAAACTTCCATCTATTACACAGGCCACTGTTGCCCCGTCCCCCCAAAAGTCACAAATCACACTTTGAAAGTGTGTTCTTTCTTTACATCTTTTTTCAATCAGAGGCTAATGGCCATATATCCACACCCCAGGAGTCCAGGGCTCTTTGTGGTCTGTTGCCTGGAAAAAATGCTTAGGAACAGATGTCCACATAGCCTAAGGAACTCCGTCAGCTGGGATCTATTCCAGGGTTCTCATGTCTCTGTGTACAACTTAGTCCTGGCCAGTGGTGTTAATGAGACCCAGGTTAAGGGTCTGATCTAAAGAGAAAGACCCTTTTCCATGGCTTTAGGCTGTGCCCTTGACTTTGGCTAGCTCGTATGCAGACCACCATCTTGGGAATGGATGTCATTAGTCCTGGGGTATGGGGAGTGTGCAAGAGGCTGTGGGAGAAGGAATGTCGATTTCTTAAGAAGGGCTCAAAGCACTTTTCTGCTGAGGGTGGATTAGTAGTAACATTTACTGATGAAACCATGGAATGACTTAGTTTCACAATGTGCTGTAATTTTTCTCCTTTTTACCCATAATTTACTAATTCTGGATTAATGAATGATCTAGGTTCTCCTTCCCCAAGTATTCCTTCCTCATGGATCTTTCCTTTCTGGTCAGAAGTGTGGGAAGAGTAAAACATATTCAAAACAGCTCTATCTTTGATGTAATATATTTGTGACCTTGGCTATTTCACTATGAAGTGACCTTTACACTTCATTTTCTGCATCTGTGTAATAAGGATCATAATGATGACAATGCTTCTTCCCTTCCCAAGCTTGTAGAGAGGGTCAAATCAGGCAATTAGCATGAGAGAATTTACAAAAAACACATATTGTCACACAATCTAGATTCTAATTCCATTCATTACAGTAATTGTTTTTACTTTGAAAAAAATATTACAAACTTAATAAATGCCAACTGAAATATACATTTTCATGTCCACAGTAGAACAGAAGAAGACATAAAACTATAGATTTTCATTTGTAAGAGGAAAGGCTCACTAAGAATTCATGTTCTCTGACTTCAGAGCACTGTGCCCCACTTCCTCCAAAAAAGATGGCATTTACTAAAAACAAGGGAATAAAGAATGTAATAAGTATTTATTCCATTATTAAATCTTCAGTGTCTTAAACTCAAGACCCATGGGATTCAGAGTGAAACTAGTGGTGCAATGGATAGAGCCACTGGGATTAGAATCAGGAAGATTCACCATCCCAAGTTCAAAATCAACCTCAGAAATTCGTTAGTTCAGCATGCCACTTAATTCTGCTTGCCTCAGTTCCTTATCTGGTACATGAGCTGGAACAATAAATGACTAACCATTCCATTATCATTGCCAAGAAAACCTTAAAATGGGGTCATGAAGAGTCAGACATGATTAAAATGATTCAACAACATGCATGTAAGTTAATAGAATGAACTGAGATGCAGCCCATGCAGAACAGTCTAACAAGCTAAACTGTTAGCCTTGTAAGAAACCCCAAATCAACTTCTGCCAAAGTCCAGACACAGAAAGAATCCTCATCCCAGAATTGTCATTTAAGACATATCCTAGCCCAGAACTAAGGGCAGATGACAGGCAGGGAACCTCAGGAGTGGAGGGACACACACAGACAGACAGACAGAGACAGAAAAAGAGACAGGGACAGAAACAGAGACAGAGACAGGCAGAGATAAAGAGACAGACACAGAGACAGAGACAGAGAGAGGAGGCAACACCTCTGCACCTAACACAGAAACAGAGAGAGGCAGCCGTAACATGATGATGATTAACAGACAGAAAAAGACAGATAGACAGACAGACAGACAGACACACACACACACACACACACACACACACACATCTCTTTCTTCTCCCCTCCTTCAGGATAAAATTCCAGACCAAGGCATCCACACCTCAGCTTCCCCTTGGTACATTCCACCTCCAGGCAGAGTTATCACACTCACTTATTTAAGTCCAGGACTGCATCTCTCACTCATCCCATTCTTGGTCACCCCTGTGTTTCTTTTCACTAACCAGATCACCTGTCCTTCAGACCTGTGGCTTCCCTTGACAACTAGAGGTCCAAGAAAGATGAGAGACAAGAACACAGTTTTATCTTTCAAAACCTCTCCCCATGGAAGCCTCATGTTCAGAGCTGGGGTCATACCCAAGGCTCCAAGGCAATCTCTACCCACTCCTGGTTCATCCTTGATTGGTGAAAGCAAGACATAGAAGGGAGGGAACCATTTAGTTGGTGAATGTCACAGGGAAGTCTTCACATAACTGGGATTCAGAATGAGAATCAAGGCCACCTCTAGGATTTGATTCCTGCCCACCTCTGCTCCAGCCACAAGTGGTAGAGATAGAATCTGTCTCATTTCCAGTAAGGATATTCCTCCTCCTCTCTACAGCCCTCCCTGGCTCTGTCAAAAACTTGACAAAATTTGAGTATGATGTCAACAGAAATTTACTGAGGAAGAAAAAAGCAGTGGCCCTCTTATTTCCAGCAAAACTATTTTAAAAGGGAGGCAGCATCATGTATGGGAAAGAGGGAATTGTTTGAAATCCTGACCGATACATGTAAGTATGGGAAAGCTGACAAAGTCACATACCATCCCAGGGCCTGTTTCCTCAACTACAAAATAAGAAGGGGGGTGGATTAGCTGACTCTGAAGATCCCTTCCATATCTAAATACCTGATTCTACGACAATAATTCAACATGGAATCCTAGTAAAATAAAAACATTTCCTATGACCTAGAGGTGAGTAGGGAAATTCATAGCATTATCTCCAACTATCTGTTGTGGAAACTCTAGGATCTCTCCCTAGTCTAACAGGCCCACAACTATGATACTGTTCCCTGTATGTATGTATGTATGTATGTATGTATGTGTGTGTGTCTTTGGGGGCATGTTTAGATTCTTATTGAGGGAGGGATTGATCTAGATAGGGGATTCTTAATCTATTACTTTTGTGTCAATCTGGTGAAACCTACAGACCCCTTTTCATAATAATACTTGGTGCCTGGGCTCCTAATTGGAGGAAATGCTAAATTTCAGTTAGAAGTTAATGAAAATAAGGACAGATGGAATTCCACCCCCATCCAAGTTCATGAACCTTCTGAAATCCATCTCTGGATCCTTTCAGGGTCTTTGGAGCCCTTGGACAAGACAAGATGCCACTGAGGTCCCTTCCAGCTCTAAGATTCTGTGATTCTATGAAACAAAGAGCCTTCATATCCCAGCTGGTGGCACATTTGTTAAGGGATTTGAGAGCTTTCCAGCCTTGGATACCAAATGTTTACCAGCTCTTGGGGCTTCTGGCTCCAAGTTACTCAATTTTTCAGTGGTTCCTGTGTTTATTTCATTTTTCCTAATCACCTGCAGATGACTTCAACCACCAGGTGCTGAGCTCTCAGCTCGCCCCAGGTTGAAAGGGTGGTCTGGGGCATGGAGTCCAGATGCCAACATCCAAAAGGTCTAGTATAGCCTTGAAATAGAAATGAATTGATATGTACTGTACTAAGGGGCTCTGAAAGGGATCATATATAGAAGCTTTCCCAGAGGGGGAAGACAAAAACTAAGGGCCCACCAGGTCTTGGAGGAGAAACATAGCAAGTGGATTGTACCCTACTAGGGTAAGAAGTGTGAAAATGAGAGTTAATTTTGGGGAGTCAAAGGTTATGAAGTAGTAAATTATATAAAAAGCCATGGGGAGGATAACAAAAACGAATAAACAGGAAATACTTTTCTTGTAAAATTGTAAATGGAGAGCACTATATAGAATTATAGGAAAGAAATTAGTTTTAAATCAACAATTCTGAAATTATTTTATGGTGTACTAGTAAATTATTTTATGCTATAGTAGTCTCCAGTTTTTTCTGTATGCTTCCATCATTCATTGATTATTTTCTTAAACCCTTATCTTCTGACTTAGTAACAACTTTAAGACTAGAGTTAGGCAAATAGGTTAAGTGACTTGCCCAGAATCACCCAGGTTCTCCCTACTCCTGGACCAACACTCTAAGCATTGTACTATCTAAATACCCCCATTCATTCAGTCTTTATCTTACTAATATATCTTGTATTACCCTAAAAATTCTATTTTCTGCCTTTGCTTGCTCTATTCCCTATTCTTGAATGTCTTCTTTACATTACCTGCACCTATTTCTATTATTTATCTTTATCTATTTCTGTTATCTCTCTACCTTCTTATCTCTCTCCTTTCATATTTATGTTTTTAGCTATTGCTAAAAAGATTTTGATATTCTTTGTTTTTTATGTCTACTTGATTTTGTAATATCCCTCCTCTTCCCTTACCTAAGGATTCAATACTTGTAAGAA
This sequence comes from Gracilinanus agilis, assembly GCF_016433145.1. Classification (NCBI taxonomy): domain Eukaryota; kingdom Metazoa; phylum Chordata; class Mammalia; order Didelphimorphia; family Didelphidae; genus Gracilinanus; species Gracilinanus agilis. Next base: position 18,036,000 of record NC_058133.1, on the reverse strand, counting down.
AGAAAGAAGGAAGGAAGGCTAGACAGATTTTTCTTTTTCTTCTCAATCTTACTGATCTCTATCCTAGAGATAATTGTTATTGTAATCTTATTAATTTAAAGCAACCTCTCATAGAGTTTATAATAGTTTGAAATTCCTCCTTTAAGAAAAATGTGTTCATCTATTTTGACCATCTGAATTGTCCTCCTTCTCATTCTTTGTGTAAAGAAGCCCTAGCTAATATTCAAAAGAAGGTAGGTGGTATAGTGGAAAGAGTATAGAATTAGGAAATCTTGAGTTCAAATTCTACTTGAGACACCTTCTACTTGTATCATCCTGGGGAAATCATTTTACTCTTTTATGTTTCAGATCCTCCAATAGGGATCATAATATTACCAATCTTACATGACTCTTGTGAGGTTCAAGTGAATCAACGTATGTAAAGCACTTCATAAGTCTTGAAGCTCTCTATAAATTTATTAAAATTATAATAATTATTAAACCAAACTTCTTTGACCACCTCCTCCAAAAAGTCTTACTTCATTTGCTTTGTATTTCTCTCACAGACTTTCATTTAAGTCTTTGTATTATAATTATCTAAGAATGTGTCAACCTCCTACTACACAGTTAAGATTTCATTCTAAGCTAACCTTTTTGTCTTTCCTTGTGATTACTAAAGTTCTCAGACACAATCAATACTTAAGTCTTTTTTGAAGCACACAGCAGCCAATTATGTGTGAATCTCGGTAAGGAATCCAAATTTGACCTTTAAATTCTTCTTGGGAAAGATCACTGCTGGTTGGAGGAATCAGAAAAGACTTTAGGAAGGAAGCAACATTTGGACATTTGAAGAAGATGTCATATTTTAACAGATAGAGATGAGAGAAAAGCATCCTTGGCATTTCCAGTGGCTGCTACTCCGCTCATTTAAATAATAAATTAACACCAACTCTGTGCTCACTATCTTTCTTGTTGTTCTGAAGCAATAGAGGTCTGTTGACCCTCTGATTGGTTGAAATACAACCTCTCTGCAAGAGTCAGTTCTGGAGATTATGTCTGACACAGCCTTCCTCCCTTTATCCCTACCACTCACTCGGTTCTGATATGAAAGTTCCTAACTTCTACACTTCCATTATTGGCTTTGGCCATTTGGAGCATTCATAACCTGACCATACCAAGGCATCTACAGAAGCAACTGCTCAAGTGCCTCTCACTCCTACCATACATGCACACACACACACACACCCTCTGTGTATGTATGTCTACATATATGTCTACATAATGTGTCTATATATACATGTACATGTATGTATACCGCTGTATGGAATTATGAAGGACTATTAAAAGGGGCCATTCCTCTCTTTCTCTCTTTATGTGTGTGTGTACCTAGATAGATAGATCTCTCTATATATATCTCTCTAGTTATTAAGGATGGTTATGATCGTTGTTGTTGTTTTAAGACAAAGCCTCTTAAAGAAAACACAACCCTATTGCTATACAGGCACAGCCCCAACTGTTTAGGAGGCTAAAACTCTGGTCTTCATCTTAGCTTAGCAGCTGAATTTGAGACTATTGTCTTTTCCTACCATTTTCTCTTTGCAATTCCCCAACTCTCACCCCTGGTTCCCAACACTTGTTGCTGTCATCATGTTTTCACCAAGACAAAGAGGCAGTAAATATGTTTGGCAACAACCCATCAATAGCAACTGGCAACAGAAGGGATTTCTAGCAGGGCAGAGGAAACAGCTTGGTCCATGTGGCTGCTGAATTATCTAACTATTAAGAGATTGAGCCCATAGAATCCTAATATTCTCTTTCCATTTATCTCCCCACTCTCTCCCTTGAGCAACTTCAGAGAGATCCAAACTCTCAACCTCTAGGTGTCCATCCATCCATCCATCCATCCATCCATCCATTTATAACACATTAAATATCTTATATGTACATGGTTATTTGCACACTGTCTCTCCCATTAGAACATCCCTCAAGACCAGTGACTATCTTATTTGCTTTCTTTGTATCTTCAGCATTTTGTACAGTGTCTGGCACATAATAGGGGATTAATAAATGCATTAATTGATTGATTCAATATTTTCAAAATATATCCATAATCTCAGTGACTCTGGTATTCTGTAATTGGAAGGAATTCATGATCCATCCATGCTCGCCTGCCTGTACTGGTCTTGTCTATGATACATCATTAATTCACTAGTGGGAGTCCACCCAACATATTGGAGGTCTTCCTCAATTTTTCTTGACATTAAAAGCATGCCATTGGGTCATGTCCATTGTCTAAGCTTGTCACATGTCTTAAACATCACCTTTGTTCCTCATACAATTTTTTGATAACCTCCTTTATTCTGTTTAACCTTCACAATTCCTTATTTACAATATGTTACAACTGTTCATACCCATCATTTGCTTCTCAGTTGCATAAAATTCAAACTCCATTTCCTGTCTCTCAAAGGAGAAGCACTCTACCTTTCTGTCTTTATCTCATATGATTTCTCTTTTATTCTTTGCTCCAGACAAATGGTACCCTTTTTTATCCCCTCGCATACACACTGTCCTTTCGTGTCTTTGAAGGCAGTAAGGTGGTTTTGGTGTAGTGGATAGAACCTTGGACATTGAGTCAGGAAGGCCTAAATTAAGTCCTTCCTTTACTTGAGTTAAACTGCTTACATTTTAATTTCTTACCCTGAAAAGTAGGGGTAATGTTAGCATAGGAAGATTAAATGAGATAATATGTCTGGCACTTTTCAAAACCTAAATGGTTAACTAAATGTTAGCTATTTGTTCAAGAAGTTAATAAAATGATTGAATGAAAGCACTTATCAAGTCCCAGGAGTAGGGAAAAAAGCAAGGATATCTATATCCTCAAAAAGCATGCTTGATTCTTTTCTCTCTCTCATCCCAACCCATGACCAATCTGAAGTTAGGCCATGTTATTCTAATGATAGTAGCTGGAATTTATACAGTGTTTAAAAGTTTATAAAACACTTTACACATATTATATCATTTGATCTTCACAACCCTGTGAGGTGGGTGTTATTATTACCCCCATTTTATAGATGGGAATATTGAGACTGAGAGAGATTGAAATGATTTGTCCAGCGTCACACATTTAGTAAATATCTGAGGTAGGATTTCAACTCAAAATTTTCTGACTCCAAGTCCAATGCTCTGTCAATTGTACTATGTAACTGCCTATCAATCCACTTTATCTCTTTCACCATTCCCTTCTCTCCTCTAACATGATTACTACCAGAGTTCAGACCTATCCATCTCTTGATTATACTTTACAACAATATCAGTCAACTTCTAGTCTTTACTCTTTCAAATACGTTTTAGAGTACAACTGCACAAATAATCTAGGCAAGTCATTTAATTGTGTTTTCCTCAATTTCCTTATCTGTAGAATAAGCTGAAGAAGGAAATGGAAGCCACCCCAGTATCTTTGCTGGAAAAAAAATCCAGATGGTATCCTGGAGAGTAGGACATGACTGAAATGACACAACAACAACAACAACAATATTGTTAAAGGACATTGCTAATTTCTCCTCACCAGTTAATCTATTAATCCCATAGCATAGATCATAGTTTAGACTTATAATGAATAATAGAAATCAGTGAGACCAATGCCCTCATTTTGCTGATTTTACACCCATTATGTTAATTGGTCCTTGTAATATGTCTAGGAAGTTGGTACTGTAAAATTTAAATTAATATCCAATAACTCCAAATATTATATAAGATTTATTAATAATCACTTGAAGTAGAAGAAATAAGAGGACAAAATTAAAATCCTCTGGAAAACCTACTTTTCTAGCCATGATCAGGGGAAAAGAGCATGAGAGGGTGGAGGTACACAAAACTTATATCCTCCCTATGTTAGTACATAACATAAGAAGGAACATGGGAAGCTGGGAAAGAGAGTCCCTGGAAAGACAATTCTTATTACACGATTCCCCCTATATTTCCATTTGGATATGAGCATGTAGAAATCTGCCAGATTTACATGCCTAGTTTTCCCAATGAATCAGTACATATAACCAACTTATATCTATAAAGATCTTTAACTAGAGGTACATACAATATTGTACTTTCTAAGGGGAAATTAAAATAATTTTGGGATAAGATAAAAGAGAGAGAGCAAAACCATTGATTGGTGGGTGCATTGAGAAAAGTCAATTAAGGGGCAGTCCCCTTTGGCATAAGAGTTTACACTCAAAATAAATGCATCTGACCCCCCACAGTTCAATTTCACTACATCCCAAAGTTTACTCTGAATCTTTTGGTGCAGTGTGTGGTTTCTGCAGGCTTCTTCATGGAGCCTTCTCCAAAAAGTTCACTTTTTTGATTCGAGGAGGTAGCAAGTTTCTTATCCTAAAATTACTCTCAAAATAATTTAAACTTTGCATTGTAGGATAATAATACAACTCCCCCCTCCCCCGAGGAGGGTATTCGCCAACACATGGATCACCCCTGGATACATGGCTGAGTTATAAGGTATATGATTCAATTTTTCAAAAGAAAATCAAAAACATAAGAGACCTAAATAAAAGAGAAAAAGGTAACTTCTGGATGAAACATAAAATGCCAAAGTCTCATGTAGAACAATTCTAAGTAAGTAAAAAATAAGTCCATAACAGCTCCTTGAATCAGGGCCCAGTTAAAGTGTCTTATGTCCCACAAGCCTATCGTAGCAATTATATTTACTCAATCAGCAGCCAGGACTACAGAAAATTGCCACACTATGAAAGAGAGAGAGAGAGAAAGGGCCAGATTTTGAAGCAAAATGGAAATATCATTCCCTGGTCTGATTTTACCTTTGCTCTCAGAGATAGGGGAGCCAAAATGGCAGCCAAACTGAGATACTTGTTAGAATTCTGGATCTGACATGAGGAAATCCTGCATCTGACTTTGAAAACAGCTGCTTCCTCGAACCTCAAAATAAGTACAAGCCCCCTGCCTTGGTGCAGAATCTCATCAATCCCACTGCGATAGGTTGGTCTCCTTGACCTTGTACTCCTTAGCACTGTACAGGTTAACTTTGTGCTCCTTGGCACTATACAGTGGCTCTTTTGTGATCCCTTCTCCTGGAATCAGATACAATCATTAATTAAAATCCCATAATATTTAACAATCAATGGTAGGTTTCCATAGTCCAAAATTTTGGGGTATGCATTGCCATTAGGGCTAATGGTCATTTTAAACATATCCTAGTGCAAAACCAAAAAAAAAAAAACAAAAACAAAAACAAAACAATTAATACTGGTAACGTTCTTCAAGTACAAAAAAATGAGAGAAAAAAGAAAACTCAAATACTCTATTGCACATACAAGGAAAAACAACAATAAAATTTAAATAAAAAATATATAGTTTACAATCAGTGACACACTGTGTTAGCCAAGGAGAGCCACAATACAATGGTTTCTCACCCAAAAATGAGATCTATTTCCTTTTAACTTGGCCATGATCTGGTGTGAGTGCACATAATTTTCACTAAGTAACAGTTTTTTAAAACAGTAGTACAATATGAATGCATATTCAAAGAAGTACAAAAATCCCCCAAATCACAATAGCCCAGTTAATGACAATAGCAAACAAACCCACTATCATATAGGATTCACATGAGTTGCTATGTGGCAATTAAAAAAACCTTTGATGCTCATGGATACTTATCACAAGTTCTCCAGATCTAGCCAATCTTTCAACCATGGTGAAGATATTTTTAACAAAGTCTATTACTGCCATCATTCCAAAATGTGGCAGAAGAGTCCAGAAAAAAAAAAAAAACACCTCTATACTGCTGCTGAAAACCTTTTGGGTCTAAAATATCACCAAGAATCTAGATCATTCTGGTAGAGGGGTAGAGTAAGTTGAAGAATATAAATATAAAAATCTGTCTAGGGTTACAAAGCCCCATGGGAAAACCTTTTCACCTGCTGGATGAGATTATAAACCATTACGGGGTAACCAAGCCCCTTGGGAAACCTCCCTCCTCTGGTATGAGACTGTAACAGCTGTAAAAGGCTTATCTTTATAGATCCCATCCATTGTAATGTGGAGGTGAGGACTACAACAGTGAAAATCACTCCAGATGTCTCATACATTAGGCTTTTATAAATTTGGAGGCAGGGAATACAATGGGGCTATTGCACTTCACTTCAACTACTAAATGGATCCTTACTTCTTGTTACAAACAACTCAAAGGCAGGCAAATGATGTCAGAGGTAGTGGTGATACTAGATATCTGAAAATCACTTCCAAAGACCCCTTAAATTCAAATTGAAATTTTCAGCTCATTAAATTCTCCAAAGGTTGTATACAGGTTATAACCAGTTTGATGGAGTGCATCCCTCATCATTTATGTGACAATTAACAAAGGCAAAAAGCAGCAAAAGGCCATTTAGGCAACATGTGACCTTAATGGATCTGGTGACAAACTCAACATCCATAAGGACCTGTGGTTTTGCCATGGAAAAGGCTTTGTCTAAGCTGTTTATGGACTTCTATAATGGTATTTTCTCTAGTCTAGGCATAGTATGGTATAAATAAAGACAATGTAACAGCTCATATAGCTAATGGCCAAAACACAGTAGCTGAAAATGACACAGTGTAACAGAAGGTATTAGATTAGATCAATATGTGAACTTAAAAAACAAAATTAAATCTTAAAACAATCAATCAGCAAATACAATATATGTGATAGGATACAGGCACTGAATTCAAGAGTCCTTCTTTCCAATTCCAATAGTCTTGTTACAGAGAATTCTTCACTATTTGGAGGGGAACAAACTGAAACAGTTAACATCGATAAAGCACATGGAGTCTGAAAAGGCTTAAAATTCACCTCCACACTCTTTAAGGTTACTTCCCCTCCATGAGTATCATCATCCATCTAGATTCCTTTGGTCACACTTCTGGGGTTCCCCATACCCACATTGAACATAGTGTGGACAAACCCCATAATGGATATGTTGCAGAGACTGGCAGGCCAAAATGGCAAGAGGGTAGAAGGAGATGAATCTTCCCTCTGAATCTTGAGATTACGTGAGCTATCAGCTACAAGGCATCTAATCAGTATACCCAGGAATGGTAGTGAGAAAAGACATCTTAAAGAGGTAACGCTCTGCTCTTTCATAGAGTGGGCCATACTTGCAATTCTATTTACTGTCCTTCCTGTAGGTAGTGCTAGCCTAGTAAGTACTGGCTAGGAGTAAATGGAAGAGGTTTGGAAGAGTAACCTTCCTTCTCCTCCCCACCAGGGGTAAAGGCAGTGGCCCCATGACAGCTCAATCCCCACTCCCACAGCCAGGAGCATAGAAGCCTCTCTGGGTTGTCTACAATGGGGTTGGGGTAGATAGCATGTAAGGGGCTGCTCTTCGCTGTGATTCCCTGCTGACAAGTGGCTAGTGCAGACTCCTGTGGTTGTAGGGGGAGATAGATAGCCCAAGGGGATTTGGATCTCACCCTTCAGCATGAAAAAGAAGGTGCTTCCAAACAGCTTTCAGACCTTCAGGCAAACAGAAGCAGTAGTGAGGTTATGGCAGGAGTGAGGGGGGTGACGGCTCAAACTGTAGTAACTTGCTGACAGCAGAAATGGGGGGAGGCTTCTAAAGCTAATCTGTCCTTAAAAACTGCTCTACAACTTAAGAGTGGAGTTAGGGTCCTATAACTCCAGACTTCTGATGGCCAAAAATGTAAAATTTAAATTAATATCCAGTGACTCCAAGTATTATATTTTTTTTAACCCTTAACTTCTGTGTATTGACTCCTTGGTGGAAGAGTGGGCAATGGGGGTTGTAAAAAGTAATTTTGGAAATGTATAAAACTACATTTCCCGTGATCCAACATGGTCCAACTGGTTTCCGTTTCCGACGTCTTGACGCAGGGGAGCGCTTAAATCTCGTGGGTTAGGAGGGAGTGGCCTCTCTCTTTTGGGATTAGGCCATGGCCAGGAAACAGGAGACAGAATGGAGGCGGCGGCAAGTTTGAATGCTTACAAGCGCGTGGTCTAATGATTTTATCTATCAACATGGCTTTAATTAAAATACTAATTTATATTATTATCACAGCCTTTATCATTTTTCATATTTACAGGGTCAAGTGACTTGCCCAGGGTTATGTAGCTGGGAAGTGTCTGAGGCCAGATTTGAACCCAGGACCTCCAGTCTCTAGGCCTGACTCTCACTCCACTGAGCTACCCAGCTGCCCCAAATTATTATATTTTATAAGATTCACTTGAAGTAGAAGAAATAAAAGAACAAAAGTAAAACCCTGAGTAAAATCTGCTTATTAATAATCACTTGAAGTAGAAGAAATAAAAGGACAAAAGTAAAAGCCTTAGTAAAACCCAGCCATGATCAGGAAAAAAGAGTGCGAGAGGGCGGACCTACACAAAACTTATATCCTCCATACGTTAGCATGTAATGTGAAAAGGAACATGGGAAGTTGGGAAAAAGAGTCCCTGGAAAGACAATTCTAATTACACAGTACTATTATTATTTTCATATTACAGATGAAAAAAGTGAGGTTGAGGAATTATAAGTGATTTGCAACAAGTAAGTATGGGAGGCAGGATTTGAACCCTGGTCTTAAGACTCCGAGGCTAGTTCTCTGTCTACTACTCCACACTACCTCTCTCAAAAGGATTCTATCTTCTGGCAGTCAAACACATAGAAGACTGGGAAGGCTGTCTCCACTTCCCTACCCCAGAGGCTTAATTCAGAAGTGTTACTCTAAAGAATAGAAATTGATCCTTAATTTAAATAAAGACACAGGATTTCTGGTTTTCTCTTCTAGGATGTCACATAAGCCATATCAGCCCTTTCTCCACTGCCCCAATATGGAAGCAATAATTTGTCTAATACTTGCCGTTCATGTTGTATTTAAGGTCTTACCACAAACAAAAAAATCCTGCTGTTTAAACTTGCTTTTTATGTCCAGTTGATTTCCTTCCTATCCTAAGTAAAGGCAATACTCATCTCCAATTTTGACAGGTATAAGATATGGGTCTTACACCTTATTTAACCATTTCTATAAAGGGAACACAGGCATATACAGAATGTTGGATTTGCAAATGGACAAAATTTAACCAAAAGAAAATTGATGCATATCCTAGTTATATGTACTTTAGGTTTTCAAATGTCATTGGCTCTATCTTCTAGAATAAAGTGACTGTATTAATAAGGGGAGGGAAAGTCAATGGCTGGAGCCCAAATCAGCAAGTCTTGGACTGTCTTGTTTGAGGAAGAGAGAAAGAAGGGTATCATCATCATTGATTGCTTTATAGACAAAGTAAATGTGAACAAAACTAGTGAATCTTTGATCTTTAACACCAGGATCTCCGAGACTAGACAGACTCTAGCAGAACTATAAACTGAATAAGAACAAATTAAATTTGTGAGGGTTACTACTTTTTTCACCTAGGAATCTTTGTGTCCAATGTAGGGCTGACTTTGCTAAGTCACAGGGAGTAAATATACATAATTTTGAAAGAGATAGAGATAGAGGTACACAGAGAGAGACAGAGAAAGAGAGACGGACAGACAGAGGGAGAGAAAGAGAAAGAGAAAGATTGATTGATTGATTGATTTAATGAGCACACGGATACTCTCAGGGGAAATCTGTAGTTCACAACAAACATAAAAATCTACCAGAAATGACTTCTTTAGAGAATGTTACCTTTAACAATTTACACAAAATGTTAAACAATTATTTCTGAAGGAATAAAATATCAATGGGTCCTTGGAGAGCAACCAGTCTTAATTCCTTCATTTTTTTTTCTTTTTTTTTTTTTTAACCCTTAACTTCCGTCTTGGAGTCAATACTGTGTATTGGCTCCAAGGCAGAAGAGTGGTAAGGGTAGGCAATGGGGCTTAAGTGACTTGCCCAGGGTCACACAGCTGGGAAGTGTCTGAGGCCAGATTTGAACCTAGGACCTCCCATCTCTAGGCCTGGTTCTCAATCCACTAAGCTACCCAGCTGTCCCCAATTCCTTCATTTTTAAACGTAAGGATACTGAGGATCAGCCAGGTAAGATCAATGACTCATCCATAGTTACCTAGAGGTAGCAAAGACTCAAGAGCAGATTTAAGATTTGGTCTAAACCTAACCCTTTCCTCTTTTATTCTACTCTGAAATATGGTAGGGATGACTCTCCTGGGTCTTATTTCTCCTAACCTGACACAAAGTCACTAGGATTTCCCACCTTTCAGCAGAGAGAAGGATAAAGGGGAGAATCAGAAAACTGGTTATTCCTCTGTCCACTGGACAAGCCACGATATTCCCAGAGAGATTCAGGAACAATATTCCTAACTGACCCATCCTCTAAAAAAGAAGAAGGGCATATCAGAGAGAGAGAGAGAGAGAGAGAGAGAGAGAGAGAGAGAGAGAGAGAGAGAGAGAGAGAGAGAGAGAGATCTGATCACATATCCCTCCAGAGGAGAAAAGAAAGGACCCATGAATGGGTCATGTCTCTGCTCAGGCAAGAGAGAGTTCAGAGAATAGAAGATAGCAGAGACCTGGATTTGAAACCTGCCTCATATTTCCTTTCCAGACAGGCACAGGCTCAGGCTTCTGCTCATATTCCTTGCTAGAACCCAGGCTACTTATATTTGTCCAGTTAGAGGCTTTTGTGTATCTCCTAGCTTTCAAGATCTTCTTGACAAGACATTCAGAGGAAATGGCTCTATTCCTACAGAAAGAAACTAGTTGGGTTTTTTTAGAATATTTTTCCATGGTTACATGATTAATGTTCTTTCCCTCCCCACCCCAGTAGCCGACACACAATTCTACTGGATTTTACATGTATCATTGATCAAGACCTATTTCCATATTATTGATAGTTGCACTGGGGTGAAAGAAACTAGTTTTGAATCAAGGTGTTCCTAAAGAAAGCCTCCTCCTCCAGGCAGTCACTGAGACTCCCTTGTGCTTAGTCATTGTTCTGGCTGGAGTCCATATGGGAACAAATGGTAATCGGGTCATGCCCACCCATTCCAACTAAGCAGAAGGTCACTGGATGGCTGCAGGTATAAATACTTTGTTATCCAAGATGTCTGAGTAGGCAAAGGACCAAATAGTATGTTGCTCACACAGAGGGTGGGTAACCACTTGTCAGACATGCCCCAGGGGATGTTCTTTGTCAGACAGATACAGGTTGGTGAAGTTGACCTCTGAGGCTCCTTCCATCTTGGAGATTCTGAGCCTAGCAAAGGGCCCCTATTCTCCTCCTCCTCACTCCAGGCTCTGGTCTCATCTGGTCCCTCCCAAGCCACAGTCACACCTTTCTTTTGGGGCCACGGGGAACCTCAAGTTCAATGTCATTTACATCCTGACCAAACTCATTTCTCTTTACCCAGCTGTCTGTCTAGTGCCAGGATGCCATTTCTGAGTTAGCTGTCACAAGCCCATGCCGGGGCACATATGCCCTCCTGGCAAAGACATGACACATCCCCCTGCCATTATTAGATGACTAATGAATAGGAGAGAGAGAGGAGGGAAGAAAAAGGGGTCATCAAATGGCAGCAGCCGTTTTAAAAATACCCCGTGACACGGACAGCAGAAGGAGAGACGTGGGGAGATGCAGCTGCGTGAGCCCCAAGGGGGGGCTAAAATGCAATCATTCTGCACAGATTTTCCTCTCTCCCTCCCTCCCTCCCTCCCTCACTCCCTCGCTCCCTCTCTCTTTCTCCCTCTCTCTCTCTCTCTCTCTCTCTCTCTCTCTCTCTCTCTCTGACACTGCGATTATTACCAGTGCTGGTAGCAATGACGTCTGGGAGTGTGATGGTTACCATGTTTAATAGTGAGAGCAGATGTTTGGCATATTAACACCATGAATTCTAAATATGCAAGATGTGAGTTGTTGGGGAACGTAATTGATTTGCACAATGCAACGGGAAGCTGTCCCACGCGCCCCCTGCGTGAGGATGCACAGAGAAGCTGAGGAGCTTTGCCAGAGCACCCTCAGATAGGTTGTGGCGAATTCTCCCATTTGTCTATATGGTCTCGGTGGTTCAGCAAGTTGACTGCTGGCTTGGAGTGAGAGAGACATGATTTTAAGTGCTGGCTCTGATACTGCGACCATGGGCAGGTCGTTCAACTGAGCCTCAGTTTTGGCCTCAAAGCTAAAGCCAGAGAGAGAGGAAATGTGAGCAATGAAAATGACAGGTCCTTAGAGGTGGGTTTGAACCTCAATTTGGCTATTTTCTCAGTATGTGATGTTGGGTCTCACTTCTCCTCTCGTAGGCTTAGTTTCCTCATCTGTAAAATGAGAATAAAAAGCAGCCTATCCGTGTCAAGTGACAGCTGTAAATACTATACAAATGCCAAGTTTTACTCCTTTTCAAAGGATAAAGTAGAGGGAAGGAAGTGGGAGAAGAGACAATGAGAAAGGAGGAGATGGAAAAGGAGGGGAGGAGGAGAGAAAAACTCAGAGGTAGGGTCAGAGGAAGAGAAAGAGGAAAAAGGAGAAATAAATTGAGAAAAAAGGAAGAAGCATTTAGTAAGTACCTACTATGTGTCGGGCATAGTGCTAAGTGCTTTACAATTATTATTTCATTTGATCCTTGCAACAACCCTGAGAGGTAGGTGCTGTTATTTTTTCCATGTATTCACACAACTAGTAAGTGTTGAAGGTCAAATTTGAATTCTGGTTTTCCTGACTCTAGGCCCAGTACTCTATCTATTGTACCACCTAGTGAGAGACAGAAACAGAGAGAGACAGAAAGAGACAGAGACAGGAAGAGACAGGAAGAAAGAAGAAGAAGAAGAAGAAGAAGAAGAAGAAGAAGAAGAAGAAGAAGAAGAAGAAGAAGAAGAAGAAGAAGAAGAAGAAGAAGAAGAAGAAGAAGAAGGGAGGAGGAGGAGGAGGAGAAGGAGAAGGAGAAGAAGAAGAAAAAGAAGGAGGAAAAGTAGAAGGAGAAGGAGGAGTAGGAGAAGGAGAAGAAGGAGAAGAAGAAGGAGAAGAAGGAGGAGAAGGAGTAGTAGAAGGAGGAGGAGGAGGACTTGTGGTAGAGAAAGGCATCAGGATTCAAATTCTGCATGTGCCCCATCTATGAGGCTTTGTGACTAGGTATATCATTTCTCTTTTAAGCCTCAGTTCCTTGTATTTAAAATGAGGATACTAGTACTCACACAACTTATCTCGCAGGCTTATTTTGAAGAATCAATTAACTGGATTTTTCTTTTCTCCCTATAAGGCCCACCTCACCTATCTTGGGCCCATTGTAGTAATAACTTATGAATAAAATATTTTAAGGGTTACAAAGCACTCTGCTTCACAAAGCATCATGGGGAAAAGAAGGGAAGAATGCTTATTAAGCAACTATAATATGCCAGGGCACTATTCTAAGCCAAGGGATGCTACACTACCCCATATGTTGCCAGCACAAGATGAGTTCCAATCCATCCCCACCTGCCTTCATTTTTTTATATCCCCACCAGTCCACAGCCTAGATTTCTCTGCCCAGAACATCTGTGCCTTTCCTCTAGAAGTCAAAGCCTGCTGCCTGTGTCTCAGGACAGGGCTGGACCCTTGGGCTCTCCTCAGGGGCTCTGGTATCTACACTTCATTTCTCGGAGGAATTAGTCAAGGAAAGTAACAGCTCCACAGATAGATAGATGGATGTATATACATATGTGTGTGTGTGTGTGTTTGGGGGCTTGGTTTTTTTCCCATCTGCTCTACAAGACAAATGAGTTTACCTTGAGAAGAGACACATTACAAAGCGATTGGCTGATGGGGACAATTTGTTATAATGCTACAATTTGGTTGCTTTGCTAGGGAAAGAAACACACTCTTCAGTTACTATTGAGAGCTGATGGCTGCTCCTAATGGGTCTTACAGAAGATTTAGCCATTCAAATGCTAACGATCTAGAAAGATGGTTCATTTTGGCAAAAAAAAAAAAAAGTCATGAGTCAGCCACCGAGGAAATGCATCACTGAAGATATTAGTACATTGCAGCAATTTCATCAGGCTGGAGAAGCTCAATTTTAAGGAGCGAAGGAGCTTTACAAAAAAGCATCATGTATTAAGGGAGCTTGCAGGACAGACAGTGAGCCTGGGGCTGCTGTTTTCAGCACCAAACAGCAGAGGATGCTGTTACCCCATAATAAACATGGCAGCACAAGACTAGAAAAATCAAGGTGTGGAAAATGGTTTCATGGGTTGCTGCAGCTAGGGAAACCCCCTCTTCAAGAAAGCCACCCCAAGGGGGCCTCTTTTGCCTCCTGTAGTAGGCTAAAGGGAGCGATGGAGATTCAGCAATAAGATATAGGGAGATTAAATCGAAAGAGACCTGTACTTGGAAAGGGAAGACTGGTTTGAACCTAGCTCAACCATTTTCTAGCTGTCTGACCCCAGGCAATAGGCTTACCCTCTCTGAACTTCCATTTCCTCACCTGTAAAATATAATCCCTCTTACAAGGTACAGTGGAAATGAATACTGAGTTCAGACCCAGGAAGATTTGGGCTCAAGTCTTAGGCTTCTACTAAATTCTTGTCTGATCTAGATATCACATGGAAGGCAATTTAGTGTAATATAAAGAGCTCTGTTTTTTCTGTTCCTGGAGCCAAAGGTCCTGGAATCAAATCTAGCCTCTGACCTTCATTACTCATACACCTAAATATCCCTAAACCTCAGTTTTCTTCCCTGTAAAATGATGGGTTCATGTTAGATGTCCAATGAAGTCTCTTCCAAAACCTCAAATCTAAAATAATTATGAAAATCTGTTTTCTGAGGCCCCTTTCTGTTCTGATCTTCTCTGTTTTAAAAGTCTTTTCCAACTGGCTCTGGAGTTAAGAGGACCTGGATTTCTATCTCCCCTGTGACACTTGCTAGCTTTGTAACTTTGAGGAAATCACTTTAATTCTTTCGGCTAAATGTCCTCTGAGATCTGAGATCTATGACCCTATGTACCATGATCCTATGAACTTTTCTGGATTCTTTTCTCATCTATAAAATGAAGGTATTGGACCAAGTTTCCTCTGAGGTCCCTTTTAGTGCTAAACCCATGAAACAATGAAAACAAATGGTGATATGGAGTTGTAGGATTTAGTTCAGCATGGCCATTGTCGACTTGGCCTCTACCAATTAACTTGGACTTTGTCACACAGCTAAGACAGGCCAGAGACGAAACAGATGCCCAGCACAGCATTTGTGATTAATTAATTAATTAATTAATTGATTGATTAACTAACTAACTAACTCAGGTGCACATCCCTTCCAAAACCAGCCCTCTCTGCACCTCTGTGCTAAGGTCACTGTGATTGATTCCTCTTTTCAATATAGCTGTTTTGATTTCACTAATGAAATTTATTAAGTTCTGACTCCATTCAAGGCCCTATAAAGATACTGTGGGTAGTACTGAGATGCCGGAGACCTGGTACCTGTTCTTTAGGAGCTAAGCAAGAATTCCCTACTTGTATGTTTCTAATCTTCTGGGTTTCATAATCATGCCTCTACTTCTCTCTCATCCTGGAACTTCCCCAGGGCCCAGGGATTCCTGGCCCTGAGATTTCCTCCTACTTCTGCATGAGCCTTATCAAGGAATTTCCCCCTGTAAGACCCTTCCCCTCTCCCTCTGGCTTGGGCATTGTACCCTCAAAACTATAGAAGTGTTTCAGGCAAACTATAAGCAGGGAAATTCCTTTTGCTCTCTTCTATCCTTGTGACTCCTAACCCAAACCATCTGATTACTCCAATAAGATCCTGAAAGGTTTATCCTCCTTGGATCCTCCTTTAGATGGGCAGAAACATACACCTTCTTGATATCATCAAATTGTATCTCAGACATCCATCTCTCCTCTAAACTATGAGGGTTACCCCGATGTCTTCAGGCAAACCTCCCCCCTGCCCATGCCTCAGTGTAAACCACTCTAGAGTCATGCCTTCACTGTTGTAAAGAGTATAAAGACCCCAAAATTGATGTCATCGGGGAGCAGCTTCCCATCTATGCTGTTCCACCTAGAAGGCAGTCTTCCACCTATGTTGTCCTCCTGGCCAGATTCAACATTACCTTCTAAATTAATAAATGTATTTTTAAGCTAAGTTTTGGAGTCTTGCATCCTTGCAAAAGGTACCCTTCCCAAACCCCAGGGGTTCACCTCAAGCTCTCCACAACACCACTGGTGAGTTATTCCTAGAGCCCACATTTAGTTAATGTTTAGTTAATGGCCAGCCTCCCAGGCCTCATCTTTACTCTATAGATTTTAAAATCAGCCTTCCACCTCAGGTTTCTCCCCTTCTATCTTCTTCCTTACTCCCCACTTTCAGGTCCTTTTTGTGTATCATCCTCCATTAGGATGTAAGTTGTTTTTTTTTTTTATGACAAAGACTGCTTTCTTTTTTGTTTATATTTGTATCTTCACAGTGCCTAGCACATACTAGGTGCTAAATAAGTGCTTATTCCCTTTCTTTTCTTCCTCCCTTCCAAGTGGTAAGGGCTCTAGGTTTAAAGTCAGAGGGTTAATTCTATCTTTCATCTGCAACTTTGCTTGGTTTGGAACCTATGAACATGAGGCTTCAATCGGGATAAGCTCACCATCCAAAATCATCCCAAATCTCATCGTGAATATAGAAAGGGGCCTGGCATTAGGAAGAGCTGAGTTCAAACCTGGCCTCAGACACTTACTGGCTATGTGATTCTGGCCACATCACCTAATCTCTACCTGCTTCAGTTTACTTAATTGTAAAATGGGGATAACAAAAGTGTTTACCCCACAGGGTCCCTGTAAGGAATGAATGAAGTATTTGTAAAGTGCTCAATACAGTACCTGGCAAATAGTAGGTACTGCCCAAATGCTTAGTCCTTTCCCCTTCTCTCTTCCCTTTCCTCTTCTAAATTTTGGGCTTTCCCAGTGCTGTAAGATATACCTACCTTAGGCTTGTTGTGAGGGGCAGACAATGTGAATGGTAGTTAATTAGATGATAATGATGATGGTGATGAGGAGGAAGAGGATGAAGATGGTGATGATGTTGATGAAGATAATTATAATGATGGTGATGATGAGATGAGGATGATGAGAACAAGAATGAGGAGGAGGACGGTGATGATAAGGATGCTGATCTGTGGAATCTCATGTCCAACCACACTTCACTGATCTCAATTAGCTTATTTTCTCCATTTGATCTAAAATCAAAAGTGAATGCTGGGGAAGGAGAATGCTTCACAGGCCAACTTTTTCACCTTTGAGATGAGCTCCAACTAGATTACAGATGATGACTAAAGATAGTTTCTGATAAATCATTCAGTCAATAAGTATTTAGTAAATGTTTACCATGTGCCAGGCACTAAGTTAATAAAAAGAGTATAAAGTACAATAGCATTAATAACTCATACTTGTATAATTCTTTAAAATTTGCAAAACACTTTGCATACATTGTCTCATTTCATCCTCACAACCCTCTGAGGTAGATGCTATTATTTTCCCATTTTACAGATGAAGCAAACAGGCTAAATGACACAGTTAATATTTATCTGAGAACAAATTTGAATTCAGGTCTTCCTGACTCCAAGATCCAAGCTCTATCCACTGTGACACCTCACTGCCTTAATGCTACTGAGTGCTGGGAATACAAAGAAAGATAAAAACTTGAGTTCCTGCCATCAGGAAGATCACAGTCTAATGGAAGAAAATAATATGCAAATAATTATTTATACCCAAGACAAAAACAGAGTAAATGGAAAATCATTTCAAAGGGAAAGGTCTAGAAAGGTCCCTTGGGGATCAAAATAGACTTCCTGTAAAATAGGGCAATTTTGTTTCTTTTTCTTTTTTGGAGGGAGGAGCTGGATGTAGCAGGGGAAGGGAGGTAAGTTTTGGGGCCAGGAGAGAAGGTTTAGTTCATGACTTGGAGAGGACAAAGTATGACCATAAAGAAACAGAATTCTGCCATGGGGACAGCTTCTCTGCAGGGAGTGGACACATGACTATGCCATGGACCAGAACAGCTGTAAGGGAACTGGGCTCTTGAAGGGATGCATAAATAATTTATATGTTTGAGCCATTTGCAAAAGCCCCCTTCTCTTCCTCCTGACTCCCTGGGTCCCAGTGACGTGGATATTTGCAGCGCATTAGTTAATTTTATGGCCTTGTTGTGAATCTTGCAATATTTCATTTTCCTAATTCAAAATATTCACTCTTGCTGGTTCCAATTTTACAAATAATTTCTGTTGGAAGACAGAGTTTTTCCATCTGCTTGGCCCATTCTCCATCTGTTCCCCAGAGCTCAGGGCGGGGCTGAAGCTACATCACCAGCTTCCATTGATTAGGTCTGATTTAATGAAAAAAGTTCTTTTCCACTGCTGGATTAGATATCGGATTTGTTAATTCATTCAACAAATATTTATTTAGGGTTCCCTGTGAGCAGGGCACTGGGTGAGGTTCTGGAAAAGATACAGTATATTTAAGAAATACAAGCATAGTCCCTGTACTCAGGGAGCTTCTAGTCTAGCAGGGAGAGAAGATGGGATTGCAGAAAAGTCCAACTTATAATATTACAGAGTAAGTGCATTAAGAGAGGAAAAAAACAACAACAAAGACAGATATATTCTCACTAGGGCAAAGTATAGAGGAAAGAGTGACCAAGCAAGCAAGCAAGCAAGCAAGAAACTGATGAAAAACCAGACATTGCTTAAGTGCTGTGCCAGGTATTGTGCCAAATATGGATGATACAAACAGAACAAAGCAAGATAAAACAAATTGTTGTACTCAAGGAGCATAAATTCTAGCTGGGAATAGAGAAAGGATCCATGAATAGATTTCAGGGGAAATTTGAATGGGAAAAATCATATCTCTTATTTTCCTTCGTAATACTGTATTTTATTCCACGAATTTCAAATATTATTCAGGCAAGGGAGGGTCTATAGGTTCACCAGATTGCCAAAAGATTCCTTGACAAAAAACAAAAACAAAAAAATCCCCACCAAACCAGTTTAAGATCTCTGTAGTGTAGCATCTTAGAGACTGAATTTGAAGGAAATCCTGAGGTCAGGGAAATTAGGATGTGGAGGCATGTAGTCAGGCTATTCCAGGCATGAGTGAGACTGCCAAGGTCAAAACAAAGGGACTGAGATGGGTGCCATTTAAGAAGACCATCATAGCTAGATCGTATGGTATGTAGAAGAGAATAAAGTACAAGAAAATTGGAAGGGTGAGAAGAAAACAGGTTGTGGAATTGAAAAAGGAAATAATTAGGAGTCCTTGGAGTTTAGTGACTAGGGGTGTGATAATGGTCATATGTGAGCTTTAATGAGATCATGTTGTCAGTGGAGTGGAAGAGGGACTGAAGTCAAGAATGAGCCTTGAGGAAGGCTTACCAAAGGGTGACTATTACACTTGTCCAGGCCAGAGGAGATGGGCAGAGAGAAGGCCAATACTTTCCTTTGTATTCCCAGAAACCAGTCCTTTCTTTATGTAAATGGAGATAAACCTCACGTTTATTTTCTTGGCCATAGATTATCTTTAATTCTAGTTAAACTCATTCAGATTTCCTTCTCAGATGATTCCCAGGTGTGACTGAGGGCAAGCCATTTTTAGAGAATTAATTTTACCTTCTATAAAAGGGAAACAGTAACACTGCCTACCTTAGCTTAAGGGATCACAGAACTGGAAGTGATATGTAAATGCTAGCTATTAGTACATATTATATATATATATATATATATATGTATATATATATATGTGTGTGTGTGTGTGTATGTGCATATATATATATATATGATATAATAATAATACAAAGTCAATGCTTTTTGTTATTTCACGGGATTGTGATTAGGCTATGGCTTTGAACACAACAAAAAAGGACACACACAGGCATTATGGTTTATCAAAAGCCATTTTAAGTTTCTTGGGCTTTGAACAAATGAGTCAGTCTGGAGGTAGGCCAAAAAGAATTAATCAGCTGTTAGGTTTGAGAGAAAAAGAGGAAGGCTCCAGTCTAGAGGAGGGCCACCATGTTCTTCCCACCCTAAGAGAGGGCAACTGCTTCGTCCTTGGACTCTAAGAGCTCAAGAATGTTGTCACCAAATCTATAATTGACCAACCTCTCACACTGTCAATGTTTGGTTTTTCTTGGGATTATCATCATCGTAGTCATCTCACTATTTCTAATTTATTACCCTTAAAATTGTTTTGCTGTTAAAAATAGATTAAGAGTTGGACAAGACTTTAGACATAATACACCCACTGCCTCTTTTTACTGATAAGAAATTTATTGATTAGAAATGAGGCTTGTTCTGTTTGCCTCTAGAGTGTAGAATCAGGATCAGTGGGTAGAAGTTGCAAAGGGACCAATTTAGACTTGATAGTAGGAAAAACTCTATCACAATGAGAGCTGTCCACAGTAAAATGGACTGCCTCAGCAGGGAGGAGGATCCTTCCCCCCTATTGGGAGGTTTTCTAATGGATGCTGGAAAGCCTCTCATTGGAAATGTTATATAGGGGATTCCTTTGTATATGAGTTGGATCATAGATGGCTACTGTTCCAACAAGTCTTTTAAAGACTTCAAATTTCTATGATTCTGTGAAATAGAAGCATTCAGAGGCTCTCACTTCTCCAAGGTCGCATAGATGGTAAATAATAGAGCTGGAATTTGAACCCAGGATTTTTGTAGCTAAACTACAACTCCTTCTAGTAGATCAGAATGACAATGATAAAGCATGATCATTAATAATGAAAATAATGACTCCAGAAACACTTTTCTTATAAGAATCTTGTGATTAATAATACAAAATATCATTCTCTCCATTTTAAACTTACAGAAATTGAAGTTTTTAGATAAATTCACTTGTCCACATTTCCTTGCAAAAGGGACTAGAAACCCCCCCAAATTAATAAGAATTTATTGAGGGAAAGGGGAATTGAGGAAGTGATATAGATGCCACCAGAAGTTTGAGAATCAGGAAAAGTTTCATGGAAAACATTCCTGAAGGAAGAAAGATTCTATGAGGCAGAAGTGAGGAGGGAGTACATTTCAACAGACAGGGTAAATGGTCAGTGTAAATACACAGTCACTGGAAAGGAATTGGCTTTTAGGTGTGAAGAACATAGAGAAGACCAGTTTGGCACTCTATTGCAGGGGGAAGGAAGGAAGGAAGGAAGGAAGGAAAGAAATATGTATTTATTTAGCACCTACCGTATACTAGGAACTTTGTAAAATGCTTTACTTATAAATGTTATATGTGCATATATGTATACATATGCAAAACATGTAATAAATGTATGTAATACCACATAGCTGTAATATGTGTAACATGCACATGTAGAATATTATATATAATACATGTACATATGTTATTGCATATACATATATGTATCTATGCCCAAGTTCACAACCCCAGTGATATCCATTTACTTCTTCCTTCTCCCTAATTCCTTTATCCAATCAGTTGCCAAGTTTTCTTGACTGTCTTTCTACATTTTTCAGATCTGTCCTCTTCTCTTCACTCACACAGCCTACACAGCTCATGTTCTCATCCCCTTTATTTTGGATGATTGCAATGGCTTGCTCTTTGATCTCCTTACTCCCAGGATACCTCTGGGCATTGGTGCCAAAATGACTTTATGTAAGTGCAGATCTAACCAGTAAATTCAAGGGGCTCCTTATTGCCTCTAAGACCGAATGCAAACTACCTTGTTAGGCTTTTAATGCCCGGGACAACCTGCCCTTTCAGCTTCTTAAGAAATAACTCCTTTGCAATACTGTCATTCCACCAAATAGGGTATCTTAATGTTTGTTATATATGACACTCTTATCTCCTAACTCTATGCCAAGACTGTTTATCTTCCTCATCTCCACCTTTCAAAATCCCCAAGACTTAGGTTAGGGCCCACCTTCAACATGAAGCCTTTTCTGATTTTCCCATCTACTGGTGTTTTCTCTCCCAGATTTTTATTTATTTTGAATATTCAGGCACACAGGTGACACAGTGGATAGAGTGCCAGGCCTGGAGTCAAGAAGACTCATCTCCCTGATTTTAAATCTGGCCTCAGACATTTATTAGCTGAGTGACCCTAGACAGGTCTCCTGACTCTGTTTTCTTCAGTTTTCTTATATATAACGTGAGATAAAGAAGGAAATGACAAACAATCCAGTATTTTTGCCAAGAAAACCCCAAATGGGATCAACAGCAACAACAAGTTTTGAATGTTCTCAGATAAGTACTAACTGTTTCCCCTGGTGGAGTATAAGCTCTTGAAGGGCAGGAAACATTTTTCTTTCTTTTTTTTTTGTCTTTGTAATTTAAGAACCTGAAACAGTCCCTAGTACATAGTGGATGTTTAATAAATGCTTGATGAATGAATGAAGTGATAACAAACAAAGGTCTGGTTAGAGAGAGTATAAAGAGCTCCAAATTATTAGTTCAAAATTTTTATTTAAATTTTCTGCTAGTTCTGTTCTGATGTTGTCCCATAATTCACTCCAATTCTATATGTATTAACCACCTACTGTATACTTCCAACAATTAGATTCTTGCTCTGGCATAATGGAATGGGAATTGAGCTTGGACTCAAGAGATGCTTTTTTCCCAAGTAATTACAAAGCTGTCTTGTAGAAGTATTCGATTTGTTCACTTTAGCCCCAGAGTTAGAACTGTCCACATAGGGAAGACATGGCAGAGAGGAACATTTTAGCTTGATGGCAGAAGGAAAACACACACACACACACACACACACACACACGCTTCTTCATAATTACTTACTCACAGATGGAATGGACTATTTGGGATGGAGTGTTTTATCTTCATTAAAGTTCTTGGGGCAAAGGCATGATGACAATAGGTGAGTTTAGAGGGCTTGCCATTCTTCCTGAACTAAATTCAAATTCTGGCTCTTTGCTTCATTGGCTGGGTTATCTAGAGATAGCTAGGTAGTGCATTGGATAGAGACTGGATGTGGAGTCAGGAAGATCTGAGTCGAAATTTAACCTCAAACTCTTATTAGCTGTGTGATACCAAACAGGTTACTTAACCTCCTAAGACTCAGTTTCTTCATCTGTAAAATAGGGATCATTGTAGCATCTGCTTCCTAGATTTGTTGTGAGAATCAAATGAGATAATAATTGCAAAGTGTCTAGCAAATAGCTAGCACATAGTAAAAGCTATATAAATATTATCATGATTCTTGCTATTTTTGTTGTTGTTATTTTGGACAAGTTATTTAATGTCTTAGAAGTTCTATTAATATTTCCATTTTGCAAATGAGGAAATTAAGGTTCAGAAAAGTTAGTGACTTCTCATGGCCCCATACCCAGGAATAGTCTGAGGCAGGATTGCCTCCATTCACTATGAGACCAAGCCGATCTGGTGAAAAGAACATAGGTTTCTGAGGCAGAGGACCTATGGTGGAATATTGACTTGGGCAAGGTATAAGCCTCAATTTCCTCACCTGTAAAATTACATATTAGACTAAAAGATTTCCAAAGGGCTGCCAGCCTCAATGTTATCATCCTTGTAGCCGAAGATGCAAGGACATGCCAGGCAGCACTAATTTCCCTGCCATGGTGAACTCAGTATCTCAGAAAATTCATGGACGGCAGGGGGAGAGTTGCTCCAGGCTAGAGACTGGTACAAAGCCCACTGCTGTCCCCCAGATAAGTCTCAAGAGCCTTTTGTCAGAGCTCAGTCTGTCTATGAATGTATTCAGGATCCATTCCCAGTCTCACCATCTGCTAGGGACTGTATTACCATCTGACCATACACCTTGCACCTCAACCCTTTTCCCCTGAAGTAATTGCTATGGAGTCTACCCATTGTTTAGATAGATATATGGAGTCAGGGGAGACACTTGTCCCAGGAGTCATGTGTAAGGGGCTGGGAAGAGGGTGTGGAGTGGGGAAACACAAACACCTTCAATTAAGGGATTTGCTTGATACTGTGAAAGAGGAACCCAGAGAGTGAGCAGTTGGTCCAACTGAAGCCATATTGTGCCCCAGGCATCCCAATCACTCCTCCAATAATATTGATGCTTTGTGTTTGGAAACTCTTCCTCCAAGGCTTTCCCCTCCCCAATTAGCTCCAGCTAACTGCTGCCATGCATCCCAATGCTGCTTTCCCATGTTCCAACTTCCCCAGTCAACTCAGGAGCTGCTGAGCAGCTCCTGCGTGCTAATGAACCATCCTTCATCCTTAGACCCCTCTGCCTGCATTGGTTGCTAAGAGAATGGGGAACCACAGCTGAAAGATGCTTGAAGGAAGAAAAGGACAGGTAAAGGTCAGTTTACCCAACATCACTGTTCTTTATACAATGACAGATCCAGGAATTTTTTTTTTATCTGAAGATCAACATCAGCCTCTGAGATTCTTCTTTCAAGGATCTTGGGAAATTCCTTCCTTGAGTCAGTGAGTGTGGGGTAAAACTGCCCATTAACTAGTGCTGTCTCTTCTCCTTAACCAACTGTTCAGTCTATCTCTCACCAAGCCTTGATAGGCGCCTGGTATATTTTACATACTATACTAGACAGCAGGAATACAAAGACAAAGAGGGAGATAATCTCTGCCTCAAGGAATGGATATTCTTTGTTCCTTGGAGTTGTGAAGTGCCAGGTTGTAGCAGGCATGGTAATGGAACACTCTTTACCCTAAATTCCATAAAAAATAAAAAAGTAAATAACTTGAAAGGAATGTGGATGAGGAGAAATTTTTCCAAGGAGGGAAAAAAACTACTAGGTAGGGAAAAAAACCTTCTATATAATCAAGGCAGGGGATTCCAAGCAAGTTGAAGATACTGGTTCAGAAAGAAATAGGAGAGAAAAGGGAGAGGGAAACACCAGGAATTATTGCAGAAAAATTGACCCCTTAGCTTTTGGAGCCAACCCAGCATAGTGGAAAGAATACTGTACCTGGGACTGGAAGACTTGCTTCTATTCTCTTGGTTGAACAGTCATCTATGAGTCATCTAAAGATTACAGATCACTTCAATAGTGCCTCAGTAAAAATATCTGACATGAGAACGACATTGATCTTATAAAAACCCATTTTACAGATGGGTAAATGGAGGGAGGCTCAGATAAATTAAGTGACTTTCCTGTAGTCACATAGCTATTGTCTTCCTCCCCCCCCCCCCATTTTACTGATGAGGAAACCAAGGTTTGGAGATTAAATGCCTTGTTCACAGTTGCATAACTGCTTTTATATCAATCAATCAATCAACAAATATTTGTAATGTCCCAACTATGCACTAGGTTCTAGGCTAGGAGATGAAGCTGCAAACAGAAAAAAAAAAGAAATGGCCTCTACCCTCAAAGAGCTTACCTACTACTTGGGGAATAGGGTATATTTATAGAAAAGTAGATGCAGAATATATACAAAATGATGCAAAAAAGAAGTAAACCTGGGTGGGTAGTGAAAACAAGTAGAGAATCAGGGAATGTTTCCTGTAGTAGTTAGAGTCAGGGATGAACCTTGATAGGATCTGAGGACTCCAATAAGAGAAGATGAGGAGGCAGAGTCTTCTAGACATGTGGGACAGACTAGGCAAAAGCTTGGAGCAGGAGATGAAGCATTGTGTATAGGGAAAAACAAGTGGGCAAGTTTGGCTGGAATCCAGCATTCATGAGCAATGATATATTTATATTTATGGGATTCAGATTCTTCATTTGTAAAAATGAGGTTCTTGGACTCAAATGCCCAAGTTTCCCCTCCAGTATTAAACCTATGATTCTGGGGTGCTACGTCCTGGATTCTAATCTCACTCAATACACTTAGTAGCCATCTAACCTTGGACAAGTTAATCTCTCAATGCCTCTGAATATGTCAATGAGCAGGTATCAACCTGCATCAGTCAAGAGATTTTCCTAACTGGGAGTTCTCCATTCCATTGACATCGCTCTCTCCTTCCTCTGGTGTGTGTGTATATGTGTGTGTGTGTGTGTGTGTGTGTGTGTGTGTGTGCGCGCGTGTGTGTGTAATGAGAAGATATCATTGATTTCATGTAATGCCCAACTTCGCTGGTGTCTTTGTTAGTCAGTTTATCAAACTGTAAAATAACTCCCCCACCTCCACCACACCACTATTTAAAAATCTTTGTTATAAAGGACAGTTCTCTGGGATGAGGGAGTGAGAGAAAAATGCTAGGAAGTGTGGGGGATGTAAGAAAAATGAATGATGATTAATAATTTTAAAATGAAGGTGACAGTGATGCTAAACATTGTTTCTGGTTTAAATATGATAAAGACTTGGGACTGAATGGAAGTACTTCTGGCAAACAGCTCTCATTTTCAAAGTTCCTAAAGGTTTCCAAGGCACTTTCTTCCCTACTGTATGAAGTAAGCAGCAAAAATATTATTATCCCCATTTAACAGATAATAAAACTGAGCCCCAGAGAGGTTAGGTGTATTGTTACACAGTTAGCAACTGTCTGACCGAGGTTTCTACTTCTGGTTCATAGTTTCAGACAAGAGCTGGAAAGATCCTCAGAAACCAACTATTCTAACCCTTTCTACAGATAAAGTCACTGAGGCCCAGAGAGTCAAAGGAGTTTGACCACAGTTCCACGAGCAATAAGCGGAATTTGGATCCGTATCTTTGAAGTCCAAAT
Organism: Gracilinanus agilis; assembly: GCF_016433145.1. Lineage (NCBI taxonomy): Eukaryota > Metazoa > Chordata > Mammalia > Didelphimorphia > Didelphidae > Gracilinanus > Gracilinanus agilis. The sequence continues at coordinate 18,009,470 of NC_058133.1, read as the reverse complement.
TCTGAATGCTTTCCACTATGCCACTCTTGACTTCCACTGGTCTTTTCCCATAGCTTCTTCCTAAAAGATATCTGGCTTATATTGGTTCTAACCTTTTAAGAGCATCACTTCTAACACCCACCATTTGTCAAATGTTTTCAGGTCACAGAACATTTTCACCTCTATAACTTCTCAGAATGACACTGAGAAGTAAGTAGAGGTAATGTTTTTATCTCCATTTTACAGAGAGGAAAACTGAGCCTCAAAGTGGGCAAGGGATTTCCCCTACGGCATATACATGGTAAATAAAGGCGTTTGGGACTCAAATACACCTATCCCAGCACCGAGATGAGGGATATTTCTTGATGATCACAATACAACATACCCAGCTTTCATGAGCAATCCATTCAGAAGCTGATTGTGGCCTTGTCCAAGGCAAATTGATGGCACCCTTTGTAAATAAAGCTCCATAATAATCCGTCCCACTCTGAGGAGTCTTTGAAGGCAACCAATTAGTCCCGAGCTGGGAGAAATCCATTCCAAAATGGGCTCTTGGATGAAATCACATCACACACCAGGCATGATGATTTAGCAAGTATTTATTCAGGTTTCACAGCAACTATAAACCAACATGAGATACTGGATGTGCCCAGAGATACTCAGAAAGGAAATCTCAACGTTGACAAAGAAAAAGGGAGAGAATTTTTAGATTAACCAAAAGCTTAAATACTCTTATCATATTGACACCACAAACATCATGGTTGTTGGATCCCTTCTACAATTATGGCCAAAGATTGGGCTAACAGCAGAGCATTTCTTTTTATTATTGAAATAGAATCTTCAAATTTTAATTTTTCCCTAAAAGTCAAATTAATGTTAGTATGTTGACTGCAGTCTATCCAGAGTAAAACAAGCTAATATTTAAAGAAATGATGGGTAGCTCATAGAAATATAGACTAATAGCTGCAAAGGACCTCAGAAGCTAGTTAGCCCAACCATTTTAAAGATGAGAACATTGGGACCCATGGGAATTAAGTGACTGGTCCAAGGTCATCCAGCTAGTTTGCATAAGAAACAGGATTTGAAAGAGGCTCTTTGCATTCAGAATCATTCACCTTAGTTTTTAACACAGTTCCTTATACAAATATTGTAGAAAAGTGTTTGTTGAATGGATGAATTAATGAATAAATGAATGAATGAATGGGAAGATGTTAAGATAAAATGGGAATATGGCCAGCATCTGCATTTTACCTTCTTCTTAATCCATAGTAACAGAGATTTCACCAATCATGAGAATTCTTTGGCCTCGTCTTGCTCCTTGAAGTTTTAACTAATGGTGTTGGCAACTTGGGAGATGAGAAGGACATAGCACTAATTATGGTTTGTTTCCTTTTTCTTTCAACTGCATAACATTGTAAACAGGAAAATGGCTTCCAATCCCAGCTCTGCCTATTTTCTAGATATAACCTAAGGCAAGCCATTTCCCCCTTGGGTTTCAAGAAGCTCATTTGTAAAATGAGGGGGTTGGACTGGCCCCTTCTAGTTCTAAATTCAACAATCATTCAATCCCTTTAAATTTACCCAGAATTCAAGGAGACAGAATTGGTGGATATAATAGGCACTAGATTTTGGGGCTTTGGGCAGAGGGAAGTGTGATATGTCTATTGGGAATATTCCTAATATATTGAGCATGAGACTGGATCTTTCCATTCTTGGGTGAATGTCTCCAGGCTCCCTTGCTTCTGTTATTCTGCCAACAAGGGGACAAACAATAGGTAACCCCCACTCCTTTATCAGGAGAAATTATAGCTCCTTTTTGCTTTAATACTCATGAAATACTTCTCATGGATTATTTCATTTGAGCTTTGTCACAACCTAGTGAGTAGGTATAGGCTCTTGTTATTCCCATTTTAAAGGTGATGAAACAAAGGTTCAGGGATGACTAGGCCACCTACTTGAAAATTAGAAGCTGAACTCTCTATACTACACCACCTACTTCTCCAGTAAAATCATACATATCCATCCATCTATGGCATGCTTTATCTATCCATAGTGATAGAATTGGGAGTCATGTGAGCTGGGATATGTTGGATTAGATGGTTTCTTAAGAACTATCCAGCTTGGAGACTATAATTTTCTGATGGAAGTCATCTCTTTCCTATAGGCTAAGTTCTTTTGTTTTGTTTTGTTTTAATTTTATTTAATTAATTTAGGAAATTTTTCCATGCTTACAAGATTTATGTTCTTTCCCTCCCTTTCCTCCACAAGAATGTGCCTTCTCATAGCTGACATGCTGTTCCACTGGATTTTACATGTGTCATTGATCAAGACCTATTTCCATATTATTGATATTTTAGGCTAAGTTCATAAAAAGAGTTCTCTCTCCCTCCCTCCCTCCTTCCCTCTCTCTCTCTCTCTCTCTCTCTCTCTCTCATTGCTATGATTCCTGTAATATAATTTGATCCATAGTAATGAGAAATAAATGCTTACATTAATCAGATGTTTTCTATAAATGGGACCTCAGCTGGATTCTAGAGATTCCTCAAGTGCCAAAAGCCCTGATGACCCTTCCTAAATCACAGACAGAATGTGAGAGCTCAAGTGAAGCTTAGAACATAGAATGTCAGAGCATCCCCATCCTGATCATGACATATCTCGAGGCATATCTTGAGGGTTTTCAACTTACAAAGCACTTTATGGCCATTATCCCATTGGAGTCTCCTAACAACTCTGTAAGTTAGGCTACTCCAGATGTATTATGGACATTTCATGAGGGAATAGATTCTTAGAGAGATGAAATAACTTGCCCACAGTGACACAGCTATTAAGCTCCAGTGGCAGGAGAGTTCGCAGAAAACAAGAGAATATGGACCTTGGAATGCATAGAATACAGAATATTGTGTGTTAGAGCTGCAAGGGAACTTAGGCTAGATCAATCAACCAATTAGTGTTTATTAAGTAACTAATGTGTGCCAGATAATATACTAATTCTGGGAAATTACATCAAATCCCCTACAAGATCAAAGTGTCAGAGCAGGGGTCGGCAACCTTTTTGGCCGGGAGAGCCATAAACGACACCTTTTTTAAAATGTAATTTTGTGAGAGCCGTCCAGTGCTCACAATGCCGCTCCTGTAACAGTGCCTAAAAATGGACTTTATGGCTCCTGCAGAAAGAGTCATATCTGGCCCTCAAAAGAGCCAGATATGGCTCGAGAGCCATATGTTGCGGACTCCTGTGTCAGAGGATCCTTAAAATGATAGGGCACAGGGCAAAATATATTAGAGCACTGCATGTTAGAGCTGCACTGGGCCTTAGAACTCAGAGTGATAGAACACAAACCAGAGAATGTTAGAGGGGAAAGAGATCCAAAAACACATAAAGTGAGAGATTGGCTGCTCCTTAGAATACGGATGACTAGAACATAGAAGAAAGAACGTTAGAGCTTTGGGGAGGGGGTGCTTTCAATGGTAGAAATGTTAGAGTTGGCAGAGACCTTAGAACAAAGAATGTCAGACCTACAATATATTCTTAGAACATATTACATCAGAACTGGGAGAGAACTTACAATGGAGAACTTAGGAGACAGAACAAGGAATGTTAGAGTATAGAAGGTTATATTATAGAAAGTCAGAACCCGGATCAGGTTACTTGAATCCTGAATAAACAGTGGAATAGGTAAAAGATGCTTTAAGAGTCTACATTCCCATCACCATCACCACCACGATTTATAAAGGGGGAAACCGAGGCCAAGAGGTTAAAAGTCATACTTTGAGGAAATGGCTGGACTGGTTGGTGAAAGTCTGGATTACATTCTCACCCAAACCAAATAAAGCCTCCCCAACTTCATGTCATTCGGTAAAAGGGGGTCGGTCTGAGCCAGGAAGGCCATGAGAAGCACGCCCAGGATGCTTACGCCGACTGCACCTCCCTGGGAACACTTCATCTCTCCCATCCTCAGACTCTGAAAAACGTGTCCCTGGGTACAAGAAGGGAGACACAGCAACAGCTGTTAGCATGATGATCTGGGCACGTCTCACAGCTCCTTCAGGTACCGTAGTGCTGGCTCCAAGAACAGGTTCTCTCCTACACGGAACCTCCGGACTGCCTGATCAATTTTCAGAGGGCTGAGGGCAAGGTTATAAATGAGATTGTAGTTGTGCATGAGACGCCTGGCTCGCTCCTTCTCCAGTACACCTGTGTTGGGGGGACAGGGAAAAAGAGGAGAGAGGGAAAGAGAGAGAGAGAAGGAGGGAGAGAGGAAGAGAGACAGAGATAGACAGACAGAGTCAGAGACAGAGACAGAGAGACATTTGGAAACACAGGCAGATTCAGAGGCAGGAAGACAGAGAAAGAGAAAGAAAGAAAGAAAGAAAGAAAGAAAGAAAGAAAGAAAGAAAGAAAGAAAGAAAGAAAGAAAGAAAGAAAGAAAGAAAGAAAGAAAGAAAGAAAAAGAAAGAGAGCAGAGACAGAGCAACAGAGGGATAGTGAAAGAGAAAAGGAAAGAGGAAGAAACAGAAACACATCAAGACAGAGAGACATATAAGACAGATGGAGAAATAGACAGGCAAAAGAAGACAGAGGTTGAAAGAAAGAAAGATACAGAGAACAGGAAAAAGAGAAGACAGATGGACAGTGACAGAAAGATGCAGAAGAAGAGAGAAATAGATGGATAGGGAAAGAAAAAAAAGAGATACACAGAATGAGAGAGATGGAGAAACAGAGAAAGAGTAAAAAGATACTTATTTTCAAGGTTAATCTCTCTGCAATGTCACACATAGTAAGGTTTTAATAAATGTTTGTTGAATTGAATGGGATTCCAGAAGAGGATTCTCTATGTCTTGTCAAGACTGGTGTTTCACAAGAATCCTTGATGCTGACCAAAGCCAATACTGAGATGTGGACACATGCTTCATGAGGTGTTTCCTACCAGGCTCCCCATGATGATACCATTGGCTGAGTGCAACCCACAGCTAAATTCTAGGCCAAGTTCAAGGAAATACTTCATGTAGCTATGACAACATTCTGAAACCAGTTCTAAAGAAGGGTGGGTTTTAAATTGAAATGCTCCTGGATCATTACCCAAAGTTATAGACTCATAGAACCCTAGAGCAAAGGGATCCTCTTAATAGCTTTAAGTCCAATGCTTTTTTTTTCTGCTTTAGAGAAAACTGAGGCTCTTTTGCTTGAGGTCACCTAGAAGTGACTTTTAACTCGGTGGGCATCTTTAATTATTCCTTTGTCACTAAGTTTCTCCTATTCTTCTATCTACCCTCTGTCCTCCCATGGCACTGTGCTCCATGATGTATTTTGTATTCTTTGTTGGCATCTTATCTTCCCTTCTAGATGGCATGCTTCCTGAAGACCCAACCACTTGATGGATACATGATAGAATAGAGGCTGGATCAGTTGGGAATTAGACTCAATGTCTCCTAAAAGTCCTTCTGTCTGTGAGATGCTGGGATTCTGGGGAGGGGAGGCCTTTGTCTTACTCTTCTTTCTACCTTCTCCATCACCTCATTTAGCACACTGGACAGACAAAGGTGCTTAATAGAGATTTCATAAATGAATTCATTTGTATATGACCTTTTCCTTCTCAAATATGCTTAAAGCATTGTATCTGGATTCCCTAGCCTGTGTTCCCATCAAACTCTAGAATAATATAAACACATTTAAAATTTTAAGGTTTGCAAAGTACTTGGCAAGTGTTATCTATTTGATTCTTCCTAACAACTCTTTAAGGTAGGTGCTATTATTATCTTTATTTTATAGATGAGAAAATTGAGGCACAAAAACTTTCCCAAGTTAGTAAATGGCTAGTTTCAATCCTAGGTTCTGGCACCATTCATCTGGGAGTGAAAGGAAGTTCTAGTGGTCTCCTAGAAGTTGGGGTTGAGGATGAGCAACTTGCCCAGGGTTCCACAGTAATATCTGAGGCAGGACTCCAATGCAAATTTTCCTCATATCCAATCCAATGCTTTAACCACTGTACCATCCAGACCTGACTCTGTTGCCTGTTCATCTCACTGCAGATGACTTCCCATCTTTTAGTTTTAGGTTCCTCTAATAGACTATGTTTAATTCTTTTTTATTTGTTTTTTTTTGAACTTTCAGCGTTCTGAGGTCTCTACCAGTTCTGACATTCTATGTGCTAAGGTCTCTCATTCTATGTTTTCAGATTCCTTTCAGATGTCTATTCTATCACTTTGTTTATTTGTAACATTCTATGTTCCACAGCCTCTGTCACCTCTGACATTCACTGCTTTAACATTCTTTGTACTAATAACCCTTCCAGTTCTGGTTCTAAGCTCCCTTCCCGATCTGACATTCTCTCTTCCAAGGCCCCTTCAAGCTCTGACTTTCCCTGTTATAAAGCCCCCTCCAGCTCTGACATTCCCCCTTTTAAGACTCTTCTCAGCTCTGACATTTTCTCTTCTAAGGTCCCTCCAAGCTCTATCATCCCATATCCTTAAGACCCTCCCAATCTTCCCATTCTTGCTCTGGAATCCCTTCCCAAGGTGACATCCTACATTGTAACATTCTATCTCCTAAATTCCCTTCTGGCTCCAACATTTTATCTTCTCATGCACATACCATCTTTAATATTTTATTTTCGAAGGTCCCTGGACCATTTCTTACAATCTGTGTGCTCTAATAGTCTAGATCCTGAGTTCTCTTACAACGGTAGTATTCTGTGTTCTATGATTTAAAGAGCTTCCCATCTTTACTGCTTGGAAATTCATCCTGATGTCAAACTAAAAATTCCATCAGCTGAAATGTGTGCCCATTCCAATCTATCATGTCATTAGTGGACTCCCCAAACAGCTGCTCACTACAATCCTTCAATCTCTCATCATGTGCTAAAGTCCATCCTCTTTTGCTCTTGTCCATCCCCCACCCCCTCAATGAAAACACAAACATACACCCCTATACACATACACGCAGTGGCAAGAAGCAGGGAGGACTTTCCATCCCTCCTTCAGAGAGCTGACCAGGGCAACAAACCCACCACCTCCTCAAAGGAAAAGATAATCTGTTTGTTGAATATCATTTGCCATCCTTGGTTGATTGAAGCAATCACTCATATCAGTCCTTTGGCCCTTCTATGCACTGCATGTTCATCCTAGTATGTACTTGTACATAGGAAAAGCCAAATAAATATTTATGCAGTGAACAGCCTACATCTCCAATCAAGCATGGCCAGGCTTCTCTATTTTCAGAACATTGGAGAGCATAGCTGTTTCCAAAAGGGAGAAATACCAGAATCTGGTACAGTGTAGGGCAGGGACCTTCGAGCTAGAGATAGGGACGCTTGCTTCCAAATTCTTGTTGTTACATTCACTAGCTGACTAACCTTGGAAATATCACTACCCTCCCTGATTTGTAAAAACAAAGTAGTTGGACCCAGTAAATGTTAATCTCTCTTCTAGCTTCAACAGCCATGTGTTGATACCTCTAAGCACTAACATTCTATGTGGTGAGGACCCTTCCAACTTGAACACTGTCTCTTCCAGCTCTGGGTTCTAAGATGTTATTATCTAGAGTGCTTTCTAGCTCCAACAGCTTATGTCTTAAGGTCCTTCCCAGCTCTAATATTCTATGTTCAAAGGTTCCTCCTAGCTCTGACATTCTATATTCTAAGGTCCCTTCCAGTTCTAACATTCTATGTCCAAAGATATCTTCCAGTGCTAATATTCTGTGTTCTAAGATTAGCCTTTAGGCTCTGAAATTCTCAGTTCTAAGGTTGCTTCCAGCTCTGACATTCTTTTTTCAAGACCATGTACATTCATACTCTAACATTCTATATTCTATATCCTAGCTCTAAGTTCTAACATTTTATGTTCTGGGGTCTTTCTCTGATCCATCTTTTGAGCTAATGTCTTTCCAAAGTTCTGATATTTGATGCTCTAAGTTCTGACATTATATTCTTTAGATCTCTTCTACCTCTGATATTCTAAGTTCCAAGGTCTCTTTCAGGTTTAATATTTATGACCTAGTCTTCCCTCTAGATCAACCATTCTAATGTCCTTTTGAACTTTAATGTGGTTTCTAAGTTCTTTTTCATCATTAATACTAGTGATTATTCTGTTCTTAAATTCCATGTTCTAAGGTCAGCCATGTAAAGCAAGATGCATAGAGTGTAAAGGGAAGGTAAATTCAAAGAGGAAAGCTCTAGAATTGAGGGAATTCAGGAAAGTTTTCATATAAAAGGAAATTGTTTAGTTGAGCCTTGAAGGAGGTCAGGGAAGCCAGGAGGGGGAGATGAGGAAGGAGAAGATTACAAGTACAGGTACTAGCCAATGGAAATAGCCAGAGTCAGAGGGAGAAGAGGATTTAGAACTGTTCTGCAATTCTATAATGTAGGTCCTCTTTCTGCTAAGAGGCTGTGGTTGCTTCCTAAGTTTGTGGCCAATGAGTCAGCCAACATGCTGACCTCGGACAATCTTAATTTTTCATTAAAACTTGCCTCAGACATTCCCATCTCTTGCTGACCTATTCTTTGGCTGCAGTGGTTCTACACATTTCATGGAAACAGGAAAAACAGAAATAAATAATGAAGAAGTCATGGGGAAAGTATTTCAAATCTGCCCTTTTAATTTATTTACATCCATCATCTACCAAGGTCAATAAAACTCCATAGAGAACTTATTTCTCCAGAAACCCCACAAGAATGAGGCCCAGGCCTGGGGAGGCATAGATCAGTGACTGAGGCTGTAGCCATCAATAGTCACTGCATTTTGAGGGCTGTTTTTTTCAACCCATCTCTTACTTTGGAAAGAACATGCTAGAAAGAAAACAGCACTGAGGTCAGAGTCCAGAAAGCAGGGCTCTAAAGGTTGACTAGCTATGACGTGCTATCATATGACCTCCTGGTGCCTCAGTTTCCTTATCTTTCAAATTGGGAAAATTACTTGCATGACCTAACTCACAAGGTTGTGGTATGAGAAAGCCTAACAGTTCTCTTATGTTTATTACTATTCTTTGGGGACTCAAATCTCAAGCTTGCCAGAACCCAAGCTTCTTTACCTCAGGCCCAGGTCATTACCATGGTATCATAGAATCTCAGTTTGGAAAGAGGACTCCCAGGTTATCTAATACCAGCCCAGATGATGAACTCTACCTAGAATCTTCTCCCACAAAATAGGCTTCCAGAACCTACTAAAATACTTTCTATTATTTTTCCATGGTCAATCTATTGAAAATTCATGTAACTCTGTTAGGACATTGTTCCTTTTATTTAGGGGAAAGCTGTTCTCTTTCAACTCTATTGTTTATAGTTCTGTCTTGCTGGGCCATGCAGAACAGGATTAATCTCTCTCTTCTCCTTTTGACTCTAGTCATTTCTACTTGTCAACATCTAGACTTGTAATCCTTTCCTTCCTCCTTTCCCTCTCCTGGCTTCCCTGGCTTCCTTCAAGTCTCCATTAACATGAAGCCTTTCCTGGATTCCTTCAATTCTAGAGCCTTCCTCTCTGACCTACCATTTCTACTCTATATGTCTTGTTTTACATAGATGTTTGCATGTTGAATCCTCCATTGGACTGTGAGCTCCTTGAGGGCACGACTTTTTTTTCCCTTTTCTATATATATATTCAGTGATTAGAACAGTGCCTAGCACAGAGTAGATGCTTGATAAATACTTGCTAACTAGATGTATTGACTTCTTCTGGGAGCTCCCTCTTCTCCAGGTAAAAGGTTCCATTTAATTCAACTGATCCTCTTACGACATTGTGATTAGTTCCTTCAAGGGCAATGGTGAGTGTGGAATGAGCATGGGCAGGGAAGCAAAGGGAACTCAGATGCTCCTCTGGGTCCCACAACACCCAGGGGCAAAGCCCACATTCTCTCTATGCCACAAAGTGTGTATTCTATAAAATGAACAGGATGGGCTAATCCATAAAGATACGCTGAAATTCTGGGTCAAATGCCTTGCAGAAATCCTGGTATATCATTTCTCTGATCTAAATCACCTTGGAAACCTGTCAAAATGAATGGTGAAACTTGGACATGAACCTGACCCTACCCTATTTTTTAATGTGTGACCAGAGACTTTATAAATGTTTATTGGGGCTACGAATTCAAATGAGACATATTGGATAAGGCATTCTCAACTATCTTTCCACCCACGCTCTCTTCAGGCTTGAGCAATCTGGCTTCTGATCTCACCACTCAACTAAGGCTTTCTCATAAAGGTCACCCATGACAGAGAAACTGCTGAATCCAATGGGCCCCTCTTCAGGCCTCCTTCTCCTTGACTTTTCTGTACTTCATCATATTCTCCTCTGACCTCTTTAGACTGTTCTTTCTGGGTCTCCTGAATGGACTCATTTGCTTCATCTTCCCCGTCTTCCTCCCAAATGCAGAATACTGACCTCTGAGTTACAAAGCCTTGGGTTTGAATCCTGACCCAAATATTTATTAATTTGATGACTCTGGTAGGTCACATTCCATTTCCTTATGAGTTAGGAGTAGCAATGTTGTTTCATATTCTAGGTGAGGTCCAACATATACAAAGAACTTTTAAAATTAATGTCTTCTGCCATTATTATTCTTAAACCCTCTCCTGGCCCTAGTAACAATCTCTTCTGTGGGAGACAGTATGGTACGGTACAAAAATACAGGCTGAACACCTTGACTCAAATTCCTTCTCTGTTTCTTGTTGCCTGTGTGACTTTGGATAAGTCTCTTAATTTGAGTCATTCTAAGTTTCTTTATTTGTAAAGTGAAGAGGTTGAACTAAATATCCTTCAAGGACCCTTTCCAGATTGAAATCTAGGACTCTACGCTGAGCTGGGTTTGAATCATGGGAAAGATCATCTCTCAAGTCCCTTCCAGTTTGATGACCACCTATGTCTTGTCTATGCTGACAGGTTCTATGATCACTTCTAGACAGATGACTCCTAAAGTCATTACATTTTCTAATCTCTTCTCTGAGATTTAGTTCACATCTGGAAACTGCCTTTTGTGTATTTCCCTCAAAGTACCCCACCAGTGTCTCAAACCTTGTACATCCAAAGCTCTACTCAGCACGTTCTTCTACTAAGTGTATCTCATCCTCCTTATTAGTGTGAGATAGTCAATGGGGCACTGGATTTGGAAAGAGGAAGATCTAGGTTTAAATCTTGCTTCAGATAATTACAAGGACAGCAAGTGGCTCAGTTGATAGAGCACTGGGCTTAGAGTAAAGAGAGGAGTTCAAACTCAGCTTCAAACCTTTACTAGCCATGTGACTCTGGGCAAATCACGTAGTACTATTTACCTCAGTTTCCTCATTTATAACAAGAGCTGGAGAAGGAAATGGAAAACCACTTCAGCACCTTTGTCAAAAAAAAACCCAAATGGCATTACAAAAAGTTGAACTCAGATGACTGAAATGCCTGAACAACAACAACAACATATATATTTATATATAAAATGTCTATGAACTTGGTCAAGTCACTTAAAAACAAAAACAAAAACAAAAACAACTCTGTCACTCACTTCCCTTATCTGTATAAAGGAGGGGTTTGGTCTCAAAAGATCTCCTAGGTACCTTTCTAACTCTAAAGATGTGAACCCCCTAGGCTGAAAAGACAATAGTCATTTTTGATTTGTTGCTCTTACTTGCCCATCACATCCAATTCATTTCTGTTGATTTTTCCCTTCTTTCCATTTGCAAGGCTATTACCATTGTTTGTGCCTTTATCATCATCCTATGAACTTATTCAATGAAACACACAGACTAAGAGTTGGAAGGGAACTCAGGAGCCATGGTATTTGATCCATACTTGAAGAATTTCCTCCAAAACATGTCTGATGAGTAGTCGACTAGCTTTGCTTAATCACCTCTAGGAATGGGTAAACCATGATGGCACATGAAAGGGTCTGAGGTCTGTAGTTAGAGAATTTGAATCCCAATTTGCTTTTGATGGCTTTACATGTGACCTTTAGCAAGTCACTAACCTTCCTTGGTCCTCCTTTTCTTATATCTAGACTGAGTGGGTTGAGCTAAGTGAACTCTTGAGGTCTCTTTCAGCTCTAAATCTATAATTTGCATGATCTCCAACTACATGTGGATAGCTTTATTACCCTATAAAAATACTAAATTCACCTGTTAGCAATGTCCACCCCTGGTTCTGTTTCTGCTTCCTGGGTCAGGCAGAACAAGGCAAATTTCTCTTTCATACATGCCACTGCCCTTTATTGGAAGAAATCTCTCATGCTTTCTCTAACTCCTCTTCTTCAGTCTCTTGCCACATGGCCTGATCTTGAAGTATCTTTGCCATCCTGGTTTCCCTCCTTTTACCAATGTCTTCCAAAAGAGAAGTTGGTGTGTAGCTGGCATTGATCACCTTCTGCAATTTGGTTCTAATTTATCCTTTGAACTTTGTTCCACATTAACAACCCTACTTTATCCCCAAACTGGGAATGCCGGCTCTTCTCTGAATTAAGTGCTCCATCTCATGCCCCAAAGTACTTCCACAAACTAGATCTCAAACTTGGCATATATGACAACATCACCATTTCTCAGAATTTTGATTCTCTTTGAAGGCCCAGCTCAGTTATATCCTCCTCCTCTGGAAACTTTTCCTGATCTTTTCTTCTAATTCTTTTTTAATCTTCTCTTTCTCTGTCTCTCTGTCACTGTCTGTGTTTCTGTTTCTCTCCCCTCTTTTTTTAGATTTGTGGAGATGGAGATCAGAAATAAAGGAAGAAGGGATTCTAGATCTTGGACTAAAAAAATCTAGAACTGGAAAGGATCTTAGAGTCGGTATAGCCCAACCTCCTTATTTTACAGATCAGGGAAAAAAGGAACAAAGATGTTATTACCTTTTCTGGGTTGCACAGGAAGTAAGCATCTGAGGCAATAATTCTTCCTGCCTCCAATGCTTCCTCCAGAAGAACTGCTGTCCAAGTTAAGACCCTCATTTTATAAAGGTCTCTATGTCCTAAAGGCTCCTCCTAGTTCTAGCATTCTATGTTCTATCATTGTACATTCTACTGTTCTCTATTCTAACATTCCATGTCCTAAGGTTCATTCCAGCTCCAGCATTTTACATTCTACCATTTGATGTTCTAAGGCCCCTTCCAGTTATAGCATTCCACTCTAAATTCTATACTCTAAGGAAGCTCCAAAACTCTATTCTAACATTTTACACTCTAATGTGCTACTACAGCTCCAATAGTCTACATTCTCTGTTCTAATATTCTATGTATCAAAGTCACTTCTAGCTTTAGCATTCTATGTTCTACCATCTTAGGTTCTAAAGTCCCTTTCAGATCCATCATTCTATGCTCTAATATTCTGTATTGTAACATGCACCCCAGACCTCCTATTCTCTGATCTAAGCTCTCTATTGGCTCTAAGACTCTGTTCTCAAGTCTCTTAAGAGGGAGAACATTGGAGTTTTGAAGAGTTCCCTCAAGTATTGACTTCCCCTATTTCTATATTCTCAGGGTCCCCTCCAGCTATACCTTTTTGTTTTCTATAATTTATATGGTTTTATGAAATATGGCTTTCAACAGCTGAGCCTCAGCTAAAGCTTGGGAATCTTGTCATGGTTCCACTTCAATAAAGTTTGCTTTTGTAATGGCATTTCTGCTCATTTAATTTTACCTGCAGGAATTGTTCCTTGCATTTGAATAATGGTTTGTATTTTTCAAAATACTCCTGCATTTGAGAAAAGAGAAGGCAGCCAGCTGCTGTAATGGATAGAGTGCAGACTTGGAATCAGCAAGAACTGAAAGCTAAACCTACCTCAGATACTTCCTAGCTGTGGGACCCCCAAGCAAGCCACTTAATCTTACTTGGGTTCAGTTTTCTCATCTCAAAAATGGGTATAATAATAATACCTACCTTACAGGGTTATTGTGAAGATCAGAAGAGAGAATATGTATTAAAAGCTTTGCAATCATTAAAGTGCAATATAAATACTAGTAATAATAATAAATAATATCATAAACAAGTTATAAAAGTAAATGGATAATAAATAAATATCATAAATTATAAACAAATAACATAATGAATGGGGGACCTTCCCCTCTCACCCCATTCTGGAATTTGTTAGATGTCACCAAGGAGCCTGCCTGCACACTAAGAGGGGACTTGTTTCAAGACTAGACCTTCACCTGTATTGTTCATGTCACACAAGTAGAGGGCATTTTCTAGCTTTCGGAACCGGTCCATCCACGTCTCACGCTGGGCCTCCTCGTTCCCAAGTTGGCTCAGGTGTGGCTGTGAGGCTGGTCGGATCTTTCTGCTGGCCCTTGTCTCCAAAGCTGGGTTTGCAGGCGGTGGCTCCCCATCTTCTGTCTGCTTCTATCAACAAAAAAACAAACAGCTTTTTGACAACGAGAGAGCCACCCAGACAATCCCAAGGTTCCTTGGCAGAAGAATGGACCACCCAGACAGCAGGAACTGGGAGAAGTTGATGTTTCTCAAAGCCAGAGAGACCACGTTTCAAATCCTCAGCTCTGCAGGATTGTGCCTGCCAATTCCTGCTGGATGGGAATGGCTCAGATGAAGGCTTTTCAAAATTAAATGAAACAGGGAAGGACATCATCCTGTCTTAAGCTCAGTCTCAATGGGGTTTTTCCGAAGAAATGTTTAAAAACTGGTTTTAGGAATTGGGAAGCCTTCAATGTGGCCTCTAGAAATCACTTTACAGAGACTCACCTGCTTTTATCCCACCGGGCTCTAAAGGAGCGGTGGGAGTACCCTGAAGATAGTAATTTTTTTTAGATTTTATTTATTTTTTATTTTTTTTAAACCCTTAACTTCTGTATATTGGCTCCTAGGTGGAAGAGTGGTAAGGGTGGGCAATGGGGGTCAAGTGACTTGCCCAGGGTCACACAACTGGGAAGTGTCTGAGACCAGATTTGAACCCAAGACCTCCCGTCTCTAGGCCTGACTCTCAATCCACTGAGCTACCCAGCTGCCCCCTGAAGACAGAGTCTTAATGCATGAACAGTGGTCAGTTGGCCTTGGCCCCAAGGTGCAAGAGGAATTGAACGCCCTCTCTAAAGAGACACTATGTAGTAGAGAAAGGAGGTTTTGGAGTCAGTGGCTCTGGGTTTAAATTGAAACTCTGCTACTTATACCTACGTGACCCTGGGGAAGTCATTTCCTTTCATTTGGTCTTGGTTTCCTCCTCCATACAATGAGGGGGCCAGGATAAATGATATCTAAGATCCCTTCCAGTTCCAAATCCCATGACCCTAAGAAACCACAGCCTTTGAGACGAACTAAAGGAACTTGGAAGAGTTAGTCTGGAGAAGAGAACACTTTCTGGGGGGCCTCATGATAATTGTCTTCAAATATTGGGAAAGCTAATATGTGGAAGAAAGCATGGACTTGTTCTGCCTGACCCTAGGGGGCAGGAGAATTGGGAGAATATTATATTGAGGCAGATTTTAGCTGGAAAAAAGGGAGAAAAACTTCCTAACTTTATAATGTGATGAGCTCCTTGTTAAGCAGGATGTGCGATACTAAACTGCAAACCAATTTTTCACAAAAGGCTAAGTGGGAAAAAAGTTAAAAATTAATGTTGCCAGTGGCAAAAATGGAGGCTGGTGTGAACTGTCACTTGTGAATGCTTATGTTGCTGTGATGGTGTTTCTTTGCTGGGGCTGACAGGCTCCAGCTGACATTTTTGGGAAGCCCCAGGGCAATGTTGGGCCCCCACATGCCCATCGGAGTGGCTTGCTCTTCTCTCAAGACTGTCGAGGACTCCCTACTTTTTTTTTTTTTTTTTTTTATTTTAAACCCTTAACTTCTGTATATTGACTTATAGGTGGAAGAGTGGTAAGGGTAGGCAATGGGGGTCAAGTGACTTGCCCACGGTCACACAGCTGGGAAGTGTCTGAGGCCGGATTTGAACCTAGGACCTCCCGTCTCTGGGCCTGGCTCTCAATCCACTGAGCTACCCAGCTGCCCCCATGGACTCCCTACTTTTGAAGTCAGTCAGGAAAGAAGGCAACATCCATTTATTAAAGGATTACTAAGTGCTAGGCATTATTGCTGGTGGAGTTGTGAGCTGATCCAACCATTCTGGAGGGCAATTTGGAGTTATGTCCAAAGAGCTCTAAAAGAATGCATACCTTTTGATCCAGTAATACCACTCCTGGGTCTGTGTCCCAAAGTGATATAAAATGGGAAAGGGCCTTTTTGCACAAAAATATTTATAGCTGCACTTTTTGTAGTGGCAAAGTATTGGAGACTAAAGGAATGTCCCTCATTTGGGGAAAGGCTGAACACATTGTGGTATATGATGGTGATGGAAAACTATTATGCTACAAGGAATGATGAACAGGATGATTTCAGAAAGAGCTGGAAAGACCTCCATGAATTGATGCAGAGTGAAATAAGCAGAACCAAGAGAACAATTTACACAGTATCTGACGTATTGTGGAGTGATCAGATATGATAGATCTTGCTACTAACAACAATACAATGATCCAAGATAATTCTGAGGACTTATGACAAAGAATACTCTCCACCTCCAGAGAAAGAACTGTTGGAGTTGGAATGCAGACGAAAACATGATTTCTCACTTGTTTATTTGGGTATATGTTTGGGGTCTTGATTCCAAAAGATTATTTGCTTATGAAAATGAATAATATGGAAATATGTTTTGTGTGCAAATACATGTATGACCCAGATTGAAATTCTTGTCAGCTCCAGGGGCAGAGGAGGGAAGAATGGAGGGAGAGAAATATGACTTTGGAAAAGTTATGTGTAAATTTTTTATTAAAATAAAACATTTAAAAATAAACCCAAGTGCTAGGCATTGAGGATAGACGGGAAAAGGACCAATGGTTGCCTGCCCTCAGGGAACTTACAATTTTCCTATAAAATGGAGGTCTGGCTTAGAATCACTGAAACCAGAGATGATTTCTCAGGCCCCTTCTAGCTCGAAATCCTGTGATCTAAAACTGTTAAAGTTTTATATTTCCTTTTACCAGGTGATTGGTTGAGATTTTCAACAGCCTTTTCCTAGAAAGATCCCAGACTCTCAGAACTAGAACCTTGGAGGTTTCCAAATCCAACTCCTACCTGAAAAGGAATTTTTGGAAGACTTGAGAAGTGGTTCCTGAACTTCTGATTGAATACTTCTATGGGGAAGCATTTGAGTAAGAGGTTGGTTGGAGAGACCATTTGTTGGTCTGAAAATCATTGTCTGGCATAGTTTGGACTCTCTGGATACTAAGGTCCTGTGGGGAACTTCTAACCTTCCCAAGCAGCCCCTTTCCCTTTTGGTTCTGATAATAGGAAAGTTTTTTTTTGTTTGTATTTTGCCATACCACTTAGTGAAAATAGTCTCTGCCCTCAAGAAGCTTCTATTCTAATGGAGAGACCACATGCATATAAATTGATTCAGAGAAGATAAATTCAAGGTAGATGGAAGGTAGCCTTAGGGAGGAAGGGATTTGCCAAAAATTAAAAAGCAAGAGAGGGACAGAGATGGAATAATTATTAAGAACTGAAAAAAGTATTGAGGACTCTAATTCCATCATGCTTTCCAATGTACCTAGTGGGGAAAGTACACTGAGACAGATCTGCTAATTAATACCTGTGTGACCTTGATGACTCACTGTACATCTCTGAGCTTACATTACTTTCCAACTAGGGAATTGTTTCTTTTGTTTATCTGTATGGCCAGTGCCAACACAGTGCCTGGAACATAGCAAGGGTAAATACTCCTTTTGATCCATGTGTGTGTGGATGGATTGAGAGGTTGCATGTAAAACAAGGAATTATTAATGGCCTCTGGGGTCTCTTCCAGCTCTGATTCAATCCACCAGTAAGAAAAAGCCAAGGATTTGTGTGCTCAACTAAGCATTTCCTAAGAGACAGAGGGAAAGGCTGATTCCCCCATCCCTTGTCTCATCTTCTCTTTCTCTAAAGAAGGGGGGATGAGGGCCTATCCACAATCATCTGGTGTCAGAGGCTGGAAAGAAAAGACACAAACATGTTTCCCAAACAAACTTAAGACTCCCTTTCAAAAATATTTGTTGTTTTTGAGAGATACAGAGTCAGACAGAGAACTGGAGGCAGAGACAGGACAGGAACAGGGAGAAAAAGTGACATACACAAAGACAGAGATATATAGATAGAGACAGAAACGGAGTGAGAGAAACAGAGACAGAAGGAGGAGAGAGAGAAAGAAAGAGAGAGGGGGGAGGATAGAGAGAGAGAAAGAGAGAGGGGTAGAGAGAGAGAAAGAGAGAGAGAAAGAGAGAGAGAGAGAGAGAGAGAGAGAGAGAGAGAGAGAGAGAGAG
>NC_058133.1:17980954-17988331 GCF_016433145.1 Gracilinanus agilis | reverse complement strand
AGAGAGAGAGAGAGAGAGAGAGAGAGAGAGAGAGAGAGAGAGAGAGAGAGAGAGAGAGAGAGAGGGAGAGTTGTGCCAAAATGGATACTATCTTCTTCTAAGATATTTTAATTTATGAAGTGTGTAAAGAGCCCTCCCATCCCTTTAAGATGAACGATAGTCTTCTAATCTGGAAATATTAAACACACCAGTTACACTCAGTCTGTTACTTGCCTCTGTTTGCATCCCTCTCCCTGGGACAAAGTAGCTCTAGATATTAGAGGAGCTTTTAAATGCTGGCCAGAAACTTTGGTCCTTCATCAAAAGGCCCATTACATTCTTAAAGGTGACATGCTGGGGAAAAAGGTCTCCTTGCTCCTTAGGAAGATGGACTTCCGGTGTTAAAAGAGACCTCATAACCACTCTTTATTTTGACAGGAGTCTGTGTATTATTCATGCACTTCCACAGAAAGCAGACAAATTCCAAAGCTGGAGAATAGGTCTAGGTCCCTTGGGGAGGGTCTGCATGGGGGGTATGGGGAGTGGGGTTAGAATGGCCTGAGATTTTTCATTGCAATAAAGCAAGCTAATGACAAACCTTTACCTACAAGTTATTCCCCAAAGGAATTGAGACTCAGAAGCTCTGTCCCTTGTCTCCAATATTGACCTTGGAAACTCCTGAGGCAAAAGGACTTGAGTGTTTGAAATGGAGTGACTTTAGTACTCCTAAAAATACCAAATTTTAGTATGAAATTTCAGGATAAAAACCTGACACAGCTTCATTCAACGGTGGGGCTTTGGATCACTTTAGTGAAGCTCTTTTAGTTTGCACATCCTCATTCCTGAAATGTAGGTGACTAAAATCCCTTCTAAGTTTTAGGTACTAGTTCTATATAATATTGGAAGAAAAGAGCAAAGGACCAGATTCAAAATATCTGGATTTTATTTAATTTCTGCAGATTACTCTATGACCTTGCATCAGTGTTATATTAGTAATGATTGTGGTGGTTGTAGTGATTATACAGTAATAAGAGGAGGAAGAAGAGGAGAAAGAGAAGGGGGAGGAAGATGAGGAGCAGATTATATTTTGCCTCTTTTTGTGTCCTTAGAACCTAGAATAGTGCCAGGAACATAGTAGTGGTCATGGTAGTAGTGGTGGTGGTGGTGGTAAGTAGTAGTAGTTATTGTCATCATATTAGTTGTAGTAATGATGGTAGTAGTAAGAATAATGGTGATGAAAAAGTTGATAGTACTGTTTATATGGTCCATTATCTCAGTGGAATCAGAGAGCAGCCCTGTGAGGTCAGTGCTTCACAGTTTGGGTCTTAGAGCTCTGGTGGACTTCCTCTGGCACATATTTGTCCCTTTTGTTCTCTTTACACCCCAGCCAGAATGGCCTTATTGCATTTCTGAACAAATGATCCTTTTCCCACCTCCATGCCTTTGTACTGCCTATCTGCTTTACCTTGAAAGCATGCCTTCTTCCTCACCTTTGTCTCTTTGAATTCTTCTGCTTCCTTCAGAACTCACCTGGAGTCCTCTTCTATATGAAATCTCATCTCTCCACTTGTTCCTTCCCCCAGCCTCAGTTTCCTCTCATAAAATGGGAATAATCATCCTAACCCAGTCTATTCCCATAAGAATATTAAGCAACTTTAATTTAACTAAAAACCTTTTATTAAGCATCTTCTATTCAAAGCATTCTGCTAGCCCCCAGGGACATTTGACAAAAATACAAATAGTCCTGACCTCAGGGCACTTCCCTTCTATTGAGGGATGGTGCAAAAATCATATGTAATAGCACCATTACTGAGTTTAGATAATATAAGGCATGGAAATGTGACACATTATTATTATTGTTATTTGGGAAAACGCAGTCACCAACCCCTGGCCTTGGTCCTGACCCCCATGGACACTTACAAGATCTTCAGTCAAGCTTTGAGCTGCATCTGAACCTTTAGTAGCTGCAACACTGTATGGAACTTCTGCTTTCTCTGTTCCTAATAATAAAAATAAATAAGAATTAACATTTAGAGCTCTTTAAGATATAAATCTATTTCCAGAAACTTTGTTTTCACTGGTACAAGGACCTTCTTTTGGGAGACCTGCAGAATTTGAGTGAGCTGCCTAAGACACAGAGTCAATGTGTGTCAGAGCTGGGACATGAAATCCAGTGCTCCTAACTCCAAGGATGGCTCCCTCTCCACTATGCATCACTGCTTCCTCAAGAATTAGAAAGAAGGGGCAGCTGGGTAGCTCAGTGGATGGAGAGCCAGGTCTAGAGACGGGAGGTCCTAGTTTCAAATCCGACCTCAGACACTTCCCAGGTGTGTGACCCTGGGCAAGTCACTTAACCCCCATTGCCCACCCTTACCACTCTTCCACCAAGGAGCCAATACACAGAAGTTAAGGGTTTAAAAAAATAAAAAAGAAGTAGAAAGAAGTAGAAGAAAAAAGGAAGCAAAACTTTAGAAAGAATTCATTTTGGTCTCATTTAGAAGAAAAAGACTATTTTCTACCTCTTTGGCTACCCAAGGAGTCGCATTCATGTCCTAAAATCAATACAAGTATCAGTCCCAAGATAAAAGAGTTATAAGGGTGACTGTGTTTAAGTGACTTGCCCAGTCACATAGCTAAGAAGTGTCTGAGACCACATTTGTACCCAGGACCTCCTGTCTCCAGGCCTGGTGCTCTGTCTACTGAGCCACCTTGCTGTCCTTGAAACGAAGATTTTTAAAATTTTCTAGTCAGCCCCACAAGGAAATAATATATCATTATTTTCAAGGGTAGAGTCTTGGGTTGGAGAGAAGTAGAAGCAGAAGCTGAGGAGTCCAGTCCTGCATTTGCCACTGACTTGTGTGGTCTGAGGCAAACTATTATAATGACCTTCTTGAGCCTCAGTTTCTTACTCTGTAAAATGATCATGGAGGCAAGGGTTGGGGAAAAGATGGCCATACTGTTATTGGTACTATGGATGTCACTGTATTGTTGGGAGCATCTTTGTAAGAGATGAAAGCAATGAAAATGTTTGAAATAACCCTGATTACAGAATTGAAGGTCCGAGTTGAGAAGGGACCCCAGAGGCCATCTAATCCAACACCTTCATTTTACAGAGGAGAACACTGAGACACACAGGTAATGAGTATTAGAAATGACACTTGAACCCAGGCACTTTGATTCCACTGTATGATAAGAAGTGCAATTGAGAGGGAGATAAACAATGACTAGGAAAGTCAGGAGAGACTTCCCTGAAGAAGGCAGGACTTAAAGCACCTCATCCACTATACTATGCTCTCCTACCTGTGTTCACATTGAATGAATGAAAAAGGATAGAAACACTGATCAAGTACTTCCCATGTGCCAGGAACTATGCTGAACACTGGGGATGTAAACAAAAAAGAGAACTAGCCCTTCTCTTCTAGGAGCTCCCAGTCACATGGGGACCATGGTTGTTTGGTTATTTAGTCATGTCTAACCCTTCCTGACCGTGTAGACCATAGCATCCGTGAGGTTTTCTTGGCAAATTTACTGGAGTGGTTTACCATTTCCTTCTCCAGTGGATTAAGGCAAACAGGGTAAGTGACTTGTTCAGGGCCTAGTAAATATTTAAGGCTGGATTTGAATTCATCTTCTTGACTTCAAACTCTGTGCTTTATCCACTATGTCATCTAACTAATTACATTAGATAAAATTCAGGTTTTCTGAGTTGAGTTTTGATTTTGTTTCAGAATCTTCTCTAGAAAACATTGACATAAATTTAGGGCTGGAAGGTATCTTAAGGATGATGTAATACTTCTCAACTTCCCTCACCCCTTCACTTTACAAATAAGGAAACTGAGGACTGAAAAGGGATTTTCCCAAAGTGAGGTAGAGACAGTGGGATTCAAAAACAGGTTTTTGGAGTCCAAAGCTAAAGTTCTTTCTATGACACTTATCCGTCAATCAAAAAGTAATTATTAAATTGCCACTATGAACTAGGCAATATACTAGGCACTGGGAATGCGAAGAAAAGCAGAAAGAATTCTTTGCCATCAAGGAATTTAAAATATAATGTAAGTTGACTAATGGAAAGAATTTTAGGACATAATTCTCCCCCTTCCCCAGAAGACTAGTGTCTAAAGTGTAGGTCTTCCCTCCACTGTGATACCTGTCACAGGTTAATACCCCAGGAATCCTGCCCTCTAAGCATCCTCAGTCAAAAGGCATATTCTTATTCACTCCATCCTAATGGCCTTCGATTTGTTATGTCTGTCAGGAGGGTTATCCTGTAATTTATGCCAGCAAGACAGATTGCAGTCTACATTTTCAATGGAAGACAAATGAATAATCAGCATGAATGAAGGATGTTTATAGTTCAGTAGACAGCTGGTTTGTCTCCAACCAGATGGTGAGAGGTTCAAGTCCAGACTTGGAATCCCAAACATGCCTGGATGTTAGGCCTTGGTCATGGCCAACTCCAACTTGGTCAACTGTGTGAATATCAAACTCTCCTTCCCCAATCCCTCTCTGCTCTGCCATGGATCACTGTCTCAAGAAGGTTCGGTTACACCTTGGTTCAAATCTCTCATACCATCTCTTGTTAACCGCCTGTGTGGTCAGGAGAAAAGGTGTAACCCTGAACAGCTGCTCTCAATAAACCATTACACAAATGTTTACAGCGTTCTTCCTGCCACCTTTTTTTGACAGAGATCTGAGGGGATCAAGTATCAGACCATCATTTAGAATTCTCAGGTCAAGGATGACATATAAGTAAACATAGAAAAGGTATCATACTTTTCAGAAACCAGGAAACACCTAGTTACACAGGGGAAATGCCTTGCAGCAAATTTCTCCAATAAAGGGCTCATATCCAAGACATAAAAGGAACTGATTCAAATACACAAGTATAGGAGTCGTTCCCCATTAGACAAATAATCTGAGGTCAAAGGATATGCACACACAGTTCTCAGAGGAAGAAATCCATGCTATCAATAACCACAAAATAACTAGAAATTAGAAGAATACGCATTTAAAACAATTTTGAGTTTCTATCTCATATCCATCTGATTGGTAAAGTGACCCCAAAAAAGGGAGATAAAAATATTGGAGAAGCTATTAGAAAACAGATACATTAATGTATTGTCATCGGAGCTGGGCAATGGCCCAGCCATTTTGGAAAGCAATTTGAACTATTCCCCCAAAGTCACAAAACTATTGCATACTCTTTGACCCAGTAATAACACACTGCGAGGCAGATACCCCAAGAAATCACAAGAAAAGGAAAAATATCCTTATGTACTCAAAAAAGCCAGCATGTATATTAGTTTTTTAAGGTTTGCAAAATACTTTACAAGGGAAGAGAATAAGCATTTATATAGGGCCTACTATGTCCCAAGCACTATACTAAGTAACTTTACAATTACATCTCATTTGATAGTCAAAACAACCCTGAGAGGTAAGTACTGTTATTAACCTCATTTTACAGATCAGGAAACTGAGGCAGACAGTATTTAAGTGACTTGTGCAGAGTCACACAGGAAGTAAGTGTCTGAGATCAGATTTGAACTCATCTTCCTAACTTCAGGTCCAGTGCTCTAGCTGTACAGAAGAGTAGCAGGAGAGTTCCTCATAGTAAGACATTTTATCTTACCCACTGAATCCCTGATGAGAATAATAGTAATAACAAACAGTAGATGAAGCCTTCCCTGATTTTCCTCTCAGACTGCTAGTGTCCTCCTTCCCAAACCCACTGTATGTATGGGCAGAGTGACTTTATATTGATGCTATCTAGTTCTTGATGTTCTTCTCTCCCTTAGTATAATATAGGTTCATCATTTTGTTCTTTGGGGAATTTTTATCTTCAGTGACAAGCACAGTACCCAGCACAGAGTGGGTGTCTGAAAAACATCTATTGATTGAATGAATCATAACAGTAACTGGAATATGTTTTAAACACAGTATCTCATTTGAAGAAATCTGTCATGCTCACCTCCACCCCCATGCCAACTTTTCTCTTCTACAGGTTCATTCTTCCCTACTTCCTGCAATCTATTTCTCCTATGACATGGTCCCCCATTTTCCTGCCAGCCTGATCACCCTAATTTTGGACATACTGCAATATGTGGGAAGCCAAACAATATTTTCCCCTTCACTTTATCTCTTACCACTTCATAAACACAAATGTTTTCCCAGAAGTGACTGGTCAATAGTCAAGGGATCCAATGGGGAGGACCAACCTGACCCAGATGTCAGAAACTGCCTTGAAGAATAAATGGGCTTGTGAAGAATTTATCAGCTTAAGATGGAGGATAAGTTACACATCTACAAGTTTTGGGGAAATCAGAGTTGAATCACAAGCTTCTAGGGGACAACATGTGTACAGAGAACTGGAGTCATGAAGAACTAAGCTCAAATCCAGACCCAGACTCTTAATAATGGTGCAAGACAAAAATGTAGAGCATGGTGAAAACCTTAAAGTACTGCATAAATTTTCATTATCATCATCAACAACAACAACAACAACAACATGAGACCTTGAGTGAATCATGAGAGCATCTACTTAAAACTTGAAGGGACCATAACAGATATGCTACCTGGGAGAAAATAAGAGGCTCTGAGACAGGACATCTTGGGATCATCTTGTCATAGATGTTTGTTAGTTGCAAGACATGCCACTAATCTGAACCTCAGTCTTCTCTTCTTTCAAGTGGGATAATCATAGCTGGGCTACCTCTGTCATAAGACTGTTGAATGGACAAGATGAGCTATGCCTGTAAAGTTCTTTTCAACTTCAGAGTAAATCAACAGCATAATACTAATAATATCTATAACTACAGTTATTGATCTATGATGATGATGATGATGATGAATGATGATGATGATGATGGAGGCAGCAGAGGGAAGATTCCAACTCATATTAGGCTGATTGAATTCAGTGTTCCTTCCACTAGATGTCATTTTCTCCCTCTATAAAATGAGAAACTGGGCCAGCTCAGGGTTTTATAACATGGGTAGGTGAGGGGGTCATCTGTGACTTTCTGTTTATTACTCTTTTGATAGCTATACTTCAACCTAATTATTTTCCTTTGTAATTCTCTGTCCTTTATTTCATGCATTTTTAAAACATTGTTCTCAGAAGGGATCCACAGACATTTCCAACTGGCCAAAAGGATCCAGGACATGAACAAGGCTCAGAATTCCTGGACGAAATGCTCTAAAAAGCCCTTTCTAAACTCCACTGACTAAGAATTTGCCTGTGTGTGAAAATCACCAATTGTGTGTGTGTGTGTGTGTGAGAGAGACAGAGAGAGACAGAGAGAGAGAAAGGGAGGGAGAAAGGGAGAGAGACAAAGATAGGGAGAGACAGAAAGAGAGGGAGAGAGAGAGAAGAGAGGGAGAGAGAGAAGAGAGAGAAAAGAG
>NC_058133.1:17950243-17978066 GCF_016433145.1 Gracilinanus agilis | reverse complement strand
AGAGAAAGGAGAGAGAGAGAGAAGAGAAGGAGAGAAAAGGAGAGAGAGACAGAAAGATAGGGAGAGAGACAGAAAGAGAGGGAGAGGGAGAGAGAAGAAAGGGAGAGAGACAGAGAGGGAGAGAGAGAGAAGAGAGAGAGGAAAGAGAGAAAGGAGAAAGAGAAAGAGAGGAAAGAGAAAAAGGAGAGAGAGAGAGAGAGAGAGAGAGAGAGATTTCCCTCAATTACAAAATTCTTGAACGTGACCATGATTGCCTGAGAAGCAGGCACTAAGTGGGGGTTCTGAAAATACAGACCGTGGCTCCCCTGAAGCCTTATTCTTGCTTTGTCTCCTCCTGCACTGGGGGCTCTAGCTTCCCCCCTTTCAATTGACCATGAGAAGCAGCCTGGCTGGGCTGACTTTCTTGTAGCTGTGATAAAGTGATCACTGCGGCAGTGTGACTGCAATCATCAGAGAGGAGACTTTCTGGGAAATGAGCTAGTGAGCATTTCTGGGCAGAGCCAAATTGTCTCATGTTGCCTGACTTGCTCCCCAAAGCATAATGCCTGAAATTATTAAGAGCCTCAGAGACCAGCCATAAGAGTCAATCAGTCAGTTAACTTACTGTATGCCAGGTACACTGCTAAAGGTTGGGCATATCCAGAAATGTTTTTTTTTATAAAAAGTATTGCTCCTACCCTCAAGGAGCTCATATTCTAATGGAGGGGGTCACAACATGCAAGCAACTATGTATATACAAGATGTAGAGAGAGCAAATGGAAAGGAATCTCTGAGGAAAGGCACTAGCAGGTGGTGATGGTGGTGGTGGAGACCTTGAAGGGTTCATCTGAGCTGAGTGTGGAAGGGAAAATAGGAAAGAGAGTCAAGGATGAAGGGCATTCTGGGTTTGGGAGCAGCCCATAAAAGGCACAGCATTGTGAGAGGTTTAAAGAACATCAAAGAAGCGAGTGACATTACAGAGTATATGGAGGGCAGTTAAGGTATAATTAGATTGAAAAGGTAGGAAGACACTAGGTTCTGATGAGCCAGAAGTAACAGGAGGCCATGGGAGTTCATTGAGGAGGGAGATCAGATCTGCTAGGGAAAATTACTTTGGGGAGTGAGTGGATGATGCACTGGAATGAGGAGAGGAATTGAGGCTGGGGGACCAACCTGCAGACTATTACAATAGCCCAGGCATGAAGTGATGACATTAGAAGGCAATGATATGAGACCAGGCAGCATAAGCTCCACACAGCATCATGTAGTGGAAAAAATAATGGGTCTAGACCTAGGTTCAAATCCCACCTCTAGTTCTCTTTTACTTGGGTGATCTTGGGTAAGTCATTTAACTTTTGGGGACCTGAGTTTCCTCCTCTGTAAAATGGATAAAAGGGTGTTGAACTAGGTAGCCTTTGAAACCCCTTCAAACTCACTGGATGTATGATCCAATACAAATACTGCTAGGAATTCATTTCCCTTCCCTCTCTCCTTCCATCATTTATTTCTCTTTCTTTGTGATTTCATCAGTTCTCATGAATTTAACCATTATCTTTCCATAGCTGAGGCACAGACCAATCTGTCCAACCCTAGTCTCTCCTTTGTGTTTTAATCCTACATCACAAACTGCCTATTGAAAATTTCAGGCTATATGTCCCAGAGAAATCTCAGACTTAACATGCCTAAAGCAGAATTCACTGTCACCCTCCTTCCTTACTACCTGCCCCCCTCCCAAGAGAGAATGCCTGGCACATAGTAGGTGATTGATAGAAGTTTTTGACTTGGTACATTGTAGGTGCTTAATAAATTCATGTTGCTAGAATGATTGATTATATCTCCTCGTTCCCCTTCACTTTCATCACACTCTATTCAATCTGAGCAGTAGATGTCTCTCTGTTTGGATCCTGCTCTTTTCCCTAATATAACCCACTCTGTTGTGGTTGGCATTTCTTACAAGGCTCAGTTCACTATGTTTTTCAGAGTTTCATGTCACACTTGCACCTCTACCCCCCCATTATCTGCCCCTGCTTACATCTTCTGAAAGTCTTTTAAAAACCTAAGTTGGTTAGTGAATTCCCTGAACATCCATATTCATCTCTCTAGACAATTTGCCCTTTTTCTATTCAATGGAAGCATTTTTCTCTGTGACCTCAAAATTCCATTCTTGAGTGCTTCCCATCTTCCACGATCTGACCCTCCTGAAGAATTTCTGTCTATGAGATGATACCTCTTATCCTTCTCAACCCTCTGAAATCTACTCTCTCCAAATTATGGGTGTGTGGCATGGCATGCTCAGCTTTTCTCTCCTTTAACATGAATTTCAGGTCCTTAGGCCCATGGATTTCAAACCTGAAGTTATTATCCAATACCTTGATTCAAAGATGAGAAAATTTAGACTTGGAGAGATGGGGAGGACTTGCCCAAAGTCATGCTAGCAAAGGAAGAAATAAGAACAGAATACAGGTCCACTGGGACCATATTTCACATCATTTCTACTTTGGCAGCTAGGTT
Organism: Gracilinanus agilis; assembly: GCF_016433145.1. Classification (NCBI taxonomy): domain Eukaryota; kingdom Metazoa; phylum Chordata; class Mammalia; order Didelphimorphia; family Didelphidae; genus Gracilinanus; species Gracilinanus agilis. Next base: position 17,975,576 of record NC_058133.1, on the reverse strand, counting down.
TTCCTTGCTGATCAGAATCAGAACCAGGTTTTCATAGGTTTTCTGATCACTTCCTTTTCCTTTTCAGGCATGATTACCCTGGGAGCTGGGTAGGGGGGTGGCTTGTCATGTCTTCCAGGTATGATGTGGATAACAAAACCAGGGCACTTACCTGAAGGTTGGGGCAAAGGAGAAGACCCATCTGAGGAAGCTTTGACCAAGAACTCCATCAACTTTTGCCATCTATGTGAGAACAGAAATAGAGTGATTATAAAACTGAAAGGAAGACCTGAAGTCATGACCAATAATATTACCAGAGGAAACCATTTAAAACTAGAGAAAACAATCCAAATCAAAGAATTTATTAGAGAAAAAAATACACTCATCAAACAATTATTATAAAGCACTATTATGTGGGACAGTCTCGGGTCCCTTTAAACTGAGATTTTTTTTGTTAAGAGCAAACCCTTTCTCTGCAGAACTTCTTATCTATCATTTAGCAACCCCATAAAAATGGAAATGAGATCCTGTCCTTCCTAAAGCCATGTTGGCTCTCCATTTCTTCAATATCTTAACATTCTATAATAACTCTTTTAATCCCTCATTCCAGGTTTTGTCCTTTACCCTTCCATGTAACCCAACCCATATCTGATTCAATAAGAGATTTGCTAATCTAAGCACCTAATATTCCTTTGTCTTCAAAAATCATCCCACTTGCTCTTGGCATTAAAATAACAGGAATTTTCTACCCATCACATTCAGAATAAGAGGCCAGATGTGCCTGCAAAATCCTACTTGTGGCTGCCAGGCAACTGCACTCATTGCTCTGAAATGTTAAAGATGTCAGCACATCACTTTTATTCTCCAAACTCTTCCTTTCTACCTCGATGTCTCTTGCTCCATCCCCATATAATCTGGCTTTCAGATTGTAGCATTTATCTGTAGCCTTTGTTTCCTCCAAAGAAATTACTTGTTTCTATCATTATGCTTTCCTTTCTCTTATTCCCTAAACTTCTATTTACTACAAAACAATGCTTCCTCCTTCCCAAGAATTGGGAGTCTAGTGGTATGTCACTTATTTATGGCATGGCTTCCTTTTTTCAGTAGATAGTTTCTTGAGTTTCCATGGCTAAAAAATGTTCATAGCTCATGGATTTATAACAGGAAGGCTATCTAGTCCAATATCCTCATTTTGAAGTTGGGGAAACTGAGTCCCCAGAGAAATGAAGCCAACATTAAGTAGCAGAGTTGAGTTTCAAACTCAGGTCTTGATCCCCTGTACGTCATTTATCCCATGGTGGTCATCGTCCTGGTGATTAGACTCCCTGAAATAGTTAGATAGATCTTCCAACACCCACTCAGTCTTCTATAGATCTTTATTTAAAGTATTTCCAGTTGTAATAAGGGGGTGATGTGGCTGATAAAAGGGGAGCAGGTGGCACAAGTGAGTCACCTGGCCAGGGAGCCTGTATCTCCTGTAACTGGTGATTTGAGATTGTCAGGGATGTGTAGCCTGAGCTGAGATGCCCAGTCAGTCTCCCTGCTGTCTGTAGGCTCCTTTAAGGTAGAGAGTGAGGAGCGCCTCCCTGCTGGAGGGAAAGCAGAACTCAACAGGAAGTGAAGCTCACACACTTCCTGAACAAAATAGATGCTTGCCCTGTACCTCCTTCGGAGTCAAGCGGTTGCTCTTCTCCCCTCTCCTCAGCCCCTTAGCCCAGGATGATGTTATAAAAAACTACAGAAGCTCACAGTTTCAGGCTAAGGGTTATTTAAACACAGAAGGGAAAACTGAGAAAAGAGGGTTAGGGTCTGGAGAAGCTGTTGCTAGGGTGACTGGCCAGTGTTGGCAATGGACCTAGGAGGTAACATCAGGCTGAGGGAACCAGCCCCTCAGCCAGGGATAATTTCCACTGCCCTGATGTTAAGTGATCCACCAGCTACACAAACGAGGTTGATGAATTGGTTTAGGGGTATCCCTGTTGCTAGGCTGACCTAATCTAATTTCCTGCCCACGTTCCACCTCCCTCAATCCCTCCCAGGTCCCCAAGGGGAAGTCAAGGGATAGCTGGGTGTCTGGGTGAGGTCGAGGAAATCAGAACCCCCAGGTTAGTTCAGCAGGGGTCTTTATAGTCCCAGCTCAAACCATTATTTCCTGAGAGTGGCACCTGTTGGGCCAGAGTTTCATTCTCCTAACTGACAGGATTGCCCGGGGTAATTTTTTTTTAAACCCTTAACTTCTGTGTATTGGCTCCAAGGCAGAAGAGTGGTAAGGGTGGGCAATGGGGGTCAAGTGACTTGCCCAGGGTCACCCAGCTGGGAAGTGTCTGAGGCCAGATTTGAACCTAGGGCTTCTCATCTCTAGGCCTGGCTCTCAATCCACTGAGCTACCCAGCTGCCCCAGCCTAGGGTAATTTTGCAAATGCAAGAGATCTTGCATGAATCCTGCATTACACAGTTTGGAAAGACCTAGCAGAAACTGTCTCCATAGTCATAATAGTTTAACAATAGAAGGTCTGGTGGAGTGGAGCAACCAGGTGACTCAGTGGATTGAGAGCCAGGCCGAGAGAGAGGAGGTCCTGGGTTCAAATCTAACCTCAGATACTTCCTAGTTGTGTGACCTTGGCCAAGTCATTAACTCACATTGCTTAGTCCTTACTGCTCTTCTGCCTTCGAATCAATAGCCTTGGAACCAATACATAGTATTGATTCTGAGATGGAAAGTAATGTTGTTTGTTTTTTTTTTTAAAGCAACAACAGCAGAGGGTCTTCTCAAACAAGGAATTATCCAAAAAAAAAGGAGGAGGAGAGGACAAATATAGAAATAGTCAATGTTGGAGGGCAATATTCTGTTGGTAGATCTGTAGAATGGTCAATGGAATGGTCTAAGATGGAAAGCAATTTGGAATTATGCAAGGAATGTGACTCAGACGTCTATACTTCTTGACCCAGAGATGCCAAAATTAGGCATATACTCCTTGACAGAAAGATAATTCTCAAATATACCAAAATATTCAAAGCAGTACATATTTTTGGTGACAAATGGACATAAGGAATATAAAACTATTGCTTGAGGAATTGCTAAGCATTGTGGTCAATCAATATGATGAAATATATTTTAAAAAGAAAAGATGAATAATAATAATAATAATATAGGTAAGCATTTGTATTGCACCTTAAAGTTTGCAAAGTGCTTTAAAGATATGTTCTCATTTTATTCTCCCAACGATTGTTGGAGTTGGGGGCTGTATTTACAATTTATTAATGACAATAGCATCTGATGTGATGAATATAAGGAAACATGGGAAGCCTTACATGACCTGATACAAAGCAATGTAAGCAAAACCAGGGGGAAAATATGCACAATGATGAAAACAATGCAAATGAAAATAAAATAAATGCTACAAAAATACTAAACCAAGCACCATTATCATGAGCTAACTTGGTCACAAAGAAAAGATGAGAAAATACATATCTTTCCCCTTTTTGCAGAGGTGGGGAATTATAATATAACATTGCACATACTATAAGTCTTAGACGATATGTTGCTTAATTTTGCCAAACTACTATTTTTTTGTCTTTTTTAATTTTTGTTGTAGGGGTTATTTCTCAATGGGAAGTGGAGAGAGGGAGAAAAGTGGTATATTTGGAAATTAAGGTGATATAATAACAAACTATATTAAAAAGAATTATTACTGACCCTGTCTTGTATTTTATTTATTTATCATTTTAAAGAACAATTCAGGGCCACATTTTTAATGGGGAATCAAAGTATGAAGTTGGTGGAAATCCAAAATAGATAAATAGAAATCTAATTTTGACTCAGATCCATCCAATCTGAACTCATCTTACGGCAAGTCAATTCTGAGTGGGAGATCTGATGAGCCCAAACCACTCTGTCTCTTGTAAAATCCCCCACTGTGGCAGCCACTCACTCAATTCTCTCCTCATTTGTGAGTATGTGAAGAACAAAAGAGCTCATTGTTAAAAATCCTGCAGTAATGGGGCAGAGAACATTGCTTCCTTCACCAGCTCCCCCACAGTGACAGTTTTGGAGGGGGGGAGGAGAAAGCTCCTTCTATTTGGTGAGATGGGGGCTAATCTCGCATCACTCTAATCCTTCCTGATGTCTTATTGATTTTAAGGATATTTAATCAGGAAGTAGCTCCAAGCTGGAATCCTGCTAATTACCCAGCAGCCGCTTTCCAAACAGGCGCCTGATTGGACAGAGGATTAATGGAAAATATGCCCTAAAATAGGGATTCATGCATCTCACTGCTGACATGTGTGTCTATATTGTATTTTTAATCTCTTAAAGACATAAGTCTGAATATAAAGCCCTTAACAAAATGGGTTTATGTCAATAGATGAAGCTTTAGCCAGTGGCTGGATGAGGGTGGAAGAGATTTATCTCATAGGGGAGTAATTCCCTGCTGAAGGTCACTGTTGGGATGTCCTTGGCTAGCCTAGAGGGGAAGGACAGAGAAATCTAGAATTCTACGCCTTATCCAGCTCTCTGGATTAAACAAAAAAAGTAGGAGGTCGAAGGATACAATCACTTAAAAATATACTGGAAGTCCAACTCCCATGCTACTTTCTGAGTTTCTGTCCTTCAGCAGAGAACTAACTCCTCTTCACTTTCCCTTCCATCAAAGGCTTCTTTTGAATGACCAACCCACCCTATTTTTCAGGTGTGGGGGAAGAGGTAGGCTGACTTATTCCATCACCTAGCTCTCCCTCTTTCCACCTGCAAAATTGATGTGGACACATCAAAAGAAGGGAGGGGAAGCAGATGAAAGAGATGAGCTAAAATAACCTGGATTTCAAAGAGATATTCGATTCAGGTGTGAGGCTAATGTCTCACTGACTCTCAGGACTGCTTTACCCTCCTGGGGAACAGAGGAAGTGTGGGAACAACTCAGGGAAAAAAATAACACTGATCTTGTTCTTGCCACCTTTAAAGAAAGTATAGGGGAAATAGTCAGGAAAGGCAGGGTGATCTCAAACCCTTGCTTCCCCATTAGGAAGTGGTTTTTAGAGGTTATTCTTGAATTCTCTCCTTTGCCTTCTATCAACATTCTCACTCCATATCTTTGTTTCTCAGAACCAACATAAATACTCTGAGACAAAACCAGATTCCTTTGATTCAAGCCACACTTGAGCTTACCCTAATCAGATGGAATTTAGGAAGGATGAAGGTAAAATCTTATGCTTGGGTTCAAAAACTCAGCATCACAAATATAAGATGAGGGAAGCATGACTTAATTGCAGGATCTGGTTTTCTTTCATTTAAAAAATAAAAATGAATGAATAAATAAAAGTAATTTACTAAGCATTTGTTATGTGTCAAGCACAGTGCTAAGGAATTATAACATAAATATAAAATCCAGAAAAAAACATTTTACTCAAAGAGCTCACATTCCAATAGGGGTGAACACACAAAAAGGATCGGGGGATCCCAGTGAACCCCAAGCTCAATGACAGTCAATAATGTGATATAGGACTTGGCATCTATTAAGAACCTACTATGTTTCACACATGGTTAAGCACTATAAATACAGAAAAAAGGTAAAATCTTGAATGTTAAGGACAAGGGAGAGGATATCACCACTGTCCTCTCCTTTAGTCAACCATATCTGGCCTACTGGGTGCTTCCTAAGGGTAGAAATTATTTCATTTTAGGGTTTATCTCTCTAGACCATATTTTAGGAAGGATATTGATAAACTCAAGATGATTCAGAAGAGGATGGTCTTCATTGTGAAAGATATGTCTATACCACCTGAGAATCATTTATAAAAGGCGGGGTGCTCAGTCTGGAGAGAAGAATTGGGTGAGGAACATAGGCTTTGTCTTCAACTTACTTGATTTCATCTTGTATATTCAAATCCTGGTGGCTACCCAAAGCTGCCATTAGTGATGGGGTCAGAATCAGTCCATGTTTCTCACAAATATCCTTGATCTGAAAATCAAAAAAGGATTTCAAGTTCATCCAGGGCAAACACAAACCATTCTATTCCCCTATACCCTCTCTCAATAGCCCACTGTTGCCAAGGTGAGGAGATGCTCCAGAAGAGCCACTATCTCCCTTTAATTAATGTCTCTGTGCCCACCCCAGAAGTCATCAGGACACCATTTACAATGGAAGTCCCTAGAATAGAGTGGGGAACTCAGACTCTGATTAAGGTGTTTGAATGTCTACACTGACTAAAATGGGAAAACCATAGTTCTGAGGCCTGTGGGCATAAAAGGAGAACTATGACAATTTAGTTGACAGAATTTCAAAGACTTTGCAACATATAGTGGTCTATTACCTATAGAGATAAGCCCCACATATTATGTTAATTAATTCATATATTTATTCATTAACTACTTCTTTTAAACCCTTACATTCCGTCTTGGAGTCAATACTGTGTATTGGCTCCAAGGCAGAATAGTGGTAAGGGTAGTCAAAGGGAGTCAAGTGACTTGCCCAGGGTCACACAGCTGGGAAGTGTCTGAGGCCAGATTTGAACCTAGGACCTCCCATCTCTAGGCCTGGCTCTCAATCCACTGAGCCACCCAGCTGCCCCCATTAACTATTTTTTTAATGCCTATTCTGGGCAAGACATTTTGCTAGATTCTAGGTCTTCCAAGATGAATGTGATATAGTCCCTGATCTCAAGAAGCAACACCAAATGAATATAAATTATCAGAATTTCAGGCATGTGGACACAGAAGAGAGAGGAGCCCTGTATCCTCCATTTCTTCGCAAGACTAACTCCATTTTAAAATTAGCTTTTATATCAATGCAAAATAAAGTTATATCCATTCCATCCACTCCATCCCCCATTTATATTCTTGCTCTTCCCTAAGACCCATGTATTGCTAGCCCTGAATCAAACCAAAGTTGCCTCATCTTGTTCTTTTTAACATGATTAGTAAGCTTGTGTCCTTCTCCAGAGTCAACTTAGACCAATGGTTTCTATTCTTTCATCTTATCTATCTATCTATCTATCTATCTATCTATCTATCTATCTATCTATCTATCTATCTGTCTGTCTGTCTGTCTCTCTCTCTTTCTCTCTCTCTATCTATCTACCTGTTTATCTACCTATCCATCTGTCTATCTATCTATTTATCTATCTGTCTATCTACCTGTTTATCTATCCATCTGTCTCTCTCTCTCTCTCTCTATCTATCTATCTATCTGTCTGTCTGTCTCTTTCAGTAAGAAAGTGCAGTAGGAATTTCCTTTACTGACAGAAGAATGCTATCGACCAACCAATCTCTCCCTGCCTCAGCCCATATTAGAAAGAAAGCTTTTCTGTTTGATTTGTCTTCCAAATTATACACCATGGTCATTTTCCTTTGACAAGGGAAATCATGGTAAGTGTATGAGGAGGGATCTAGAGAAAAATGGAAGGAGATTTTTAAGGTAGAGCCACATTTCCAGATCTTCATGGTAAACCATTGAAAGACATAGAGTCATGTTATGTGTGTTAGCAAGTGACATTTTCCCTAAAATGAAATTGTAAAGTATTTAAGAGGTAGCATGTTTTAGCGAGGTGATTTCTGGACCTAGATTTCAGGTCCTGGGATAAGTTTATATCTTCCCTTTGGCATTAACAAGTTATATGACCACAGGCACTTGCCTTACTGGAGCTTTAGTTTCCTTTTCTATAAAATGGGTATGAGTATTTGCAGTACCTGTTTAATAGGCTAATTGTGAGAAAAGGGCTCCATAAACATTTAAGTATTATCTACTTGTGAGTTTGTTTTTTTGAGAAGGGGGGAATGATGGCCCTGACTTACAATGTTTTTAAAGTAGAGAATTCCCAGTATGGGAATTGGTCTGTTAATTAAACTATTAGAGAGATGCTTGGAGAGAGAAAGTGACTTGTCTGTCAATATGTGTCAGAGACAGGATTCGAAACCAGGTTTTTCTGCCTTGAAGTGTCACCCTCTATCCACAATATCTCTTTAACACTGATTATTTTATTCTAAAGTATTAAAGTGATGAGTTGATTCACTAATGGGAGGAGTACTAACATCAGTGAGATTGAAGATCCCAAAATGTTGACAGATATTTAAGGAATGAGGACTGTGAGTCATCCAGAAAAAAAGTAAAATTATGTTCAGTGGTTTTTTTATGGCCTCAAGAATAAAATAAGGATGCTCATGTCTGCCTTTTAAAACCCTTCCTAATCTAGCTGTTTGCTAAGGTAGGCATGTGGGAAAGATTTTAATCAAAAAGAGATAAAATAACACTTGGACACGTGAAGGGTTTTACTTCTGAAAGTTTAGGTCTGTCAAATATATCTTTCCTGATAATGTCCAATGGTGATGATGAGAAGACTGATGGAAATGATGATGACGATGATAAGGATGATGAAGATGATTCAAAAATGATGATAATCAAATCCCTTGCATCTCTCTAGCATTTAAAATTTACATATAAACGAGAACTAGCTTTCTCTCTTTTTTCTTCTGATAATTTCCCAATATCCAAAATCTACGTAAGTCTACTGAGGAGGCCCAATGTTTGATCCATATAGGATGTATCTGTCTAGTTTGATTTAAGTTCTTTCTGACACCATCTTGAGGCCTTGTATCCAAGAATAAGGAAAGTCCTTAGTCTGGCTGCTATAGTGCTCTCAGTACAATGTCTCAGGACATTAATTTACTATAACTCTTAGGGAACCCAATTCCTATCATTTTCCTCCCTTCAGATAGTAACTGTAGCTTGAATGCATCCAAGGCACTTAAGAGATAACAGATATCTAACAAGTGGCTCGCCAGCCTAGCCAGTTTCCCCATAGATATGGAACACAGATCTGGAATTATCATCTTCCATACAGAAGTCAAATTAGCACTCCCTCAAACAGTACCAGTTTACTCTTGCTCAGAAATTTTCAAGGGCTCCCTCTTAAACACTTAAAGATAAGCTGAAAACTCCTAGCACATAGTAGGTACTTAATAAATGTTTATGGATTGATTGACTGGCTCCAATCTGTCTTTCTAGGTTGGTTTCACATTATTCTTAATCATGGAGTCAGATTTCATTTGAATTGAACAAAATCGAATTTAATTCTATTTAAAGGGCAAATTATTAGACCAACCTGAAGATGGCATCAGCAAGTGAAAGTTATCAGGTGGCTGAGTGGTAGAGTGGATTGAGTGCTAGACTTGGAGTCAAGAAATCTTGAGTTCACAAATTCAGCCTCAGACATGTACTAGCTGGACTAGTAGCCCTGAGCAAGTCATTCAACCTCTGTGTGCCTTGATTCCCTCATCTATGAAATAGTAATAGTAATAGTACCTCAAATGAGATAAGATATGTAAAGTGCTTTGGCAACCTTAAAGTGACATATAAACCTTGTTGTTGTTGTGAATATAATTAGATGCCCCATCAAAACTTCACGGGGCTTGCCACCCATTCTCAATCTGGTTACTGATTATTTTTATTCTTATTTTTTGGTGGGAGTGAATTGTCACTCCTCTGATCCTGCAGAGTTGACAAGGGGCTGAACCTGGATCTTTCCTGAGGTGTTCCATTTCAAAGCCTACTTCCATCCGTCCTGGAAGTAGCATGGAGCTATACATGTGTTATCCCACTTGAGTCTCACAAGAGTCCACCAATGTTAACAGCTATTATTATCCTCTTCTTACTGAGCAGGAAAGCTCAGTAACACAGCTTGAAGCTAAGACAGATGAAATCCCCAGCCCGGGGTCCAACAATTAAAAAGTGTCTAAGGAAAGATAAGGATCCAGGACTTTCTGACTCCAATCTTCACTAATCTGCCTTATATCTATATCTATCTATATCTATATATCTATATCTATATCTATATCTATATCTATATCTATATCTATATCTATATCTATATTTATATTTATATCTATATCTATATGTACATACATATATATATATATATATATATATATATATATATATAAATGGGCATAGATCAAGCTACTCTGAAAGGAGACACATTCTGCTTATGGCAATCAAGAATCATGGACTTCAACCTAGAAGAAGCCTTAGAGGTTCTATCCACCACTGTCATCCATCAACCAATCAATCAATCCATAAACATTTATTAAGTGTTTATAATGTACCAGGCACTATGCTAAACACAAAGCCAAATTTTAAAGAGTTCCTGCCTTCATGGAGCTTACAGTCTGATGGGAGAGATGACATATAAATGAATAGTTATATTTAAAATGTATATGCTGTAACCATAGAATGGAGGCTGCTAGGTGACACAATAGATAGAGTTTGGGATCCTGGAGTCAGGAAGATTCATCTTTCTGAATTCAAATTTGGATTCAGACAATTCCTAGCCATGTGACCCCTGGCAAGTCACTTTGCCCTCTTTCCTTCAGTTTTCTCATCTGTAAAATGAGCTGAAAAAGGAAATGGCAAACAACTTTAGTATCTTTGCCAACAAAACTCCAAATAGGGTCATGAAGAATTGGACAAAACTAAAATGATTGATCAACAACAACAAAAAAATTCAAAAGGGATGGTACTAGAGTTGAGGGAAATTGAGGTTTAAAGATATTAAGGGATTCACTCAAATAGGGAATAACTATCAGAGTCAGGATATGAAAACATATCATCCTATTCCAGATCAAACATTCTTTCCATTGGCCTCCTACATGGTAGATCCTACAACCTAAACCATTCTTACCTTAGTGGCCTTGCCAGGACTTGACCTGAATGATTTATGAACCTTCTTGATTGATATGGCCCATTTTGTTTCCCATGAACTCAGCCTATGTTTTCATGACAAATTCTGAACCATTTTCCATGACTATCAGACTGACCACATGCCCGGCACATACATCATCCCTTAATAAAGGATTATGGAGTTGGCTTTCAGGTTTAGTCCCTTCAGTCAGAATCATTTAATCGTAGACTCTCCAAGTTGTAATAGATACCAGTGACTGAGTTTAACCTGTGGCTACCCAAGAATCAACGCTATAACATGTTCCACAAATGACTATCTGGTTAACAGAATCTAGATGAGGGAATCCCATGACACTTGGAGCCAGCCAGCCCAGCCCAATTTAGGATAGCTCTCACATGAGGCAGTTCTTCCTGACATCCAAACCAAATCTTCGTTCTTGCAGCTCCAACTCACTGTTCCTAACTCTGCCTTCTGAGACCAAGGAGAACATAGCTAATCCCCTATCCACCTGACAGCCCATCAACTATCTGAATAGAGGTATGATACTTCCTCCACTGGCCCATTAAGTCTTTTCTTCTAAAAACTAAAAACCCCATAAAATAAAAATACACATCTGTATCAGCTGCTCCCTCTATGGAATGGCCTTCTTTCAGTCCCTCTCACAACTGTGGGCATATTTCTCTTCTAGGCTATTTTATGAAGGCAAACAAGATTTTCCTATACCCTGTACCTGGCTGGCTTCCATTCTGTTTAATTCCAGGAGTTTTGAATACATAGATAGAATACTGGGCTTGCAGAAGGGAAGAGCCTAAATAAAATCATTTTCTAAGAATGGCTAATGATAGTTAACACTATAGTGTTCGCTATGTGCCAAGTACTGTGCTAAGAGCTGTATAATTATTGTGTCATTTGTTCCTCACAATGACTCTGGGAGGCAGGTGCTATTATCATCCCTGTTTTCTAGATGAGAAACTGAGACAAATGGAGGTCATGGATCTTGTCCGGGGTTGCATAGCTAGGAAACCTCTCAGGTCAGAGGTGAACTCAGTTTTCCTGACTTGAGGCCCATTATTCTGCTTACTGTGCCATCTAGCTGTCTACTGAGAACAGGAATTTTTATTTACATAATACAATCAACAGAAGGAACCATGAAAAGAACACTACCCCAGGGATCTCCTTTCTAACTACCTATTCATCAATACATATTGAAATAAACCTATGAATCTGAATGAAACCTTGGTTACCTTGGAGGGTGGCAGATGCCCAGAAAATGGTTGGTCTTCCTTTTCAAAACTCAGGTGAAGGTTTTCAAAGTTGAGTTGATCCTTGGACATCTTCAGGGGACTCCTGAGAAGCTCGATTAGGTTATCACTGGCTTCGGAAGATGAGCTGTAGAATTGAGGGATATGAATGAAAGGCAGAGAGATGTGATTGAGTCCTGAACTTTGGGGTTGGGGGCCTGGGTTTGGGGCCATTTCTGACACTCAATGGAAATGACTTTCCCACTCTGAGCCTTCTTTCCTCATCTGTGAAATGGGAATAGCACTATGTATTTGACATGCCTTAATGGATATGCTTTGTGAACTGATTCTAAGCCATCGGATGTATCATAGTCATATCTGAAATTTGTAAAGTGCTTGAAAATTAAGTGGTTTTGGGGTACAAGAGCTGCCTTGGATTCAGGAAGGTCTGAATCAATTACAAAACAAGAGGAGGAGGGCTAAATTAGAATGGTGGCTATCTACATACCTGGAGAGAAGGGAGTGGATGGAAGAAATGTTGTGGAGCTAAAATTTATGAGATTTGGCAGCTGTTTGGATATGAAGCAAAGAGGGAAAAGTTGAAACATAGAGTCCAGGGTAATATAAACTTGGGTCTCCTTAACAGAAATAGGAAAGTTAGAAGAATGGACATGAGTTTAGTTTTCCATTTGGAACTTGTAGAGTTTGAGATGCTTACAAGATGATCAGCAGGCAGATGATGATGAAAAGTGGTATGTTCTGGAGAGATAATAGGGTTGAACATATAGATTTGTTGGTAATCTGCATGGGCATTATGCTTGGAACCATGGGAGCAAACAAGATTACCAAGCAAGAGAAAGGAGAAAGAGGAGGGGAGGAATCTGAGGCACAGCCCTAGGGAACAATCCTTGTAAGGACCAGTTATTAAACAGGTAAGATTAAGAACAATGACAGTGTTCTGAGGGACTTGTGAGAAAGAATGCTCTCCACATTCAGAGGAAGAACTATGAGAGTAGAAACACAGAAGAAAAACAACTACTTAAGCACATGGGTTAATGGGGACATGATTGGGGATGTAGACTCTAACCAATCACCCTAGTGCAAATATTAATAATATGGAAATAGGTCCTGATCAATGACACATGTGAAACCCAGTGGAATTGTTTATTGCCTATGGGGAAGGGGGGTGAAGTCTGGGGGGAAGGAAAGAACATGAATCATGGAACCATGGAAAAATATTATAAAAATATTTTTTAAAAAAAGAACAATATATCTAGCATTTATTGAACTTGTTAAGGTTGTCTTTTGATTTTTATGACAACTCCATGAAGCTGGTGCCATTATTCTCCCCATTTTATGGATGAGGTAAATGATGTTAAGTGACTTGCCCAAGGTCATGGAATTAGTAACTCCTTTCCTAGTGACTCCTCTGTTTCCATCAAACACCCCACCATTCTTTCAGTCTCCTCAGTTTGCCATTGATATGTTACTTTCAACTCTTCTTGCCCCTCCTCCCAACCATAGCCATCCAATCCATTCCCAAATCTTATCAATTCTATCTCTTTGATCTCAAATCGGTCCTCTTCTCTCTACTAATATAACCAATGCCTGAGATAGGGTTCAAATAACAGCCTCTCTGATTCCAAGTCTGACACTCTAACCATTTATGAATTAGGTCTTTGACCAGGCAGCCCCCTATGAATTCTGAACAACTCTGAGACCACCACCACCACCAAAGGAAGAAGAGGCGGATATGTGAAGCATACCCACTTCCTCTATAGCCTGTGGGATTTTCTTAGAAAGCTCAGGTCCGGATGCTTGCTCCATCTGGTCTGACTTAGAAGGGGGAGCTATTTCCAACCTAGCTACCAATGGCAATGCTGCAAGCTTCAAGCACATCTGGGTCTCCTGAACTGAAGGCTCCCCAAACTGAACACCAAGAGATGGCTGTCTTCTGGAATTAATACATTAACCAACAAAAAGCCTTGGATATGTTGCAAGGTGGGTCCCTGTACTATTCTGCCTGTCAGTTGATTATTTGACAGGAAGTTTTTAGAAGCAGCAGCTTTTCTGAAAACTGCAGGACCTTTTTCCTAGGTGCCTCTTCTTTAAGAGACATGAATTCACTCTATGAAGAAACTGGTTTCTGGTGGAGTGGGAAAATGAAGGCTAGGACTGTATGCCCTCTGAGGTCCTTTCAAGTTTGAAATGCATGTGATTCTAGGTTCTATGCTGGTCCTAAGCAGTACTGCTTTAATTTTTAAAGCTACTATTTGTATGGACTACAAAGAAAACTCACAGAAAATACAGTCCTCTGTTGTACCAGACTAGAAAGTTTCCGTTTTTCGTGAAGGAATTTGAAAAAAGCACTTAATTGGCACATCATATGTGTTGGGCCTCGTGCTAAGCTGATATCTCTTCCAAATCCCCAAGATACTTAAAGGAAAAATAACTGAACTAAATCCTAAATGTTCTTTGTTTTCCGTCTGTTTTAACTCGTGAGTTGTTTATCTGAAATCTTTCTCCAGCAGCCTAGGCGTGCCCCTCTTCACATTCACCTACTGTCAGTTTGAAGCACAATGAACTCAGGAGCACTTAAGTCCCTCTTAATATTCTTTCATCATTTTAATTGGTTTCCCATATGTCATCTTCATAGGCAAGAAGCAGGCATACAGACAGGCAGAGGTAGAGAGACACACACAGGGAGAGAAGAGAGTTGGAGGAAGGGAGAGAGAGAGAAAGAGAAAGAGGAGAGACAGACAGACAGAGCTCCTCTAAAAATCCTCCCAGGAAAAAAAAAGAAAGAGTTGCAAGGAAAAAACTAGCCCCCCAAACAGCCACATTGTACCAAGGTTGGGTTAGGATCCAAGAGATCTCTGCAGAGAATAGGAGATGCGGTTAGGTGACTTCTATGGCTTTTCCAAAAATGATGAGCTCACGATCCTACATAATCACACCTACTGACATCCCTTGTGGAAGTATGGCTGAATGACCATCCATTAGGGGCAGTCTAGAGCAGTGATTCCCAAAATGGGCACTACCGCCCCTTAGTGGGTGCTGCAGCGATCTAGGCTTGTGGTGATGGCCACAGGTGCATTTATCTTTCTTATTAATTGCTATTAAAATTTAAAAAAATTAATTTCCAGGGCGCTAAGTAATATTTTTTCTGGAAAGGGGGCAGTAGGCCAAAAAAGTTTGGGAACCACTGATCTAGAGGGTATTTCTAATTTGGAAGAGAGGCGTAATGTCTAATCAGTCTCCTGAGGTTCCATTTAACTCTGAAATCCCTTGAATACATGACCATATGCACAGAAGAAGGAGAGGAAAGTATCACCTTGGGCCAAGACTCTCTTTTTTCCCTGGGATGTCGTCAGTGGTGGGCTCACTCCTTTGAGTTTCACTGGATGCTGCTAACCTTAAAAACCACAGCAGTTTTTTATAATTGACCTAAAAAGGAACATACATTTCAGTTATAGGCAAAAGACAGAGGCTCAGAGACTGGAAAAATGTCTTTAGAAAATCCATGCATCCATGCATCCATCAATTTATAATAGCTACAAGGAGCATAAACTGGATGTTGGAGGTCCAGAACCTAAACTAAGTCAATCCTTGCCCCTAAGGCACTTATATTCTATAGGGGAAGACAAACTATAGCTCACTTACATATATGAAATAAGGGCTGGGGGAAGGACCTGGGATTTCTTTGACAGAGAGAATTCTAGTATGAGGAATGTCTCCCTAGCAGTGCAGGTCAGAGTCTTTTCTGTGTCCTACAATGTCTCAAGATGCTGGGGGCAATGAAAGGTTCAGTGATTTCTCCAAGATCCCCAAGTCCTTGAGGGTAGAGACTGTGCTCAGAGTTCTTCTTCCAGGACTTCCCAAATTGACGGTTCAAGGTCTAGACCAAAAATGAACCCCAAATTCCTACCTATCTTTATGCAACACTATCTCTATGCAACTGGCCCAATCATTTTTGAACAAGGCAGTGCAGATTAATGCAGAGGGCCCTAATTAGAAGCCAGGAAGATCTGTATTCAAATCCTGACCCAGACACTTGCTAGCTGTGAAATCTTGGGCAAATACTTCAGTATTGGCTCTCTTTGTCTCTCTCTGTTTTTCTCTGTGTCTCTGTCTCTGTCTCTGTCTCTCTCCTCCTCAGCTTTCACATCCATAAAACCAGGGGGTTGACCTAGGTGGCCTCTAATATTCCCCTCAGCTTGTGATAACTAGATTGTCTACACTGCCCATCTTTAGATTTAATCACCAAAGGTGAGAACACCTCTAATTCTTGGAGATCCATAACCCACGTGTGTAGAGTGGGTGACGAATCAGAATTAACTGACTGCCCCCCAGGCAGTACTATGAGAAGTGTCTATTGTGATTGGACATGCAAATAAGGAGGGAGACGCAGGAAGTGACGCATAAGTGACCCCTTTAAAAGGAGAAGGTCCTCAGTCAGCAGAGGTCTTCAGTGGAAGAGAACATCTGGTGACGGACCTTTTCTGGTTCATGGAGGAGTGCTGGAATGCTGAGACTCTGGTGGGACCTCTGACTGCTTCCCTTTGAATTGTCCTGGGTAGGTTAGGCTGACTCTCTCTTTCCTTGGAGTGTCTGGAGGCTCTAGCCTCAGGGAGGCCTCTCTTGCCTCTCTAATTGTAAAAGGCCTTGTGGCTAGAAGCCTTGTTTAATTCACCTCTGTGACCCTCTGCTGGGGCCTCTAAATTCTTACCTGGTCCAGGCCAGAGTTTCTCTCTCTCAATTTCCCTACCTTCAACCTTCCTAATTGTAAATAAATCTCCATAAAAGTCAATTTTGACTTGAGATAATTCTTAATTGAGGATTGATAATAGTTCAATCCTCTGGCAACCACCTTTTAATATACTGAACGCACGAAACCCCTTTTTCACCCCTTACAAGCTCTAAATCTATGATCCTATGACAAAAATCATTTCCCAAGGAGACTTCAACTTTCTCATGCCTTTCAATGATTATCATTAAAGAAAATACTCATAACACTATTAAGGCTTGCAAAGTTCATTTATCCAACAGTGTAAGGAAAATAATACACATATCATAAGCCACATTTCATAGATGGGAAAAGTGGGGCTGCAGGGGTTTGAGTTGATTTTCTGAACTTTGAATGTCCTTTTAATAGTCTATTCAAACACCACCTTCTACAGAAAGTCTTCCCTGATTTCCTCCAGTTGGTGGTGACTTTCCACAGCAATTCATTTTGTACTTTTCACGTTAAGAGCACATCTAATACTTCTCTTGGCTTCCTGGTAGACCATGAGCTCTTAAAGGCAAGGAACCCCTTGGCTTTCAGTGCCTGGTATGCACCTTTGTATATAATAGGCACTTAATTAATGTTGTATCATTTGTATTAGTTACATTGTAACACAATTAGTTAATTATCACAGGTAATGTAGCTCAGTAGATCCAGAGGACCTGAATTCAAATCTCACCTCTGATGATTATATAGAACTTAGCTGAGTACCTGGCACATAATATATGCCTAATAAATATTAATTGACTTATTGACTCTAATCTTCTCCCATTTAACCTTGAGTTCTTCATTTAATGTCTTAAGAGTCTTACTTTCCTCTCCAGTTAACTGAAGTGGTTGCATTAGATGGCCAAGCTCTTCCAGACCAGGACTCAGGCTTCTGTGGTGATCTCATTAAGTATCTTGGCCATAGTCACACAATTAAGAAGGGATCATGAGGAAACAGAGGGAATAGTGGGAAATCCTAGCTCTGTTACTAGATGTGGAACTTTAAACAAAAAATCCTAAACTTGGGGTCTGTATGCTTGCTTCTCAAAATATTTTGATGACTATTTTTCAATGTTTCCTTTGTAATTTTATATGTATGTATATATACATACATAGAGATATCTATATCTACATATCTATTTATTAGAGGAAGATGGGAGAGAGACAGAGAGAGAAATAGACAAAGACAGAGAGAGAGAAACACAGAGAGACAGAGACAGACAGAGAGAAAGAGAGAGACAGACAGAGAGAAAGAGAGAGAGAGAGAGAGAGACAGAGAGAGAGAATGAGAGAGAGAGACAGACAGACAGAGAGAAAGAGAGAGACACAGAGACAGAGACAGAGACAGAGAGATGTGAATTTATGTAGTCAAAACTATGATTCTGGTATGGCTTCCAGGGGCCCCACCAAACTGCCAAAGGGACCCAAGTCCCAAAAAGGTGAAGAAGCCCTGCCTTAAGGAAACTCTTTAACCTCGTTGGTCTTAGTTTCATTATCTGTAAAATGAAGGGGATTGGGCAGGATTCAAATGCAAGTCACCTGATTCCACACTGCACTTCCACTGGGATAGGGGAAGAAAATCAGGTAGTTCATGAGTCCAACAAGCATTTCTTATTACTGTACCTGCTACTCTGCTTAGGCTGGAGATAGAAAGAAAGGGAAAAATATGTTTCCTGCCCTGAAGAAGCTTACTATGTAATGGAAGAGACAACAGGCAAACAAGTAGATACAAATGAGGTCTACACAAGATAAACTGGGGGTGATTTAAAGAGAAAACTCTAGTATTAAGGACTGGAAAAGGCTTTGAAAGATCAGTTCATTGACCCACTCCTTCTTTAAGAAGTGAAAGAATACTTATCTCTCCCACCTTCAGATTAAGCTAGTCATACCAATTCTGAGAATCTGGTCTGAGTGAACCTCTGGAAAAGCAACTTGACAGTGGGTAACTGAAGAGGGAGCTCGTGCTTTATTAGCAGTCGACTCAGCTGGGATTGAAGAAGAAGCCCAGAAGAGATGGGATCCAAAACTTTCAGCTCTTTCTCCAGCATCTCCAGCAAATTGGAACTTGGGGGGTGCACTTTAAATTCTCTTCCAACCATGGCCAGAAGAGACTCATCTTCACTTGACCTCAGACCAAGGCTCTGAGTAAGACAAGAACAAAACAACACGTCAATTTTTAAAACACGCAGTCCCTGAAAGCCCAAGTCTTGAGTCCTCTCTTACGATTGCACCCTATTTTTAATGCCTGGTGAGTGGATATTGCAAGTGGGCAGAAGCCTCGTGCTTTCTGTAGCCATGTAATTGGCTAATACAGGCATGTCTAAAGCTCACTGATACTGGTGTACCTAGGAGTTATCTGCTCCTTCCCATAGTTCCAATCTTCTGACCTCTTACTCTCCAGCACATACTCTTGGACCCAGTGACTCATGGCTATTCCTCTTAAAAAACAGTTTATCTATCGGCTCTGGGAGTTCTCTCTGACTGTCCCCCATGCCTGGATTGCTCTCCCTCCTCTGCTTCAATTGTGAGCCTCCTTAGCTTCCTTCAAGTCCCAGCTAAAATCCAGCATCCTATTGGAAGCTTTCTCCAATGTCTTTATTCTAGAGCCTACTCTCTCTTACTTCCTATATAGAAATATTTAAAATGTTTTATATATATACATACACATATGTATATATATGTATAATAAATATATATATATATATAATATAATTATAATTTAAAATAGGAATAGGATAAATATCCTGAATATAATTTGTTTTGTACATATTTATTTGCATGGTGTCTCTCCCATTAGAGGGGGAGCTCCTTGAAGAAAGAGGCTGTTATATGCCTCTTTTTGTATCCACAGCACTTATTGAGCACACTGCCTGGTACATGGTAGGTGCTTAATGAATGTTTATTAATTGAAAAGCCAAATCAGTTACAAAGAGAGTAACCAGAAACTAGCTGAGTGAGTAGCAATAGTTATCTTTATTTTTACCCATAATTACCCATAATTTGAAAGTCGGGGAAGTTTTTGGACTCCTAAGAGCAATTAGCCAATTAATGCACATTCATCAAATCCCTATAGTGTTGGGCATGATACTAGGCACTGGGAATACAAAGATAAAAATCCTGCTCTCAAGGATCTTAGATTCCATTGAACAAAATAGAACAGACATTGAGCTCCTTGAGGGCAGGAAATATCTTGCCTTTTGTGTGTGTGTGTGTGTGTGTGTGTGTGTGTGTGTGTGTGTGTGTGTCTGTGTGTACAACCAGTAATCAGCCTGGCAAATAGGAAGCACTGCATAAATACTTTTTGATGGATGCATGATTTGCTTTACATGGGGAAAGATATCCTTGATGTATACCAAAGAAATATGATAGAATTTCTTGAGGGATGAGAGTAAGGACCTTTGGTAGCTAGAGAGATCAAGAAAAGCCTCAGATGAAGAAAGAGGTACTTGAGCTGAGCTTTGAAGGAAGCTAGCGATTCTAAGATGAGGGAAGAAGGTGTCCCAGGCATGTAGGACTCCCAGGGGAGGATGTAGCTTGTGCAAAGGGATGGAGATGGAAGAGGTGAAATGTTGCCATATATGTATCAGTTGGTTTTGCTCAAGTATTTTGTTTATTTGTTTGTTTGAAAAGACAAGGCTACTGTAGGAGGTAGTCACCAATTATTGAGCACTTACTACATGCCAAACAATCTGCTAAGTACTGGAGATAAAAAGAAAGGCAAGGCCAGTCTCTGTCCTTAAAGAGCTCCTGATCTAATGGAAAAGATAACGTGGAAACAAGTACATAAATTCATGGTCTATGTGGGATCAATTGGAGGCCATCTCAGAGGGAAGACACAAGCATTGAGAAGAAATAGGAAGGACCTTTAAGAGAAGGTCAGATGTGAGCTGAGACTTGAATGAAGCCTGGTGAAGGATACAAGGATAGGGACCATTTCGGGAATGGAGGACATTTAGAGAAAATGAAGGGATTTGGGAGATGGAGCATCTTTTTTTTGAGAAATAGCAAAAAGCTCAAGGTTAGTGGAGAGGAAGGGGTCAGTCTGTACTTGATCATGATATAAAAGTACACTTTAATAACAAAAGCAAGCAAGCAATGAGGAAATGATGGCTTCTGGAGTCTAAATGATATCATCCTACGTACTTCTACTTAGATCCTCTATCTTTTCTTCCCCACTGCATACCCGTAAAATAAGCCCACTCCAGTGTAGATACCTCGAACCCACATGGGCCATTCCTAGTCATGTGTTCCAAAGACCAGTCTATTGGGCTGGGTTTGGGGAGGCCATGGAGGAAAGACAGCGACTGGTCTCCCGAGGGCACAGAGCTACACTGAGCATCTGCCCATTTTAGCATCTGACAGAGAAAAGACAACAGGAGAAGAGAAAAGGTGAGTTTGTTCCTTTTTAAATGCACATTCCGGGCTGCCAACCTACAAGCCTTGGCGTTGAGATTCATGTCAGTTGTGTTTCTTACCTCAGTCATTCAACCAGAGGGCTGTGTGAATTGGGGCATGAAGCCCAGACAAGGGAAATCCCAAATCTTACAGGTCATAAGGATCAGAGATTTGGAATCAGAAGGGACCTTTGTGGTCATGAGTCCAGCTCCTCAATGAGTCGCAAACTTCTTTGGTGGCACGACTGTTCCATTTTGTGTTTTGAGTTTCCTGTCCAAGGACGCCCTCAGCTCCGAGCCATGACATCCTCTGTTCTAAGATGCCTTCCAGCTTTAACATCCTAAGAATCATTTTGCATCTCTCTAATGATGTTTTCCCATGTTCAGAGTGTCCTTCTCCATCCCAGAAAGCCTCACAGGTACCACCTTTCAAAGAAGATCAGCCATCATCTCTAGTCCTTATTGGAAGGATTTCAGGGACTGAGCCCAGCACTCTTCTCCCATTAAAGGAGATGCTGATTTAGAAAGCAAGAAGGAAGCTGGTTTGGAATGCTTTTCTGTGATTTCATCACATCTCTAACTACAGCAGGATGCCTTCTCCTGCTTCCCTGTGCTGGTAATGAGGGCCCCACACCCGATACCTTCACCTCCTGTCCCAGACAACTGTGCCTGCCATCTGGTGGACCGTCACCAGGCTTGCCCACAGACAAAGCTAATTAGTGAGTTCCCCCTGCATCACACTGAGGCTGGCTTTGTCTGAGGGCCTGGTGTCAGCCCTGCCAAGCCTTGTGCAAGGACCCCTGTAGCTCAAAAACATGCTGGGCTCTGTGAGAGGAGGCAAGAAGCCTCTGTCTCAATCCACAAGACAAAAAGAAAAGGAGTGAATCACAGAGAGATCTCTGGACATCAGTCAGGAGATCTGGGTTCTAGACATGCATCGATACTTTCTAGTTGTATGAGGGTGGGTCAGTCACTTTCCTGACTCCCAGCTATCTTTAAGAAGAGGCTTAAGAACAACAGGAGGGAGAAGACTGTCAGGGTTCTGTGTTTAGACACATTATTAGTTCTATTCATCTGGAATATCTATATTCCTCATTTCCTGAAATCTTTCCTCCTATTAGGCATTTTTCCATCCTTGTCTGGAATGTTGCAAAACTGTCACCCCCCAGCCTAATTAGAGGACTTGACTTTATTACTTACTTCTGTAACCTCGAACAAGTCACTTCTTTCTTGGCCTCAGTTTCCCTTTATGTTAAATGGGGCTTAGACTCTTTCAAATATAAATCTATGATTCTATGATATTCTTGGAGTCATAGGCTCAGATGATTAGAAGGGACCCCGAGGTCATTTAGTTCAACCATCCCATTTTACAAATGACAAAACTAAGCTCAGATGAGATTAAGATATTGATCCAAAGTCTTAAAGGTCAGTAAGTCAACAAATATTTACTAAGCACCTACTATGTGCCAGGCATTGTGTAAAGCATTGGTGGTAGAGTGGTTCAAAAAAGATGCCAAGACTCTATTCCTGCCCTCAAAGAACTTAAATTCTAATAAAGAAGCCACCAATCATCAAACATTTATGAAGCACTTGCTGTTTACCAGGCACTGTGCTAAGCCCTGAAAATAGAAAAAGATACAAAAGATAGTCCCTTGCCTCAAGGAGTTTCCAGTACCCATAGGGGAGATGGCAAGCAAACAGATTTATAAAAATAAGCTAAATACAGGAGAAATGGGAAATAATTCAGAGAGACAAGGCACTAGGGGTAGAGGAAAAGAAAGGGTTATTTTAGCTAGAACTCAAGGAAACCAGAGAGACAAGCTAGCAGAGATGAGGAGGGAGAGAAATGTAGGCATAGGGGACAGCCAAGGAATATGCTAGGTAGTAAAAGGCAGAAGATCCAAATTTAAATGGTGACCCCACATTTTTCTTACTATCTGTAACCTAAAACAAAAGATATGGAGGCAAAATGGCTGGGTTCCAGACCTGGGTTTCCATGCACCAAACACACCTACCCCCTCTAACTTTGGTTCTGGATCCAAGGTCTCATTGGTACAGGAGCTCTTAATGAGAGAAAACGGGCTGCTCGTGGACACAGTGGATAGACTTCCAGACCTGGAGGCAGCAGGTTGCTGTTCAGTCAATTAGCCATGTTCAACTCTTTATGACCCCATTTGGGCTTTTCTTGGCAAAGATACTGGAGTGGTCTGCCATTTCTTTCAGCTCATTTGATAGATGAGGAAACTGATCCAAACAAGGTTAAGTGGATTACCCAGGTTTACACAGCTAGAAAGTATTCAAGGCTAGATTTGAATTCAAGTCCTCCTAAGTCTGGGCACTCTAACCACTGCATCCACAGGAGTTAAAATAAGTGGAAAAATGGCAGACCACTTTGGAATCTTTGCCAAGAAAAACCCAAACAGAGTCACAGAGTTGGACAGGCTTACAATGATTTAAATATCTTTGAATAATGACTTAAAAGTTGACTAGCCTTGTCCTGAGACACAGAATTATAGAATTATAGAGTTCAAGGCTAGATGGGAACTCCAGGATATTCTCATTTGTTTCATCCCCCCAATTTAAAGATAAAAATCTATGACCAGGAGAAATAGAGGCTTGCCCAATAGAATGTACACTCCTTGATGGTAGCAATCATTTTTTTTTTTGGTATTTCTTTGTATCATTAACCCTTAGGGCAATGTCTGGCACAGAAAAACACTTTAAAAGTTCTTGTCTTCTGATGACCCGCATAGCTCAGAAACACATTTTTGATTTTGTATTTTAATTCTCACTAACTGTTTTGATATCCATGAAGGATTGTTAATAAAGGCTAGGGGAGAGAATGCTGAGCTTGGAATTAGAAGATGTAAGTTCCAGTCCCAGCTCTATTAAGCATCATCTACATGAGAGGGTGAGGCAGTACCTAAATTTGGCATCTGAGCACCTGAGCTTGAAGCCCAAAGCTTGGAGAACTGGGAAGGTCATCACAGAGAAGAGAGATACCTGTACATCACCTGGCAAGTCACTTCATCTCTCCAGACTTCAGTGAGGTGTTCCCTAGAGCCCTGGCTCTGAAGTCGGAAAGTCTGGGTTCCAATTGAATCTCTTTCCGATACCACCTGGATGACTTATCCTATATGGGCCTCAGTTTCCTCCTCTGTAAAATGAGAGGTTGAGCTACTTTTCCCCCTCAGGTCCCTTTTAGCCCTTGATCTGTGAGCCTGGACACCTTCTAGTCTGATCTTGGAGAGGCAGCCTTTGTCTCTAAGGTTCAGCTTCTACATGGAGAAAATGATGGGTTGGGGTCTTAGCTTGTTTTCTCACTCTAAATTTAGGATCTTTTGGGCTAGTGCAGTCACTTGACTTCCTTATAAACTCAAAATGAAGGTCTTGATTTTTCCCTAAGATTTCCCAGCTTTATATCCTGTGATCTCATGACAGATACATCTGTTTCTATGGCCATCTGACCATTTTCCTCTTCCCTTGTCTTGTCAAAGACCCCAAAACAAGTCAAACGGTAATCATTGTGGGGGCAGCTGGGTGGCTCAGTGTAATGAGAGCCAGATCTAGAGACAGGAGGTTCTGGGCTCAAAGCTGGCCTCAGACACTTCCTAGCTTTGTGATCCTGGGCAAGTCACTTAACCCCCATTGCCTAGCCCTTTTCACTCTTCTGCCTTGGAACTGATACACAATATTGATTCTATGATGGAAGGAAAGGTTTTTTAAAAAAAGGCAATCATTGTTCTGATTACTCACACCACTGCCCAAAAGCCTGCTGGAGTGGCTTGCTCCTACAGGGATGGATTTGTCTTCTTTGTTTCCAACTTTGTTCTGCTCTCTGAAATCAGGGTTGAACTTGACTTTGGGGTCAGCAAGGCTGTTGAGAGCTAGTGGATTTTCCCCCAACTGCCTTCCATGACGGGGTACCAATGGCCCCAGATCAGGCTGAGCTCTGGCTGTTATGTTCTCCTTCACCTGCCTGAGAAAATAAACAATGACCTTGAGCATTGAAAAAGGAAGTATACACAAAGTATTCATTGGCCTGAAGAAGACAATGGAAATATCATTATCTAGGAGAAGCAGTTATTGGTGGCAGGGAAGAGGGGGAAAGCTCTGGATATCAATTCTCGTCATTAGCTCTGTGGACAATTTAACTTGGAGAGTGGCCACAGTTCTATCTTCTCAGAATGGACTATTCTGTTTATTAAAAGGAAAGAGAGAGAAGGAAGAGAGAAAGCAAGAAAGAAAAAAGGAAAGAGGAAGGAAAGAAGGAA
>NC_058133.1:17848921-17905579 GCF_016433145.1 Gracilinanus agilis | reverse complement strand
TGTAGGGTGTGAGATGTTGATCTAAACCTAATCTCTCCCATATTGTTTTCCAATTTTCCCAGCAGTTTTTGTCAAATAGTGGATTTTTGTCCCAAAAGTTGGGTTCTTTGGGTTTATCATACACTGTCTTGCTGACGTCACTTAGCCCAATTCTATTCCACTGATCCTCCCTTCTATCTCTTAGCCAGTACCATATTGTTTTGATGACCTCTGCTTTATAGTATAGTTAAATATCTGATACTGTTAGGCCACCTTCCTTCTAGTTTTTTTTTTCATTATTTCCCTTGATATTCTTGATCTTTTGTTCTTCCAAATGAACTTTGTTATAGTTTTTTTTTTTTTCTAATTCAGTAAAGAAGCTTTTTGGTAGTTTGAGAGGTATGGCAGTAAATAAGTAAATTAATTTGGGTAGAATGGTCATTTTTATTATGTTAGCTAATCATACCCATGAGCAATCAATGTTTTTCCAATTGTTTAGATCTAGTTTTAATTGTTTGTAAAGTGTTTTGTGGTTGTGTTCGTATAATTCCTGTGTTTGTTTAGGTGTCTTTTGAGTATTTAATGTAGAGGTTGATCTATGGACTCTTTCTTTTTTTAATTTTTAAATTTTTTTAAAAAATTTTTAATTTAATTTAATTTTAATTTTATTTTTTACAAAAATTTTCCATGGTTACATGATTTATGTTCTTACTTTCCCCTTCACCCCCCTTCACACACCCCCATAGCCAATGTGCATTTCCACTGGTTTTAACATGTGTCACTGATCAAGACCTTTTTCCATATTATTGATCGTTGCATTGGTATGGTCGTTTCGAGTCTACATCCCCAGTCATGTCTGCATCAACCTATGTGTTCAAGCATTTGTTTTCCTTCTGTATTTCCACACCTTTAGTTCTTCCTCTGAGTGTGAGTAACATTCTTTTCCATAAATCCCTCAGGATTGTCCTGGGTCATTGCATTGCTGCTAGTACAGAAGTCTATTACATTCGATTTTAACACAGTGTATCAGTCTCTGTGTACAGTGTTCTTCTGGCTCTATTCCTTTCACTCTGCATCAATTCCAGTAGATCATTCCAGTTCACATGGGATTCCTCCAGTTTATTATTCCTTTGAGCACAGTAGTATTCCATCACCTGCATGTACCACAATTTGTTCAGCCATTCCCCAATTGAAGGGCATACCCTCATTTTCCAGGTTTTTGCCACCACAAAAAGCACAGCTATCAATATTTTTGTATAAGTCTTTTTATCTATGATCTCTTTGGGGTACAAACTCAGCAATAGTATGGCTGGATCAAAGGGAAGACAGTCTTTTAGAGCTCTTTGGGCATAGTTCCAAATTGCCATCCAGAATGTCAGTTCTGGTCTCCAATTTGCTTATTATTTCACATGATTAAGGGGCAGTTGGGTAGCTCAGTGGATTGAGAGCCAGACCTAGAAATGGGAGATCCTAGGATCAAATTGGACCTCAGACACTTCCCAGTCACGTGACCCTGGGCAAGTCACTTGACCTCCATTGCCTACCCTTATCACTCTTCTGCCTTGTAGCCAATACACAGTATTGACTCCAATGGAAGATAAGGGTTTAAAAGAAAAAAAAAACATTAAAAAATTATTTCATGTCATTTCTGTGCTTCTTTTTCCAAGTGGGAGATTCTGTCTTTTAAGCTATTATTTTCCTTTTGAATTACTTTCATTTCTTTCTCCCACTTTTCTTCCCATTGTTTTTCCATCTTTCTTACTTGGTTATTGAACTCCTTCTTGAGTTCCTTCAGAACTTGTGACTAATTTCCACTCTTTTTGGAAAGTTTGAATGTGTTTGCTTGTTTGTCACTCTCTACTATTGCCACTGTACTCGTCTGTTTTTCTCAGTAAAAGTTCTCCAGGGTCAGAGGCTTTTTTCTGTTGTATCTTATTATTTATTTTGGTACTTGTGGATTGTAGTTCTTGAGTGTTGGTGGCCATGGCTGTGTTGGTTTTCTCTTCTCTTCTCAGCCAGAAGTCTGAGTGAGGAGGGCAGACAGCAAGCCATTTTTGCCCTGAGGCTATTTTTCCAGTCTCCCTGCATCTTCTATGGGCAGCCTGTCTCTACCCTGTCTCTGTGCCCACACTTCACACTCGTCAGCCATGGGTCCCAAGTCTGGCTGCCAAAGCTTTGCACTGTCCTCGGGGTTAAGTCTGTGGTGCACTCAGTCATCCCCTGATAACCTAGAAATTGCCATGGCCCTTGCTCTGACTCTGGCACACTAGGTGGTATGATCACCTTGCACTTTGGTAGTTGTAATTTTACCCCCTTATAGAGTAGAAATGCCCAAACCCTGCCTATCTTCAAGGCTGTTCCCCGCAGCTGAGCCCCTTCACTCATCTGATTTTGATTTTTGTCCTTTTGAGATGCTTTGTATCAGGCAGTTGTGCAGAGAAAAAGTCCCTTCTTTCTACTCTTCAGCCATCTTAGCCCCAGAAATATTGGGGGAAATATAATGAGTACAATTGGGGCATGTTTAATTTAACATATCTTTAAGATTAGATAAATAAATGTTCAACAGCCAGTTAGAGACAGAGATTTGAGTTTCAGCGAAAACTTTTTTTTCCATCCAGGACTGGCTAAGTAACTGGGATTCATTAGCATAGATCATTGAATTCATGAGAACTTAATAGATCACCAAGAAAAAAAGTAAAGAGGGAGAAGAGGATAGGGCTCAGAACAGAGTCTTGGGGGATACCAGTGGCTGGGGAGTAACCTGGATGAAGATAGAGTAAAGAAGACTGGGAAGGAGTGGTCAGAAAGTTAGGAGGAGAACCAGGAAAGAGTAGTCTCATAAGACATATCATCTCCTGACTGTATTTTCCCTGCCAGTTCCCTATGTCTGGGAATCTTTTCTTCTTCATCTCTACCCACTGGCTTCCTTGACTTCATGGAATTCCCAAATAAAATTCTATCTACAAGAAACATATCCCAATTCCTCTTAATTCTACAGCTTTTCCTCTGTTAATTATCTACAGTTCAACATATATATATATGTATGTATGTATATGTATATATATATATACATACACATACATATATACATACATTATATATATACATATATATATAATATATATTATACCCATATAAAAGCTGCATGTGTTTGTAGTTTGTATTGTTGGTACCCAATCATTTATGTGTCATCTCCCTCATTAGATTATGAATTTGAAAGCAGAGACTGCCTTTTGACTTTCTTTGTATCTCCAATGTCTGGCTCTTAATAAATGATTATTGACTTGCCATTGAATGATTGGTTGATTGATTGATTGTTCAGCTCTTAGTACAATGCCTGATTGTAAATATATTTTAATTGAATGATTAATTGATTAAGCCTACCTGGAAGTCAAAAACATCAAAAATGCTGGACTGAATATTATCTGGTGCTAGAAGTCCTCATTTCAGCCCCCTTTGCTCAGCATCTAGCACAGTACCTGGCATAGAGGTACTCTATATATCTATATACATAGCTCTTAATAAATTCTTGCAAACTGGTGAATTGTCATAACCTGCCTTTTTCCTACCCATTTCAGGAATATATCCACCAAATTCTGGCTCTAAGATCTCCTATCAGTGACCCAAGGCAAGCCACACCATCAAGTTCAATCTATGTTTCTTTTTCTAATGCAAAATGAACATAGCATTACTCGTACTGCCTACCTTAGGGCTTCTCCAACATCAATACATCACAGAAATATGAATGGTTATAATTAAAAGTGGGGCCCAAGGATCACTGTTTTCATGAAGAACAGCGCATGTTTTCCTATTTATGAAGTCTTTTGAAAGGTTAATTACACTCGTGGCTGTGGTTCGAACACAATTCTTGGGAAATGCTTTTGTAACAACAGGTTGGCAGAGTATGGGAACCATCTGCTTCGTACAAATGTTAAGGTAGACGCTCAAACTTGTGAGGTTAACGATTACAGATTGCTCCATCTCTGCGTGGAAAGAAAATCCATGTTGTGTTGATGTAAAGTTTCTGACTCTCCTTGACCCTGGGCCTAGAAGGAATGCTAAATAACACAAAGGATAGCATTTGAAGGCACTGAAACTCTGAACAGCCGTTATCTTTGTTTGCATAGATTCAGGTTATCCAATGAGGCACAGAACACAGGGGAATATGGTATTTATACAGAATGTCTCCTGAGTAAATTAAGCCTCTCTGTCTGCCTCTGGCCTTGACCCATTAATGGGAGCAAGATCATAGAGGCAAAATTTGTTCCTTGCAGAAATATGTCATTTACTCTACAAAGAAACATAAAACGTTGCTCTGTTGACCCCCCATAACAACAAACTACTCTCAGGGATGGCAGCAGGGGCAGTGAGAGATGTTTGGTCATGGAGAATTTCTCTCTGCTCCCTCCTCCCATGGTACATAGCTGTGGCTCCCTCCTCTTCCATTCTCAGGGAGTTAGATGGAAAGAGCTGAAGCAGTGAAGACTCAGCACATGCCATTGGAAGCAGGAAATGTATTACAATAAAGGGAGCTCAGAAAAGGGTGTACCATTGGGTAAATCATGTGCCTCCATCCAAGGATCCAAGAGGGAACAGTGGAGGCCAGGTGAAAGTTTTGAATTATAAATAGGAGAATGAAATGGGTATGGCTAGAGGTACAACTTACCCTTCATAAGAACACAAAGGCATCTACTTGAGGAGGTATATGGGGGTGCAGGGAAGGCTCACCTTTCTAGTGTGAGGGTTTGCTGAGCCCTTTTCAGGGCTGCTCATCCACCTTTGGGATCCACCTTTCAGGCAGCTTTTACCTGTGCCTCCAAGAAGCTAAAACATGGTCAGAGGATGCACCCCAATAAAACTGTCTTGCTAGGTAGGCTAAACCAGGCTGAGGGGAACTAATAGGACTCAAACCCATCAGTGAGTTAGGGGGATGCCTAACCCAAGTACATAAAGACTTTCCACTTGGGAATGGGCAGATGAGAAGAATTTGTTAAAATAGCCATTAAGGCAGCTGAAACAAGCACTGTGGAATGCTTTGAGCTTGGTCAGACATTGAAGAAGCCACAGTCATTGTCCACTGTGTCCTGAGCCATTGCTAGTTACCCTGACTACTGTCTTGCCACCGGACTTGGATGACTCTGGAACAGAGAGGGTGAGGCCAGTGACTTTGTACAATTGATTCACCTAAAACCAGTTTATGCCCAAGCCAAGACATCACCCCCTCATGTCATTGGTGCTGCTCAGAAAAGAAGGATTGCCAAGAACAACATCCACAACTTGAGGCCATCTGGTCACAACTATGCAACGACCCTCTAAAACTTCCATAGGAGTGGCAGATTTTCCAAGGGAACCAGTGCTCCCTCCATTATATTTCTGCATTGAAGTCATAAACTAACACTTAAAAGGTCAGTAGTTTGGATGGGAATTCAGAAGGCAGGAAAAATATGGAAGGGGCAATCTTGGAGGTAGTGGATTCTTACTTGAGGTCTTCAGGTAAGTGGTGGGGCACTGGACTTGGAATAAAGAAGACCTGGGTTCAAAACCTACCTCAGATACTTATCAGATTTTTCTGATCCTCATTTTACTCATCTGAGAAAAGGGGATAAGAGATTTCTAGCATTTATATGGCAAGGGTAGTTGGGTGGTGCAGTGGATTGAGCAGGGGGCCTAGAGTTAGGAATATCTGAATTTAAATCTGGAAGAAGACATGAACTAGCTGAACATTTACCTTGGGCAAATCACTTAATCCCTCTTTGCCTCTATTTCTTTTCTGTAAAATGGGGATACATTAGAGAACGAAATGATAAACCACTCCACCATCTTTGCCAAGAAAACCTCACAGACAGTCTATGTAGTCATGTCCAGTCTGGCTGAGATATAGAGTCATATGGAGAAAGGTGCTATTTTCAAGGGGAATTGGATTAGGTAATGTTTGACCATCTCTGTGGAGCTAACATTTAAGGATTCCAGAACTTTATGATCTGGGATATGGGAAAAGTTGCATTCTCACCCTGCCAGTCTGAGGGAGCCTCTGAGAGGTAATCTGGATTCAATGTCAGCCTTAGAGTCAGAAAAACCAGTTTGCATCCTGTTTCAGCCAATCTAAAAACTGGGACACTGTGAGCAATTGATTAAGCTCTTTCACCTTCAATGCCCTTATCTGTAAAATGGAGATTAATCATAGTGTGTAATTAGAATTTTCTCCCCAGAACTCTCTTTGCCAGCATCCCAATTGAGTATTTAAGCTAACCTACTAAGGTAGGGAAGACATAAGTTTTGAGTAGCTCCTCCCTTATGTTCTCTGCTCCCATGAATGCAGTTTTGGAAGATGGGTGAGAATCAGTGTTTTTTACTTAGATTTTATAATTAATTCTTTTATTTCTTCTACTTCAAGGGATTATTAATAAACCTTATAAAATATAATACATGGAGTTATTGGATATTATTTTAAATTTAACAATAGCAAGTACCACTCTGGGTCATTGCAAGGGATCAAGAGAGACAACAAATTAATAGCAAATGGAACAGATCTGTCAACATTTTAATAGCCATCTACCTTCTTCATTAATAGGAATGGAATCTTCACATTTGGAATGTAACATTTCAGTTCCTGATGAGAACTATTATTCTGAAGGAGACGAACAAGTGTAGAGGCTAAATAAGTTATTACAGAAGAAACACATGCTGAAGAAAATACAATTTTAAGAGCATCAAGAAATCAGTTCTTTTTTTCATAATATCTTATTTTTATTCTCAATTACTTATAATGACAAGTTTTAATCTTCATTAAAAAATTAGACAGGCCTAGAGACAGGAGGTCCTGGGTTCAAACCCGGCCTCAGCCACTTCCCAGCTGTGTGACCCTGGGCAAGTCACTTGACCTCCATTGCCCACCCTTACCAATCTTCCACCTATGAGACAATACACCGAAGTACAAAGGTTAAAAAAAAAAAATTTAGAGCAGAATTTTCTCCTTCTACCTTTCCCTCCCTTCTCCTCTTCCTGAAATGGCAAGCAACCTGATATAGATTTTACATGTGCAATAATGTAAAATATTTTTCTATATTTCCATAACATATTTCCATATTGTGGAAGAGAACTAAAAAAAAAATGAAGAAAGTGAAATATAGTATGTTTCAGTCTGCATCCAGACTCTATCAGTTCTTTCTTTGGAGGCAGATGGCATATTTCATCGTTAGTCCTTGGGGGTTGTCTTGGATCACTATATTGTTAAGGATAGCTCAGTCATTCACAATTATTCATCACACAATATTGCTGTTAACTGTATACAATGTTCTCCTGGTTCTGCTGACTGAACTTTGTATCAGTTTATATAGATATTTTCAGATTTTTCTGAAATTATCCTTTTCATCATTTCTTTTAGCACAGTAGTATTGCATTATAATTATATGCCATTCCCCTGTTAGTAGACTTTCTTTCAATTGCCAATTCTTTGCTACTACAAAAAGCGCCACTATATATATATATATATATATAGTGTGTGTGTGTGTGTGTGTCCTTTTCTCATTTTTTTTTATCTCTTTGGGATACAGACCTAGTACTGGTATTGCTGGATAAAAGGGTCTGTACAGTTTTAAAGCCCTTTGGGCATAGTTGCTCATCACTCTCCAAAATGACTGGATCAGTTCCCAATTTACCAACGGTGCATTAGTGCCTCAGTTTCCCCACATCCCTTCCAACATTTGATATTTTCCTTTCCTTTTCTGTCATATTAGCCAATCTAATAGATATGAGGTAGTTTGAGGGATCAATTCTTAAGATGTCTGTGTAAATGGAATTAGTTCTAGCCCATTCATAGCTAAACTTGTACTTAACCTAGGCATAGAATGATGACATTCTCACCTCCCTTAGTGGGGAGGTGAGACGAGTTACCCACACGTGACAACAAGTAACAAATCAAGAACAAGGGACGGCCCTTTGGGCAGTCCAAATCAGTGTAGAAGCTGCCATTTGTCCACTTGAATTAGAGGTGGACCCACAGGAAGTGAGGAGAGACACTTTCTCTTTAAGTATGTTGGTTACTTCCTGTTGGGGCAGTTCCCACCTTGAACTTGGCGCTGAAGGATCTCTGCTGAGACCTCAGGCAGCTTCCACTCTGAATGGTCACGTGGATAGGTTAGGCTGACTTCCTTGGCCTACCTTGGCTGCTTCTAAATTCTGCCTTAAGTAGGCTCTAGCCTATCTGATTGCTAGGCCTTGAGGCTTGTAGCCTGATTTATTTAGCCTTTTAACCTTCTCTCTCCGTCCAGAGAGGCCTGGACTATCCTCTCCCTCTCTTTATTTCCTTACCTTTTACCTTCCTAATTGTAAATAAATTGCCTTAACCCGATGATGACTTGGGTCTGATTTAATTACGGAATCAACCTGAATGGTTGATTCTTGGCGGCAACACTTTAAATATATATATCTATAAAATACCTAAATTTCCCTCTTACATGTCTGAAATAGAGAAAACTTCCAAATAATTTTAAAAAAATACATTTTGCGTATGGAATAAATAGTGAAAAAAGAAGAACTGAAAATCTGCAATAACCTCTGCCCCACATGCTTACTTTCTCATATCTATAAAACCTTCATGAGGAAATCTTTAGAGTTGTTCATTCATTTCTTTCATGTCTGACTCTTTGTGACCCCATTTGGGGTTTTCTCTGCAAAGATACTGGAGTGGTTTGTCATTTCCTTCTCTACCTCAATTTACAGATGAGGAAACTGAGGCAAATAACATAAAGTGACTTACCCAGTGTCACAAAGCTTGGAAGATGACAGCAAAATTTGATTACCGGGAGAAATTTACCCATCTTGTGCACCAGCTGCACGATGGCATATTTGCATGAATTCTGGTAATAGATGCTGCTGCTATACTTTCCCAGGCACCAGTGGAGCGAAGTGGGACTGTGGGTGCTTGTTCCCATGGTTTTTTGTGTGATGTGTGACAATATTGTCAGACATCTTCCACGAGGACAAAAATAACATCAAGATCAGCTACCAAACTAATAGTAAAGTATTTACGTTGGAAGGGTGACCCCAGAAGACTAAAGTGGAAGGAGAGTTGGTGCACGATGTCCTCTTCATAGATGGTCCTGCTCTCAGTGGGGCCTCCGAGACTGTGATGCACTGCAGGATGGCCTGTGCCAATGTTGTGCTGAACAATTTACTACAAGAAAACACAGGTCCTCCCCCAGTTAGCATAGATGCGTGTTTCTGTGTGTAAAGATGCACTAACATATATGTAAATATATGTTGTAGCAAGTGGAGAAATTTTGAAAGCTATAATTATGTTCACTTTTCTTGCCATTGTGCTTTCAAATTATATTCATGTAGATAATGAGGTTGACACACACATTACCAGATGTTTAGGAGGCTTTGAAGGAAAGTGAGGTGGGACGTGGGACCCCAGGGGAAATTCTGGAGACCCCTAAGTCCTAAAAGGATGTGTGATAAGCCACCACTCGGCCCCGGACCTCAGGAATGTGGTTTGGCCAGAGAACTAGCCTGGTGGGATGTAACCCCTGGAGCCTACAAAGGAACAAAATATGACTTATATCCCATGTATATGAACCCTGCCCCCCGCAGGGATGTGCACCTGACACCCCAGACATCAAGGCTCTTCCCCCCATTTCTCTGCATACCCCTCACTTGTCACCTAGCCGCCTGTGTCTATAAACTCTATAAGCTCTTCTCTCCTCCTTTGGAGAGGTCGTCTCCATCTTGCCTCCCTGCCATTTAACTTTTTCTTTCTAAGAAATGTCTTTGTTTTCTAAGATTTGTTCATTCCTTAAGCGAGCCAGCCTGCCCAGACCAAGCTGGACTTCCTCCGCCAACAGAAGGATGGGAGAGAAGAAGTATTTGACTGCCTACAAAGTGAAGATCCAAGAGCCGTTGGGCCAACCTCCTTGTGGTATGCCAGTAAAACCTGCACCGTCTACCGGTGTGCCAGGAGCCTGAATCGCTTCTGCTGGCATCGTCCTGGGAAGATTCTGAAGCTCCTCTGGCAAGAGAAGGAACTGGACGCTGAGCTTCTTCTCCAGCTGAACTGCTCAGAACACAACTCTGACAAGCTGGCCGCGGTCTTCGAATGCCAAGCATACATTTACCTCAAAGACCTTTCTGCAGAGTTCTCGTCCAAAGCAGTCACTCACATGGAAGTCAGAAGGAGTGATACTAAATACACTGAATGTCTCTCTGAAGAATTTTGGTGTCGATTGACACATGGGAGACGCGGGCACAGGATCGTCCAGCATGGGGTGCCGGCAACGAAGATGGCAGGGCATGCCGTGAGTATGTTTTTCTCTTTCATTTTGGGAAGAAACCCTGAATGTCAGAATCTCAGCTATGAGTCAAACTGTTCTCCAGGACTTAGAATGCAGATCTAACAGGCTGAGGGAGCGTCTTACACACTACCTCGTTATTGATCCGGTTCTCCAGAACCGAACCGAGTCTAAATTGTATGCCTGAGTTTTAACAGGGAATGGGCTCAGTACCTTTCAGTATCCTCAGTACCTTGTGGACCCAGCTATGGTTTCTCAATGCTAGGAAGCTAAAGTGGAGGTGACTCAAAGGTCAGAAGAAAGACATATAATGGGTACAAAGGGTTTGTGACAGAAGGAGGGATAAAAAGTTATCTCCAACATGTATGATCAGAATAGGAGTTAGCCTGCTCTGACAAAAAGAAGGAAGGCTGCCAGAGAGACATCCCAGCCCTACGCTGGAGCTCACATACTCTGGTTTCTTCAGTTATCAAGCATTGACTTTTCTCTCCTTCCAGCCTCTTTGAGAAAAGAAAAGAAAAAAGAAAAACCAGAACTCCTAACAAATCCAGAGAAACAGTCCCTGCCCTAAAGGAGCTTACCTTCTGATAGGGAAGACCAAACATTTAAGGAAAGGTATTAAGGTAGGAAAGACATGGTGAGTAGAATGGCAGAGGGGGGGTCAATTTTTAGTCCTTTTTCCTAAGACAAGATAACATTGTTTTGATTATATCACTTTGAGAGTGGGTTTGAAGAGGTCAAGAGAACAGAAATGTTGGAATAAATAGGAGACTCCCTGGTTCTCTGGGGCATTGGTCTAAATGGTGAAACTCTTCTCATGTGCGGTCTTCCTTCCCTCCCTCCCTCTGTCCCTTCTTCCTTCCTTCTTTCCTTCCTTTTCTTTCTCCTTCCTCCCTCCATTCCTTCCTCCCTTCTTCCCTTCCTTTTTTCTCCTTCCTCCCTCCATTACTTCCTCCCCTTCCTTCCTTCCTTCCTTCCTTCTTTCCTTCCTTCCTTCCTTTTCTTTCTCCTTCCTTCCTCCCTTCCTTTTCTTTCTCCTTCCTTCCTCCCTTTTCTTTCTCCTTCCTTCCTTCCTTTTCTGTTTGTCTCTTCCCCCTTTCACAAGCTCAGACAGAATTTACACTCATATTCAGCAAAGCAATGGAAAATGAACTCTTTATCTAAATGAATCAACCTTTACAACTTAAAAATCTCCACCACAAAGAGGTTGGCTTGCTTTGCAAGATCCATATATAGGGAATGGACTCTAGAGGAAAAAAGAAAAACAAAAACATCTGTCTCAGCAGATGGAGATAAGATGGGGGAGGGGGCAGTCTGGGAGGACTTTACAACTCTACAGGTATACTAAAGTATTTGATAAGTGCTTTATGAAGCAGAGGAGCTTGGAAAAATAGATGTAGAGTCTGGAAGACCTGAATTCAAGTCCTGCTTCTGGCACATACTGATTGTTTGACCATGGATGAGTCATTTAGATTCTCAAGTTCCTCAGGCATCTCTCCAAGACTGTGACTTATAGAATAATAATTGATTTCTACTGGTGGAGGGATTTTCCTCATTAGAATTTCTCTATACTTTTAAAATTGTATGAGAGGTAAATAAACAAATCTAAATTTAATATACCTCTACCCATGATTTATATATATATATATATATATATATATATATATATATATGTCTGAATCTAGATGTAGATACATTCATTTACATGTATATATGTGTATATATATACACAATATAATATCCACACATATTGATGGATTGTATGTGTATATATGTATGCATGTATTTATATGTATTATAGAAGTGAAATCAAAGAGACAGGAAAAGTCTGAGAGAAGGAAGGAGGCAGGGAATTACCAGATAAGAGAAATCACAGAAGAATTCCCAGAATTATTGTCATTTAACTTAGATCTTTAAAAATATGGGTTGCAGGGGCAACTGGGTGGCTCAGTGGATTAAAAGCCAGGGCTAGAGAAAAAAGGTCCTGGGTTCAAATCTAACCTCAGACACTTCCTGGCTGTCAGTTAACCCCCATTGCCTAGCCCTTATTGCTCTTCTGCCTTGGAACCAATACACAGTATTGATTCTAAGACAGAAGGTGAGGGTTGAAAATAATGGGGGGGAGGTTGCAAGAGAATGATGAAGCAAGATTTAGAAATGGAAGGTTGGAAAAGAATTGCAGGCATAGCAAATAGAGCAAGTACAAATTTGAATGGGGAAAAGTGGAGGATATTTAGAAGAGATGTCTGCTAGTCCAGTTTGGTTGGCACAAAGTCTACAGATCATAAAGGTCTCAATTTACAGAAAGCTAGAAGGGACCTTGTAGCAGTTACATTTAACAATAGTCATGGCATAATGTCAGGAAGAGCAGAGTTCAAGACTCAACTTTGACACTTACTAGCTGGGTAACCCTACTCAAGTTATTTACTGCTATGTGCCTCAGTTTCCTCATATGAAAATGTAGATAACATTAGCACCTTCCTGGGTAATCCTAGTCAAGTTATTTAACTGCTATCTGCCTCAGTTTCTTCATATGAAAATGCAGATAACATTAGTACCTTCCTCCCAGTATTGTTGGGAGGATTAAATGAGATAATATTTGTAAAGCAGTTTGTCAACTTTAAAGCACTGTGTGAATGCTAGCTATTGTTATTATTATAGACCATCAAACTCTTCATCACTCTCGTCACCATCATCTTCATCATCATCATCATCATCTCAGAGTCCCAGACAACTTTCTAGAACTACAAGTTAGAGAAAGGAGCCAATCTTCATTTGTTGAGTACCAGTTCAGTAAACAAATATATGAAAAGCATTTGCATCACTTACACTTGAAAGCTTAGGCATCCCCACTTTTGAACAACTAATGTATTTTTAAATGAGTTCAGATTTTTAAAATGATTTTATTCCTTGATTTTTTTCTTTCTTCTTAAATTTAAACTGACATTTCCTTTCAAAAATGCTTGG
The DNA here is from genome assembly GCF_016433145.1 of Gracilinanus agilis. NCBI lineage: Eukaryota > Metazoa > Chordata > Mammalia > Didelphimorphia > Didelphidae > Gracilinanus > Gracilinanus agilis. Next base: position 17,892,344 of record NC_058133.1, on the reverse strand, counting down.
CAAGATAACTTAGGCAGATCATTGTTCACTCAGGGATTCTGGGAAATGGACTTTCAGAGGGAGTAAATGCATTACACAATGTGTATCTTCTCAAACCCTGCTTCTACCATCAGCTATAGAAAGGGTTATTGGTTCATTCCGCTGTGTGGCAGAGAACTCCACATGATAGCATAGTAATGGCTGCTTCTGGGGTTTGCACAGGGATTATAATCAACTTCCATTTGACTGACAGCCTCAGCATAATTGGATCGATGAAACGTCTGGCCCTTAAGAAACTTTATTCATTCTTCTCATGAGAAAACAGACTTCTTCCTTCTTTCCCCATAATCCAATGAAGGGAAATAATCCCAGAATCCCAGAATTTGGGAGTTAGAAGGACCCTTAGAGGCTGTCTACCTCAGCTCACACTTGAATCACTCTACAACTAATCATACAAATAGTTGTCCTGCCATTTTCAGAAGGATCCCATTTCCATCCAAGGAAGCCCATCCCACACTAGGATAGCTCTGATTATTACACTTTGATTATTACACTTACAATTTATACCCTTAATGCCTAACACTGTGCCTGGAACACAATAGGTGCTTAATGAATGTGTTTTAATTCACTGATTTGGAGTGATTTCCTGATATCAAATATCAATATGATTCTTTTGACCTTCTAGTCATTTTTCCCATTTCCACCCTGATTCTAAGCAGAACAAATCAAGTCCCTCTTCTGGATCACAAAATTTCAAATAATTGAAGATAGCTGTGGTATTCCCCCCTGAGTCTTCTGTTCTCTAAGTCACATTGAGTAGGTAGTTGGATCAATCCTTTCTCTTCCAGAATGGTTGCCAATCTGAATCTGGGTGGAGGAGGTAGAACAGAGGCTTGCACCCTTCCCCTGTTCATTGGCATGCTAATATCAAAAGAGGAACAGCCCATGATGGGGAGATGATGCAGGTTTACACTTGTAGGACTTCTGAATTTTGGTTACCAGAGAACCAACTATGGTGGATTGAGGGAATTTGACAGTAAAATGCCATCATTTTTGTCTTTGGTTAGTCAGCCACAAGCAAATGCTCTTACAAGGCAAATTAAACTCTTGCAATGTGCCAGGCACTGTGTTAAATGTTGAAGATATAAAATGAGGTAAAACCAGAGTCCCTGCCCTCAAACACCCACATTCTAACAGGAGAGGGAGCTTATAAACAATTCTATATTCATGAGATATGGACATTGTAAGTCAGAAGGGAAGCCAATTTAAATTAGTGAGTACCAGGGAAGATTTCCTGCAGAAGGTGAGATTTGAAGGAAGCCAGAGGATCTCTGAGGCAAGGGTGAAGAGGGAGATCATTCCAGACATGAGGGACAGCCAGTGCAAATATGGGGAGTCAGGAGATAGAGCTTCATGGGTGAGGAATAGGCAACAGGTCAGTGTGATTGGATCACAGTTGGTGGAGATGTTAGAGGACTGGGAAGATCTGAGGGAAGGGATCAGGTTATATGGACTTTGTAAGCAAAACAGAGGATTTTATACTTGATCTAGAAGATAATGAAGGAACATTACAGGGTACTGATTATGTCCCATTTGGACCTAAGAACCATGTTAGAAGAATTTCAAAGTCACCAGTGACCTCAACATGCATCTACTCCAAATCATACTTGAACAAGAATCTTACCTACAGTATTCCTAACCAATGGACATCCAATCTTTGTTGAAACACTTCAACTTCCAAGGCAACCTATTCTACTTACAGACACTCTCATTGTTAGGGCATTTCCCTCACAAATCAAATCTCAATTTGCTTCTTTGAAGCTTCCAGGTATCATTCGTGTTCCTACTTCTTGGCATCTTAGTGGCCCTCAGCAAGGTGGAAGACTCTCAGTCTCCCATCTAATTTGTGGATTCGCATTTTTTTTCCCTAGGATCAGGGGACCTGGTTCCAAGGTCCTTCTTATTCACACTGTTATGGACAAGAAGACTGATATGGGTTGCTTTTACCAAGACATGGCTGCATGGGGACATTGATGGCATGATGGGCAGGAAGGAAATTTTGTTGATGCTACCAGGGACAGAACTGAGTTAGGACATAGGAATGCTGGTGGATGTGGTTCCTTAAAACACCAATGCTTTTTAAGCTGCTGTATGACTTGCTGGACTCATTTTTAGCAACTCTTACTACATTTAATTAAATTTAAATTTTAAATTTTAATTTAAATTTCACTTCACTCTAATCAGACCTGACTCACAAAGTCTGCACATACATAAATGTGAGGGAGGGATGCTATCATTATACCCTTGGCAATAGGAGAGTTTTCCATAGAAAGGTCTAGAGTACATTCCAAAAAGTAGAGTGGAGATCCTCGACCTTTCTTTCTATGTGCATCATGGATGCCTTTGAAGTTTAGTTTAAGCCTCTGAACCTCTAAAATAAAATACAAAATATTACAAATGAAACCAATTTTATTGATGTATAGTTAACATGAAAAAGGACCCAGACTCCAGCTTAAGGACCCCTGATAGAAAAAATAACATGGAATTGTAATTCAGAAGGCCTGAGTTGTAGTCTTGATCTTACTACTTAAACTGCCAAAGGATTCTGAGCAAGTCACTGTTCTCAAGAATGGTACTTCAGTTTATAGTGAGAGGACTGGACTAAATGAGGTCTTTTGCTGCTCTAAAAGTCTATGACTCTATGACTTAATTTACAATAATCTAGTTTACAAGCAACTTTGCAAAAAGACAAATATCCTATACAGGGGAATATACTTCCAAATATTCAATGTGTTTTTTGCTACTCTTGATGCCTCTGTTTATTGAAGCAAAATGGAGTCCATCTAAGTCAGTGATTCCCCAAAGTGGGCGCTACCGCCCCCTAGTGGGTGCTGCAGTGATCCAGGGGGGATCGGTGATGGCCACAGGTGCATTTATCTTTCCTATTAATTGCTATTAAATTTTTGAAAAAAATTAACTTTCAAGGGGCTAAGTAATATTTTTTTTTCTGGAAAGGGGGTGGTAGGCCAAAGTTTTCCAGAGCATTCTATCAAACTAAAATGAGACAGGACTATACAATGAGAAGATGGTTGAATTTGAATTATAGAGCCTGGGTGAAAATTCTCACCCTATTGGTTCTTCTCCATGTGACCAGTCCCTTTAACTTTTCTATGCCTCGCTTTTTTCATTTGTAAGATGAACGACTACTAGCCCATAAACTCCATGGTCTCTTTCTAAATCTATGATGTTGCTGATGAATGTTTAATTTTTAAAAATCCTAACTTTGGGTGAAATTTTCTTGGCTCACAATAAAGATCATATGAACCAAATCATGATTTCATTTCTCCCTCTATTGGCAGAAACAAAATTTTATCTTCTTTCTCCCCTTGTCTCCTCCATTCCTAGCCTTCTTTCTTCTGGAATAATGATTACAAAGGTATAGTTTCAAGCTAGTGTGACAAAAAGCATTTATTAAGTCCTTCCTACCAGGAATGATGGTAAACTGGAGACACAAATGCCAAGAGTTAAATGGTTTTATTTTCAAGGATTTGAAGCATCCCAACCTCCCAGGGGCTGAGCCCTGCACAATTCCTGTTCATATCATGTTTGGTACTGTTTTTCTTTGACAGGAAATCTAACATCTTGAAGATGTCACATCTGATTCTGTAATACCTTTTGAAAATGAGAATGATACTACTGGCCCCCCATCAGCAGATAATATGCTTTTAAAATGTTTTCCCATTTAAAGAGATACTCAACTTGCTCCAAGTCATTCAGACCATATCGTTTACATGTTCCCTTACAGGAAAAGGAGCACATGATTACAAAATGACTTGTGATGGAAAGTGTGCTAGATTTGACATCAAAGGACCTATATTAAAATTTTGACTCTACTACTAAATGTCAAGATAATCTTGGGCGTATCACTTTCCCTCTATGAACTTCAGTTAATTCATCTTTAAGCAAGTTGATTAGATTAGATTAAGGTTCTTAACTTGAGATCCATGGGCCCCTGAGTGTTTTGTGAATAGATTTTAGGAGTATCCATGTATTTGGGGAGGGTAAGACAGCATCTTTATTTTTAGTAACTATATAATCACAACTTAGTATTTGCTTCCATTAAAATAAAAAATTAAAAAAAAATCCTCAACAACATTATTCTAAGAAGGTTTTCATAGGCTAAAATTGCTATAAAAGGGATCTAAATTTCTCTGCTACTAATGGGATGTATGCCCTTGGAGAATTTATTTTACTTCTTTCAGCTTCAGTTTACTCCTCTGTAAATTGAAAAAAAAAGGGAACAGTTCATTTTAGACAAGACATTATTAACCCAGTGTCTGTAGAAAGATTTCAGGGGATCAGTGAAGTTGGATGTAAAAAAAAAAACAAACTAATTGTTTTTACTAATCTCTAACTGAAATTTAGCATTTTTAAAATTATGAATTTTTAAAAACACTATTGTGAGAAGGAAACCAGAGGCTTCACCAGACTGTCAAAAGAGTCTGTTACCCCAAAAGGTTGAAAATCTAATGAATGGATGATTTCCTAGGTCTTTTTTAGCTCTAAATTTATGATACATCTATAAAGTTGATCAAGAGGAAGAGGTGTTTAAGTTGAAGATGTAATGTGTGAAAGTGTCTCAGAATGATAGTTCATCTTTCAAATTTGACATTCTCTGGTACAGGTCCCTCCCAGTTCTGACATTCTTTATTTTCTAGGGTACCTTATAACCTAACATTCTGTATTCTAAAGGATTTTTAAGCATTCAAATATTCTGTTCTAAGGTTCCATCTTTCTCAAATGTTCTATGTTCCGATGCCCCACCTCCACCCCAGATCTAATATTTTATGATTCTGTAGTCTCTGTTTGTCTTTGTATCCTTAGAGCTGAATGTTATACCTGGCACACAAAAAGAGGTTTGAATAATGAACGACTGGTCAAAGTGACCTCTTGGTGTCCCTTAGAGCCCCAGGCATTCATTCATTAAAGACTTTATTTTCATCCTCAGGCAGTAACTACTTGGGAAAGTGTGGATCATCCCTGGGTAATGAGACTCTTAGGTGAATGATACAGGAATTGTAAACTACTTAGAAAAGCAAGTAGCAGGACAATTTAACCAGCCATTAATTTCAGCTTGGGCTGCTCTCTAAAAAGGAAATGATCTCAGCATTAAACATTCCTAATCTTTATTGTTCGGGGAGCATGCCTGGTCTCAGCAGATACATTTTCTTTCACTCACTTAAAAACAATTGGGAGATGTCATGTTGCTTTACTATATAAACATCACATAGATTTTCATGGACTTAAACAGAGGCACAAAGCATGAATGGCACAGCCTAGAGAAACAGGATATTTATGGGTCTAGTCCTACCTTGTAAAGATTTGATCAACAAAGATGACAATTGATACTCCATAATATTTTACAACTACAGTTGCCTTGGTCTATAAAATTTGTTATAATTCTGCAGCAATTATTGTTGGGAGTGAGAAAATATCTATTTTACTACCTCTGAGAGATCTAAAAAAACCGAGAAGTCCAGCAGCCAGAATTCAGGAGTCAGTCTTGTTGGTCAGAGATTTTGGGCCACAAGGAAATGACATTAGTGGCAGACTGGTAGTGCTGATACTAAGGTCTTCAATTTTCTTCCTCTGTATTTTCTGTCCAAATACAACTGAAAAACATCTATCATAGAATATAAATCCTCTGAGAATAGAGATTGTTTCATTCATTGTATTTGAATCTCTAATACCTAGCAAAGTATTTGATACTGTTATAAAATAAATGGGCAGATGGAGATAGAGAGAGATAAGAGGAGGTAAACTGAATACTACCACTGCTAATTGTGTGACAGCAGTGATGGTTCAGACTGTGGCTAGTGCAAAATCAGCTGAGGCTTGCCACCTAGCTAGATGATGTAACACCTCCCTCCTTTATAACAGTGCCCAGGCAGGATACTTCAGGTCAATGGATGATATCCCTTCAGGTCCCACCTGGGGTTGATTGATGATGGATATTGGGCTCTATTAGCCTTGGTAACGGTTTATCTGACTGTGTGATTCCCTTCCCAGAGAAGCTATGAAATAACCACTCCAGGAAGGTACTTGAAAAGTTTATCTATATTTTAGCAAAGATGGAGTACTGGGAAATGGGTAGAGGAATTGGGAAACCCTAACTAATTGATAATAATAAACCCTCAGAGCTATAGGCAGGTAATTGAGTCTGGTTAGTTTGCTCCTCTGGCTCAGCCTGGCCACAGCCAAACCAGAGTAAGCAAGTTGCTGCTTGATGTCTTTCATCTTCTTCTTCCTGCTAGATGTTATGCCTAAACAGCCTTCAGGATCCACCCCTTTTCCACCCTCTTCTTCTTCTCCTGCCCACCTCCGGGATCCCTCCTGGGTCCTGGGAAACCTAGATAACTACAGATGATTTGAATTCCTAATTATTTAGGGGCAGAAGAATAAGAAGATTGATGGTCTGGGTACAGGTTGGCAATGCTAATCAGGTAAAAGACAGGAGGTTCTTGCAAGGTTAAGCCAAGCAAGTCACCAATCCCCAAAAGACCAGGATCCACAGATCCCAGGTCCAAGGGAAGTGAAAGGAACCAAAAGCCAGGGCTGCCAGGGTATTTATAACCCCCCTGGGCCAACCGCTTTCTCCCCTGACCTCATGGCCTCTGGGAACATTCTAAAATCCAACAGTTTCCACCTGTCAATCAACAGTGTGGACTCCCAGCTCCCAGAGTTTCAATATAACAATATATAGTAGTCAGTGTTGACCAATTGATCAAGCTTCAATGTGCCTCTTTGGATTTTCACCCATTTTCACTCCTGGGGGCAATGAGAACAAATTTATTCTCTTTTCCACAAGACAAAATATTTTCAACACTTAAGGAAGTTGCTCTGTTACTTGCCCCAAAGTATCCCTTTTATGGCAGGATTGCAGGGCTCTTCATTATCATGGATGTCCTCCCCTAGATGTTCTTTATCTTGTAGTCATACCAAAAATCTAGTACCCCAGAACTCAATGCAATATCACTCAACATGTAGTTTAATCAGGGCAGAGGGCACTCTGGTCTTGAGGAGCATTTTCTTAATCACTAGTAAAATTCTCTGAAAAAATCAGCTCATCTCCAGTGAATTGAAAGGAAAGGAAGGAGGGACGTCCTGGCAAGGGTAGGGCAATTAATAAAAGGCTAAACACCCCAATGGTCTTAGAGAGCAGAATGGAAATAGGATGGGGGTAGCCAGCAAAGGTAGCTATGAAAAAATGAAAAAGGAAGAAGACTTGGTATCTTATTTGGAAAATCAATTTGTTTCCCGAAATGCATTTTCTCATTCTTTCCACCATCAAGAGAAAGGAAGGAAGGAAGGAAGGAAAGAAGGAAGGAAGGAAGGAAATAGGCAGCTATTGAGTACTTGTGGTTGAGTCATTTTGGTCATGTTGGACTCTTGAAGACTCCATTTATTTTTTTCTTGACAAAGATACTAGAGTAGTTTGCCATATCCTTCTCTAGCTCACTTTACAGAGGAGGAAGCTGAGGTCAACAAGGTAAATAACTTGTCCAGGGCCACATAGCTAGGAAGTGTCTGAGGCTAGATTTGAACTCAGGAAAATGAGTCTTTCTAACTCCAGTCCCAGTGCTCTATCCACTGCACCACCTATCTTTCTCAAGTACTTATTATTTACTAATATTAAATATGGGCTATATACTTTACAAATATTATCTCATTTTATTCTCATAATAACCCTGAGAGAATGGTAATATGATTATTCCTATTTTACAGTTAAGGAAACTGAGGCAGATAGCAGTTAAGTAACATGCCCAGAGACACACAGGTCTTCCTAACTACAGCCCCTGAGCTCTACCCACTGTACCACTCAGCTGCTCCTAGGAAAAGAACAGGAGCCTGGCCAAGCTATATCCCTGACCTTCCACAATGACTTCTGGGATCTTGTATCATGTGGCACCTACAGTGTATAATGAATCAGAGCTGACCAGCACAGCACCTAGTAATTAATAAATACTTATTGTCTTATGTTGTTGAATTATTGGTTAGCCTTTGTAAATAAAAGTTTCTTAAAATAGTTAGAGTTTACCATGACTTCAACAAGTTGTTAGGAAAAATCATACTACATCATTGCATGGGGTGGACACAAAAGGCAGAAGAATGCCAGGCCATGGCAGACATGTCACTTGAAGAAAAAAGCCCATAAGGACATACAATGGGGAGCATAATAGTTAGAGAGTCTTCATATATCATACATTCTAAATTAGTGAAGTTGCATCCACATTGACATCAACTCTTCCATGGACATGGAAACATTACTTGCCATGGTACAGTGATTCCCAAAGTGGGCGCCATCGCCCCCTGGTGGGTGCTGCAGCGATCCAGGGAGGCGGTGATGGCCACAGGTGCATTTGGGGGCGGTGAATAACTGTAAGGGGGCAGTGATAGTATGTGACAGGGGGCTCTAAGTAATATTTTTTCTGGAAAGGGGGTGGTAGGCCAAAAAAGTTTGGGAACCACTGCTCTATACCATTCTGTTTAGATCCCAATTTCTTTTCAGTAAGCGAACTCCAAGATTCTTTCTCCTTCTAGATCTTATGGCACTCTTCTAGGTAACTATGTGCTCTGGCAAGTCTGGAAAATGATGTCCCTCTGCATTCAAAGAGATTGGGGTCATTGATATCCAATGAGAAGGGACCCAAGAGGATATCTAGTCTGTTTTACAAATGAGGGGACAAAGGCAGAGGTGAAATGATTTGTCCAAGGTCAAACAACAAGTAAATAGGGGACTAGAATTGGACCACAGGTGTCCTCTGACTCCAAATCTAGCAGTCTTTCCATTCAGTCCTGATTGTACCTCACCCCAGTTTGTAAGAATCCATCACATGCTTGAGTCTTCACAGAAGTACATGCAACAGATTATATTTATAACTAATATACATATATATACACACACAAATATCTGCCTATATCTGTCTTCATCTCATCTATAGTCTAAGTATAATATATATACATATATATTAAGTATAATATATATATACATATATATTTGTATATATATGTATATATACAGGCACTAACATAAAGAGGACTAGATAAGGATTATTATTTTTTAATCTTTACCTTCTCTCATAGTATCAGTTCTAAGGCAGAAGAGTGATAAGGGCTAGGAAAAAGGCGTAAGTGACCTCCCCAGTGTCACTGTGTGTCTGTCTCTAGCTCTCTCCACCTTTACATCTATCTATATCTTTATATATTTTTATAATCCATCTCTCTATTTATTGTCATAAAGGGAAGTTTGTTTTACCATTAAGAAGTCGTGTATTGGTGGGGATGGGGCGGGTGAGGTAGGAAGCCACATTCATGTCCTTTGTTGCTCCAGTCCATTTCAGAGAAGGCACCTGCCTACTTCGCGCATCCTTGTCCTCAGCTCTGTTTTCAGCCAACAGATTTACATGTTTCGTTTTTTCAGTTCAAGCATCTGTGGGTGTTTGGCTCAGTTGGTTAGAGCACTGTCTTAATGAGGCCAAGTTCGCAAGTTCAGTCCCCAGTTAGCCAATTAGCTTTGTTCTATTCTGTGGCCACAGGGCACACGCCCCCAAATGGCAGCCACCCAACTAACAAATTTGTGCCATCGGTCACAAGGGGGACCAGGTGTGAGACTAGCTGGATCAGTAAAAATCTATCACCACCAGGAGAAAACAAACACCCATAGCCCAGTCTCATTGCCAAAGTGAAGGCAGCCAGTGTAGTGGGAGAAAAAATAACCATAGTTGTAACAATAGCAAAACAAAAACTTAGTGCTGCCTTGGGAGTAAGTGGAAAGAGGAAATAAATGCCCTTCTGGACACACGCATATTCACCATGATTCAGTTCAAGAAGCATTTACTAAGTGCCCACTCTATGCCAGCCATACTCTCAAAGACCTGGGTGCAGATCAAGAAATATAAAATATACTCAATGTAAATCTATCAGGATTTCAGGAGGGTGGGTGACACTAGCCTTCCCCTGGCAGGGAAGTTCATGGACCTGACCAGAGGGCTAATGGTGAAACACACTCTCCACCTTCTAACAGAGAGTCGAAAGATTCAGACTGCACCATGAGACTTTTTTCTATGAACAGTGTGGAAATTTGTTTTGCTGAACAATGCATTTTTTATTTTTTATTTTTATTAGTTTTATTTTTCAGTTGAGAAGCAGTATGAGAGGGGTTGGGGTAGCAAAGTGACACAATGGATAGAGTGCTGGGTGTGGAGTCAAGAAGACTCGTCTCCCTGAGTTCAAATCTGGCCCCAGACATTTATTAGCTATTGTGTAGTTAGAATGTTGTACCTAAGGACTATGTTCCCCAGAATGCCTTCAGTATTTCCCAGAATTTCTTTCCTTTTCATCCCCAAGTTGTGTGCTTATGTCGTTTGTATATAGTTGTGTGTGTATCCTGGCCACCTGGCTCTGGTGGTGGGCGAAGACCAGGCAAACTTACTAACTTTACTGAAAAGCTATCTGAGTAAAAAATTTGAGAATTTGTTTTCCAAAGTGGTTGCCATAAATGTAAGCTTTAAATTAATATACAATATCTCCAAGTATATTATATTTAACAAGATTTATTATTATTAATTTGAAGTAAAAGAAAATAAAAAGCTAGATTAAAAAGGAAGCTAACCCAGCCGTAGTCGCGAGAGAAAAGAGCAATAGGGCGAGCTTACACACAACTATATACAAACAATGTAAGCATGTATCTTGGGGATGAAAAGGAAAGGAATTCTGGGAAATACTGAAGGAATTCTAGGGAACGTAGTCCTTGGGTACAACATTCTAATTATGCACTATGTGACCCTGTCCAAGTCACTTAACTCTATTGGTCTCAGTTTCCTCTATGTAGAATGAACTAGAGAAGGAAATGGCGAGTCATTTCATTATCCTTGCCAAAAGGGCCCCAAATGGGGTCACAAACAACCAGATATGACTGAAATGTCTGAACAAGGGCAACAGGAGAGAGAAGGAAGATTTTTTGCAGATTGAATTGAATTCATTTGATTTAAGAATTTCAATTTTGTTTTCAATTTAACTTTAAAAAAAGAATATCTAATGACGATTTCTCAATAGCATCTTCAACCGCTCAGGAGCCACTCAAAGATTAATCCTGAAATATAACAATCATCATGTCATTCTGCTTGAGAAATAATGAGTATTTGACAGCAGCAGTGGGAACAATGGGGGCAAAAAATATCTCTTTCGAATTGTACAGGGTTAACTGGACCCCTAGACAGAGCCTATAAGACAAAGTCCTACAATTATTGGGTTCTACAGAAATTCTAGGGCTCCTAAGGGAAGGAATGACAAAAGGAAGATCTCAAAATGCTGCTGTTGCAGTTTTATGGAAACCAAGGGACCTGAGTGATGGTCTTTCACCAGGAATAAATGTTATTAAATAATACATTTGGTTCCACTACTAGATCACTTGAGGAACAGCAAAAGAAAAGAAAGGCAACTCTGTGCTCTTATTAATAACTCTTCAGGCTCCTGCTGACAAAACAGAAAGCAGTTGTAAAATTAGCAAGCTCACCTACAAAATAGCTGCTTGAAAAGCCATAAATGGAAAAAAAATGAAACCAAGGAGAATTCTATTCATGGGGTCAAGATGGAAAACTCTTGCAAATTGGGATATGGAGGTTGTGAAATGAAAAACGAGTTTTCAATAGTTCCTTATAAAAATACTAATGTGTAGTTCTTAAATCAATGACTTTTCTCAATTTTTAAGAGTAAGAACTCCATTAGAGTAAAAGAAACTTTTACTTGAGCCTCATAGAAACATGATCATTCCACAATCAGTCATGAGAAGCTCTTTGTTCTAGTGGTGAAAGAAATGTCTTAAGTGGAAGCAGAAAGTTCTGCCTACTTATCACAGATAATTTCATTGTCACTCATTTCTTTTGTTTTAATGGGCAAAGATATACAAGAAAAGGGATGAGCAGAGAAGTTAGACCTTCTGCTGGTGGACCTTTGATTGAGATCCTATCACCCTGATAGATGGCAGGAGTATAACAACATGTATGGTTAGGTAAGACAATTCTGAATGTAAGCATATTGTCTACTCATAATTAATATAAAGGCTCTTTCCCAATTGATCAATGTGCCACAGTCTGTGCATCTCTTTAAGTTCTTGTGTCATCAGGCTTATTCCTCTGTAGACTCCCCAGTCTCAGAAGCAAAAATTATAGTGGAAAGAACAATGGACTTGGAGACAAGGAAGATCTGAGTTTGAATCCTGCCTTTGCCATTAATTAGCTGTGGAAGTATTGGTAACCCATGTAATCTATCAGCATCAATATCCTCATCTATAAAATAGGAACAATATCAGTATCACATATCTCATAGGATTGTTTGTAGAAATATACTTTAAAAACCTAAGACTGAAAAAGAAAGGAGATCTATAGTTATCATGATGGATAGATGATTTGTTTCTCTGGAAGATGCCATGTCATTCTCTACAGATTAGGAGAAAGAATGTAAGGGATGGCTATAGTTTGTATGATCTCAATGGGAATAAGTCAGTAATAAATTCAAATTTTCACTATTCACAGTTAAAATATGGCCAGATATGATCATTGGTTCCAAACCAATGTACATATGCAGTGCAAATTCAAATAATGCAGCCACTTCTCTTTCCAGATAACTATATAGACAGAGCCACCATACACAGTTATTTCCTGTGAATCTCTTTCTTTGAATTTGTCTCACAAGAATTTGGGAGCACTTCTCCCTCTGTTTTCCTTTCTATGCTGTAGTTATTCTTGAAGATACCAAGTTTTGTGGTATCTATTAAACCTATCTGCTCCCTCATTCCATTTCTTATGTGCATTTTATTCCTGGCTGGGAGCCTGTCTTCCTTAGCTTTTAAATACCATCCCTAAATCCTAAGCTCATTCTTAGACACCATCTTCTTAATAAAACCATTGTCTCAGCCAACTTGTCTTTGTCTCCTGAAGTCCTTGGCTTCAGATGTCCTTTTCTTTTTTCTTCTAGTGCCCAGTCTAACATTCCTCAGAAGGCCTTGGCCCTGAAGAACCAATGGCTCCTCTTACCAACTCATGGAAAAAGAGATAAATTTAGTTTTTCAAGAAACTCTTTCCATAGGAAGATAAATCCCTCTAGAGCAACTGAGTGTGTTCTATAAATTATGGCTGGACTCAGGCAAATTTACATTAACAATTTTATGAAGGTAATAAATCAACAGGGAATAGTTGAGAAAAATCTGCAGGTGAAAAGAAAGTTAGGAAATAGAAGAGTATCGATGTTTTATGCATACATGGAAAAATATAAGTGGGAGGGGGACGACCCTGGAATCAATATAAATGGCTTCACTTGTGGCTTTAAAATTACCATTGTCATTTAATATTATTGAGTGCCAAGAAGATGTTACACATGTGGGCTAATGATCAACACTCAACCGAAACTTTTTTTCCCCATAAAACAAATATTTCATCAATTTGAAGCAAATGCTACTTAATATTTACTGCATAGGAAAAGGCACTATGGTATAATGGAGTTTGCTTTTGCTGTTGTTCTTGTTGTTCATTCAGTCATGTTTGACTCTTTGTGACCCCTTTTGGGGTTTTCTTGGTGAAGATCCTGAGTTCAAATCTGGCCTCAGCCATTTATAGCTATGTGACCCTGTGCAAGTCACTTAACTCTGTTGGTCTCAGTTTCCCCTTATGTCATTCTCAAACAGAATGACATGATGAATTTCCTTCTCCTGTTCATTTTACAGATGAAGAACTGGCTAACAAGTTTAAGTGACTTGTCCAGTGTCACACAGCTAGTAAATGTCTGAGGTGGGATTTGCATTTGAAGATGAGCCTTCTGCTTCCAATTCCTGTATTCTATCCATTGTACCACATATTTATTATGTGGTAAAGCAGAGAGATCACTTTAAAACCATTAGGATGTGATGTGTAAAACCCAATGGAATTGTTCGTTGGCTACAGGAAAGGGGTAAGAGGAGGGGAGTGAAAAAACATGATTCATGTAACCATGGAAAAAATATTCTAAATTAGTTAATTAATTAAATAAGCTTTTAAAAAAAGACCTGTGTGTGAGTCTTGCCTCTGACACATGCTGGCTGCGTAACCCTAGGAAGTCACATCCTCTCAGTTTCCTATGTGGTTCTTAAAGACTCCAAGTTAAAAAGATGGTGCTGACCAGCATGGGAAAAGGTCACTGTCTCACCTGAGTGTTCCCTATAGCAACTAAATAATAGCTTATATCTCTATTCCAATTATTCAACAAGAAAAACCAATAGTAAGACCATTTACACAGCACCTTAATTGTTTATAAAACACTTTACGCGGGGTTCCTCAGTTGATCCTTACAACAATCTCACATGGTAGATGTTATGATTGTCCTCATATTACAGATGAGAAAGCTGACATTAAGTGCCTTTACTTAGTGTCACACAAGGCATAAGTGCCTGAGATCAGATTTGAACTCGTCTTCCTGACTCCAGGCTTAGTACTGTATCCACTGCACCACATGTGCTTCTGCCTCTTGGGTGTGTGTAGGAAGTAATTTTATAAGTATAAAGACAATGAACCAAATTAGAAATTTATAATAAATAATTAATTTATGATTTATAATTATTAATTATTTATAGAAATAACCCTTCTGAAATTCAGTTTCCTCAATTTACAAATAAAAGGATTGGACTAGATGATCCGATCAAAATGGAAACCATAACTGACCTCAAGGAGTTTACATCATTTGGGGGGAAAATAGCACATGCACAAATACATCTAATACAAAATTGCCAGTGATGGGGTTAGGAAAAGATCAGATAGACTGATGGGAAAAAATAAGGAAGAAGAGAGAACTAACAACAGTGAATCAGGGGAACCTCACAAAGAAGGTCAAGTCTAAGCCAAGCCTTGAAAGAAAATAAGGGTTCATAGATGAGGAGGCAGTCAAATTCCAGATACATGAACAGCTTTATTCAAAAGCATTGAGGTAGGAGAGGACACATGATTTGCATCAAATAGGACCTTAATGTATGCTTTTTCACTCATTCATGTTGAGATCAGGAAACAGTAAGAGATTGAATTTGGCAGCAATTTAGAATACACAAAAGAGAATAATGTGAAATAAGGCTAGAAGTGATAGGCTGAAGTCAGAGGAAACAAACAGGAGGGGACACAGTTATTGGTTATAATAAAATCTTAAGTGTCACCATCCCTTGAGTAGAGTAAAGGTTACAACTCTTAGGAGCTGAGGAAGTTCACAGAAATAAGAACAAAAACAGTTGCCAATTGGTCTAAATCTGTCATTCTACAGTCCAGATGAAGAAACTTACTTTTGGGGTTTCAGTGATTTATGATCACACAGAGAATGACAGAGCTAAAAATCAAACCTTAGTCTTCTGACTTCACATGCATCTAAACATATAGGTTGTTTGTGCCTAATAGAAGAGGAAAAAACAGAAAGGAAATGACTAAATCTAAGTCCTCAATCTAAGAAAAACAGGCCTAATGGGATAGCAGTTGAATAAACACTGCTGAATATCAGATCTAATTAAAGTCCTGGCTGCCCTGGTAACTTGCTATATACTCTTGGATAAGTCACTTTTCCTCACAGGCTTATTTTCCTCATCTATCAAGTGACAAATAATATTGTTTGGATGTGGACATCTCTAAGGTCCCTTTGTGTATTAGCACACTCTGACTCAATAAACCATAAACTGAGCATCATCATCATCTTCATCATCATCATCCTCATCACTGTCATCATAGAACATCTGGAGCAAAGCAAAGGCAAACTCATGAATATAACAGAAACAGCATCATGTTGTAAGGAATTAGGAAACGATATTTTCAAGGAGAGATGGATAGGATTGTATGGTGTGGCCAAGGAGAGAAGTGAGCAGTAGCAGAAAATGTATACTCTGACATCAAATATTATAAAAAAAACTGCAGTTTTGAACTCATCGATTAAATGACCAACCATAATTCCAGAGGAAGATAAAGGAGTAATCCAAGACATGTCACAAAGGATGGGCTTATATGCAGAACAAGGAATGCATTTTGGGGTATCATCCATGTGGGAATATGTTTTATTTTATAGTGCTTATGTCACAGAGGAATTCCATACTCACATTCATTTCTTTTATTCTTTCTCTCTTCTTTTATCTTCCTTTCTCTCTTTTCTTCCTTCCTCCCTCTTTTCTTCCATTTTTCAGTTGGTTGAAGGAAGCAAGAGGGGAAATTGAATACTTGATAAATTTATAAAGTAATCCAATTATTAAAAAAAAAATAAAAGTAGACAGAATCTTCTACCATACTCTTTGCCCTCTTTTGTACACTTCATTTTTGTATTTCTTAGAGAAATTCAAAGGATACTTCGCAAACTCACAGAATATCCGAGTTGAAAGGAGCGTCATACTTTTATAGACACCCTTCTCCAACATCCCCGACAAGGGGTTGCCAGAATTTTCCTTTAAGACTTCTATTAATAAGGAATTCATGATCAATGGAGATAACTCATTCCTTGAATAGCTTTTACCATTAAGAAAAATTTTTCTTTCCTTATCGTTTGCCACCCCATCTCCTTACCAGTCAGTACATCAACATAAACCAGAACTTCTTCATCCTCTATGTATAGTGTTTATTTAGCTGCATCTTGCTCATTCAGGGAGAATAAGTTGAATCTCTCTTCAATAAGGCAACCCTTCCTTCACATATTGGGTGATGGCTTTCATGTCCCTTCCACCCACTAATTTGCTAAAGAAAATCGCTATGTTATTTGAGTGATGATATGATAAATTAAAAGAGATGGACAGAGCTAGAGGAGGAGAAAGAAAAGGACATGGTTGGGGAAAGCTAGAAGTATATCAGTCCATCAGCCTTCTCTATTCATATCCCCCTTGGGACCTGGGTGGAAAAATCTAGTCACACAATGGGGCTTTGGGATTCAAACTCACAAACTTAATTTCTTTTACACATCATTCTAGTCACCAAACTACCATAGCTTAGGAGAAACTAAATCAGGGTGATCGTTTGTCATGTTCTCTACCATGGCTGCTAAAGTCTTCCCTGGGGGATAAAGGATTCAAATACAACAACCAACAGGATTGGTTCTCCATGTGTTTTCCATTTTCAGAGTAATCCAAGAGCCCTCAGTTCGTCAGTTCAATATATAAATTCAACTTTGTCTAGATCTCTGTTCTCTTCTTACATTTTATTGTCTGTAGATGTCATATATTGCATCAATCACACTATACATATGCTAACACGAGGGGACACCAGCAGAAATCTTAAAAGCCCTTCAGAATTGTGCATTGCTCTCCATTTTCTGGGTTGCCTTTTACAGTACTAGAGATTCTTAATGGTTCCCTGCTTTACGGTTAGTTCATAAGCCTGAAATTAACTAAGATTTAATACAAAAATTAAACTGCATTTATTTGTTCACATATGGCTAGATGTCTAAGTCGTTTGGGGTTGCTGGGTGGCACAGTGGATAAAGCTCTGAGCCTAAAGTCAGGAAGGTTCATGTTGCTGAGTTTAAATCTGATCTCAGATGCTTACCAGCTATGTGACCCTGGGCAAGTCACTTAACCCTGTTGGCTTAATTTCCTCATCTGTAAAATGAAATAGGAAACCACTCCAATATCTATGCCAAGAAAACCCTAAATGGGTCACAAAGAGTCAAATATGACTAAAGTGACTGAACCACAATAAAAACTAGGTCTTTTGGATAGATGGTTATTTCTCCCCTATACTTAATTTTTGTTGAAAGGTTATTATTTTCTGTCAGAATTCACATGCATTATTTAAAGCATTTCCCAACCTCTGAGTTGGAAGAAACTTTAAGGTTCTCTTGTCTGAATAAACACATGAAGGACTCTTCCTGTTCAAAACCCTCCTATCCAGCCTGTTCTTCAAGATGTTAAATGGGGAAATCCTCAGGCTTTGAAATATCCTATTTGGATTTTAGGTGGTTTTAAGGATCAGATACAGATAATAGTAGATTAGTGTGTCCTCGAGTCAGAAAGATATGAGTCCATGTCCTATCTCTGAAATGTTTTGACTGTGTGATCCTGGATAAGTCATTTAATTATTGCCTTTAATAATGTATTCCAGATTATTTTTAAGAACAGCAAGTTCACCACCTCATCATTTTAAGAATGCATTTTTCTTTTGTCTGAGAAAGATTTGTCTTTCTACAGCAACAATGTCCTCCTCCTGCCCTCCTTTTCCTCTATAAATCTTAAAATATTGTTGTGTGTTTTAATAAAGTTATTGCCTAAAATTATAAAGACAATTAAACCTTCAACCATAAGAGTCTTGACCAGGATCCTCTTAATTATTACCCACTACCCATGTGTGCACATGCACATACATATGCACATGTATTGTTAATATCCCCTTTGAATATAGATTTTCAGCTACAAGTGATCTCATTAGTCAGCCTTTTTATATGTGAATAAATAATAACTCATGGATTAAAGATATATAGTAAAAGGGGCAGCTGGGTAGCTCAGTGGATTGAGAGCCAGGCCTAGAGACAGGAGGTCTTGGGTTCAAATTTGACCTCAGACACTTTCCAGCTGTGTGACCCTGGGCAAGTCACTTGACCTCCATTTCCTACTCTTAGCACTCTTCTGCCTTGGAGCCAATACACAGTATTGACTCCAAGATGGGAGGTAAGGGTTTAAAAAAGATATATAGTAAAATTTATAGTTAAAATGTGATGAAAAGTAGAATATAAGTTCTTTAAAGACAAGGACTCTCTTCTTTTTGTCTTTGTATTCCCAGTGGCTACCACTGTGTCCAACACATTGAGAATCTTTAAGAAGTGTTTGTGGAATTAAATAGGTTCCTTTGAGTGACCATTGAATTCTAATCAAGAAATCTGGGTTTCAGACATGCCTCTGCCATGAGCTCGCTTTGTAACTGAGTAATTGATCCATGTCTGAAAGGGTTTTCTCACCTGTTTGTTGATGGAGAGGATTGACTAAAGGATCTCTAATCACTTTCTGTTCAAGGAATCTGCAGAATCTACTATGAAGGATAAGATCTCTAAATTCCCTTCCATCACTAAAATGTGTTTTTTTTAAACATTCTAAACCCCTTTTCATCTTTGGAATTCTGTGTTTTAAGCTACCTTTCAAATCTGACATTGTATATTCTAAGCCATATCTAGCCTTAACATTCTATACTTTAAGTTCCCTTTTTAACCTGAAAATCCTATTTTCCAATATGTCTTCCAGTTTTTAACCTCCTCTGATCTATGAGGGTCTACATGCTAAAAATTCCCATCCTAAAGTCCCTTCCAGCTCTTAAATTCACTGATTCTCTAAATATTCCCAAGTCAGCAACCTCCATCTTACTTCCTTTCTCAATTTAATCCTTTCTTTAAAAGTCATTAAATTTTAGATCTGAGGTTAAATTGCTTCAGTGGTAGCCAAGGGATAATTTGATGAAACTAACAGTTAAAGACTGAGTGGGGGGAGAAAGAAATGTAAGAGATTCTAGGGTAGGTTTGCAAATCTAGTTTGTGGTATCCAGAGGCTGGAGAATGAGTAAAACCATTCCATAAAATAGGAGCCACAGAGCATGTTTTCTCAATAATGGCAGGGAAGGGAAGAAATTATCCATTCTTTCTTGCTTTTTTTCAGCTTTACCAGGGAATATGGAAAAATGTGGAGTTCTTCAATCCAAAGTGGAAGTTGAAACACTTTTCAAGATTTGCTAATAATGAATATTCCAATGAAGAATAGGAAAGTCTTTCCTATCTGAAATATAGTAGTTACTTATAGTAGATCATCATTTCCACCCCAATAATCCAATTCCTCCCTCTTAATAAGAATCAAATAATGCTTGTTCCTCCTACCTTTCAAATGATGGAATTATTGCTAAAGCAAGCTAAGAAACCATTAACTTCTCTGTTTTGACTCAGAGTGCTCTCCTAGTCACCTGGAAAATGAGTTCTCCAACGTAAATATATTATACTTCTGAATCAGGCTTGTGATATTTCCCAAATTCTTCATCTATTTCCTTTCTGCCTAGGTGGTCTGTAGTATCTTCCAATGTAGAATTTTTTCTTTCTTTTTCCCTTAATTGGACTTCATCTAAATGCTCTTCATCATTCTTCATCATTCTAATTTTTGGACTTCTTCACACAGGTATTCCTTTTTCATATACAGTCCTTTTCACTCAGCCAACAACAACCTACACTTAATCTGCTTTACCCTCTAATTGTTCTATTTATCTTTTCTTGCTTACTCACATCCCACTACCTATACACACCTCAGAATACATACCTTTGACCTCCCTTGATACTATTGTATGAAGTAAAGGAATCTAGAACCCTGGACTAGTCTAGCGTTTTATACCACCAAGTCACTGTGCTACACATGAGCTCAAATTTTTCCCCTTGCATTCAGACTTCCAGTTGTGCTTATTTGCAAGAATTTTCCCTAGAATCAAAGTCAAGCTGACTTAGTTATAATTTATAGACTGTCCTCTCCCCTTTCTTTTCTGAAAAATCGGACAAAATTTCCTTTCTCCAATTCTGTGATTATTTTTTCCTCATGAGCTTTAAAATATCACTGAAAGTGGCTCAAACACTCTTAACTACCAGTTATTTCAATATCCAAATAATTACTTCATCTGGACTAAGTAACTTGAATTCATCAAGAGTAGATGCTGTCAAAATAACTCCTTACTTATACTGAGGATCAGTTCTGTTAGTAATTTTTGTTTTGTCCTTTCCAGGGGCAAAGTCTTTCTCCATGTTGGGGAGTAGGGAGCAGCAGAAAACTAAGTATTGAATAACTCTACCTTTCTGTTATCTGTTATCATTTATTCAGCCACTCAAAGCAATAATCTAATGAGTTCCTTGATCCTCCATTTTCTCTCTTGTCAAATTATGTCTGCATTTCCTCTATTGAATCACAATTAAAATAGCAATTCACAATTATATTCATAATTATAATGTACATTTATTTAACATTTAATTCATTATAAGAGCATAATAATAAAATATTAACATTTTAATTAATAACTATATTACATATGTAAATATATTCACAATTTTAAGGTTTAAAATTTTATTCTGGACCTATAATTTTGCTGATATAAAGAAAGACCAAGTGAAGACATTTCCCTTGCCAATGAGCATTATCTTCTTCTTAGAAAAATATTTAGTATTAGGAACTGACCTGGGGCACAAGAAATGGTTAAATGATTTTCCCAGAATGAAGATAGCAGGGCATCTAGGTGGCACAATGGATAGAGAATGGGGCCTGGAGGTAGAGAGACTCATTCCCCTGAGTCCAAATCTGGCTTCAGGCACTTATTAGGTGTGTGATACTAGACAAATCATTTAACTTTATTTGCCTTAATTTCTTCACCTGTAAAATTAGCTGAAAAGGAAATAGCAAACCAGTCTAGTATCTATCTTTGCCAAAGAAACCGTGAATGGATTGACAAAGAGTTAGACATCACTGAAATGTCAGAATAATACAATTCATGGCCAACATCTATTGGATGTTGGAGTGTTTGTTTTCTATCTAGAAAAATGAAAAAGAAAATTCATTCTTCTATTACCGTCTTATGGAGAACACGATTCCATGACAGGTTCTTATAAATCTGAAGCAATGTTTGATTTGGTGTAACTGTCCAAATACTTCTGTGTATGTCAAAAGGTGCAATGTTGTGATTTTTTCTTGGAGTTTCTCTCTCTGTGTGTATGTGTGTGTATTTATATAATAAATGGTTAGGCTAAGGACTTGGAAAGTTTTGTACTATTCAGAAATTCTTGTGAAATAAGCCTACTCATTTTGTAGTGTCCTATCTGTGTGCATGTGATCTCCCCTACTAAAATATAATGTCCTTGAAGGCAGAAACTCTTTTCATTTTGTCTTTGGATCTTCAGCATTTGGCACAGTTCTTGACACATAGCATGTACTTAATGAAGCTTAATGACTAAGTGATTATAGGTCATATAACATGAGACAATAAGATAAAGGGTTTTATAAACCATATAGTGCTATATAAATGCAAGCTATTTTGGGGTAACTGGGTAGCTCAGTGGATTGAGAGTCAGGCCTAGAGACAGGAGGTCCTGGGTTCAAATCTGGTCTCAGACACTTCCCAGCTGTGTGACCCTGGGCAAGTCACTTGACCCCCATTGCCCACCCTTACCACTCTTCCACCAAGGAGCCACTACACAAAAGTTAAGGGTTTAAAACTTAATAAATAAATAAATAAATACAAGCTATTATTATATACCACAGGTTTTTATTGGGCTTTCCCCTTAACATTTCCTTTTATAATTTCTTTTTAATCCTGGGACTCCATTCTAGGAGCATAGGGCCACAACCAGTAGGCAATGGGTCACACTGTCGCTCAGGGTCACCCAGCTGGGAAGTGTCTGAGCCCGGACTTGAACCTAGGACCTTTCGTCTCTAGGCCTGGCTCTCAATCCACTGAGCTAGCCCAGCTGCCCCTACTTTAGGTTGCAGTTTCTTTAGCAGATGTAGTTTTTACAGGGTGGGGTTGCTAGCCCCACGCCCAACCCTCCTCCTTTTTCATCCGGGCTAGGGACCGTCCTTGGCCCAGGAGTGATAAGGGTGGGCAGTAGGGGTCAAGTGACTTGCCCAAGGTCACACAGCTGGAAGTGTCCAAGGCCGGACTTGAACCTAGGACCTCCAGTCTCTAGGCCTGGCTCTCAATCCACTGAGCCACTCAGGTTTTTATTGGGCTTTCCCCTTAACATTTCCTTTTATAATATTTTTTTTTATAATAGTCAACATTTATACAACAGTTAGGTAGTACAGTAGATAGAGCTCTGGGATTGTAATCAGGAAGACAACTTCATGAGTTCAAATCTTGCTGTGTGATCATGGACAACTCACTGAACCCTATTTGTCTCCATTTCCACATCTATAAAATGAGCTAAAGAAGGGAATGCCAATCTAATCAAGTATCTTTGCCAAGAAAATCCCAAATGGAGTCACAAAGAAATGGATACAACTGAAAAATGACTGAAATGAATATATATAGCACTTTAAGGTTTACAAAACTCTTTATAATCACTATCTCCTTTTATTCTCACATCTGCCTTGCAAGGTAGGTGCTATTATTTCTCCCATTTTACAGAAGAAGAATTATATTCTGACATTTCAACAGCTCCATGATTTCTCTGATATAGATAACAATTAACAGCCCATCCACATCTTCCCATCCTATGTAAACTTTGTATCCTCTCAGAAATTCACAGGGAGCACTATTAAGATGTTGGAGGTCTTCTTCTGGGTGTCATAACATTATGAGGGTCTATTTTGCCCTTCTTTCTCAGTAAACGATCAATATCTTTGTTCTTCCTAGTAAACAAATCCTGGATAACAAGTCAAAGTCAATGGCTGTTTCTTTATCCATTTTCCATTTTTTTCCAATAGTTCATTTGAATAATCTAAATTGGAATTAGTTTATTACATTTTCTTATTTTACATTTCATGTTAGTGTGATGTTGATTTTTATTTTTTTCTAACAAGTTGACTGTTAGTCAACATATATCAATTAAATCAATTAAGCACATACTGTGTGCCAGACACCATGACTGAAGTTGGAGATACAAGGAGAAACAAAAATATTCCCTGCTTTCAAAAAGATTCTGTACTAATGGGGAAGACAATCAAGATTCATTTAGTCATTGAATACCTTCACCTCCAGTACAAGAACCTTCTGTTCATGAGGAAGTTTTCTTCATTACTGGATAGCTCTGTGTTATCAAATTTCCTCTTTCTGTCAGATGTTGAAAGGGAAGTCGTGGGGCCCCTATGGTTTTCTTGGTATAGGAACTTCCAGTAAGCAAATGCTTTCCACTAATCCAGAGTGGTAGTTGTCCTATCTTTCTACCTCATTACAATGAGATGAAATCTACTTTCTTTCCTCTGATTCTGCAATTTGCACGCATTGTTCCTAAATCTGCCCTCCAGGAGCAAACAGATCTGGTGATTCTCTCATGGCAGCAGCCCTTCAGATCTTGGACAATTGTCATATCCTTACATTTTTCATGTCTTCTCTATAGTTTCTCTTCTCCAGACTTAATATCTCTGATTCTTTCAATTAGTTGCCATATTAAATGAGTAGAGAGGACTTATGGCATTGTAAATGCTCATTCTTTGCGTCAGGAGGATTTTTACTCAAGTCCTTCCTTAGAAACATTACATACTGGCTGTAAGACTTTGGACAAATCATTTAAACTTCAGTGCCCCAGATAATATTCTACAGCTACACATTGCAGAGAAGATATTGATTCCCACTGAGAGAAGGATGTTACACACTGGTGTCTCCTTTCATTCCTTTCCAGGCTACCCTCATGACTCTCTACCTACATTGTTATATAAGCTCCTTGAAGGAAGATACTGTCTTTCTGATTATATTGTCTCACTGGCACTAAGCACAATTCCTAGCTCAAAGTAAGTACTTAATAATTTTTTATTAGAGTTGACTTGATTTGACTTGAGAATTTCCCATAAAAATAAAATCCCAGGCTTAATCCTGATCCATAAAATAGTTATGATCCTCTAAGACAAGTAGAATTTGGAGTCATAGGAGCTGAATTTGAATCCTAATTCTGCCACTAATCACTTTTATGACTCTCTCAAGGTCCTCAATTTTTTCTGGTCTCAAATTCTTGATCTGTAAAATGAGCTGGAGTAGGAAGTGGCAAACCATTCCAATATCTTTGCTGAGAAAAACCCTAAATGTAGTCATAAAGAGTTAGACACAACTTAAAAACTACTGAACAACAATATCTCTTATGAATACTAATCTAGAAGAGGCATTGAAGAATATACTGAGATCAGTAAGATGTAGACCCTGTATGCAACCCTTATTCAAAACCCTCAGATGAGTCTGTGCTTTGTGTTGTGAGAGATGCTGTGGACTTCTACAATCAATAAGATGTGGCAGATGATTTGGGTAGTGAATGTAGTGATGGACCAGAAGCTGGGAAGATATTAGTTCCAATCCCAACTCATGCACTGTGTAACCCTGGGCAAGTCATTTACTCTCTGCCTCTGTTTCTTCATCTGTAAAATGGGGAAAATAACAGTACTTATCTCTCCCAGGGCTGTTGCAAGGATCAAATGAGATAATCTACAGTAATTACTTTGCAAAGTATAAATTGCTATCTAAGTGTGAGCTAGTATGTGGAGTGAGGATGACTGAAGTATTTAGAAAAAGGAAGAATTAGCTAAAATTGGAAGTTTCCAAATGGTGAACTAGAGAGAGGTTTTTTCTGCTACGTTGCCCTGTTCTAGAGCCCACTCTACTTTGGCCACTCTGGAAACGATCTCCTGAAACCTGTTTCCTCTCCTTGGGTCCGAACCCAAGCTTATAGCCCTTACCATTACTAACAGTGCAATGTGTGCCATTTCCTTCCAGTTTGTAGTACTGGTCCAGGTAGCAAAAATTCTACTGATGTTCTTCAGGAACAGAAAGGACCCAAAAGTAACCTGGCCAGAAAGTCCAATCAAAGTCTGATTTTCTTAGGCTCAGGAATGCTGGCTTGTGTTATGTCCTCAGGAGGCCCACCCAACATGTCTTTCCAAAGCCATCATAAAAGCTCCTTCCGTTGCCTTTATGGTACATTAAATGAAAGATATATTCATTAAACGGGATCGGAATGTGCCTCTCTCACATATATATCACAGCCCTTCATCAATGTAGTAAATTTCAGTGTTTAAAATTGCATAAATATGGAGCTGCAGGACGGGGCCTCGAAATGACAAGTCGCTTATGAATTGGCGAGCAATATAGATGGCTCCGCAGGAACCGTTATGGTTTATCATGTCGATGCTCATAGATTTCTGGGAGAGATTTGTTTTCAAACTAATGTAAAAAAAGACAAACAGACCAGCTTGGGTTTTTGTAGGATGATTTGACAAGTCACACACACTGGACTCATATTTTATCTCTAATGGGCCAAACCTCATTATTTACAACCCTTTATGCAACTGGCTTATTGAATGCCCACCAGCCCGTAGATAACGATCTAAGGGAAAAAAGGGATCCACATTGGATGAGGAACCCCCCCACACACACTCCTGCTCCGGATGGTACATGGGCATAGACATCGGCGCCCAGTGATTTTCCATGTGGTGTGGGGAGAACTAGTGAGAGCAGATAACTGGCCCGAACCCAAGACACTAAATGTGTAGAGATCAGGAAATCATTTCTCTCCATCAAAATGAAATGAAAAGGGGTTTGGAAATGCCACGCTGTAGGTACATGAATAATATCCTTGTGCTCAATCATTCCCCATAAGGTGCCTTCAAATGACTTCCAAATAATATGAATGATTAGACAAACAGAGAGCTTGCCTGCTCCCCCCATTTGACTGTGCACACTGCTACCCTTCTGTTTGCCTGGGTACGGGTTACACCCTCTCCCCCACCCTATTGTAGGCAATGAGTAAATATATGACCTCAGGCATTTACCAGCTGTGCCACCTTACAAATCATTTAACCCTGTTTGCCTCAGTTTCCTCATTTGTAAAATGAACTGGAAAAGGAAATGGCAAACTACTCCTATGTCTTTGCCAATAAAATCCCTTAAAAAGGGATCTTGACATTACTCGAAAATCACTAAATAACAATAAAATATATGTTGAATTGCTAATGAATAAGCATCTATTAAATACTTGGTGCCAGGCACTATAAAAAAGAACTAAGGGTGCAAGAAAGACAAAAATGCAGTTTCTTCCCCCCAAGGATCATGTGTTCTTATGGAGGAGACAATATGTAAACAACTTTTCAAACAAGATTATTACAAAAACAACCTGGAAAAATTTATATGAAGTGATGCCAAGAGAAGTGAGCAGAAGCAGGAGAACCTTGTACACAGGAATAGCAATAATGTATAAGGATCAACTGTTGTCATATAAGGATTGTATAAGGATTAATAATGTATAAGGATTAACTGTTACCAGTAATGCAAGAATCCAGGACAATGCCAAGAGTCTCAGTACAGAAAAAAGAAATCCAGGGTCATAGGAAAAATGGGTAATGTCTGGAGACAGATTGAAGCATGATATCCTTAACTTTATTTCCTCCATTAATTTTTCTCTAGTGGAAGTGATATGTGTCTTCTTTCACAACATGATGAACACGGAAATATGTATTATCTGGTAACACATATACAACCTATATCATATTACCTTTCCTCTTGAGGAGTAATGGGAGGGAGAGAAAGCACAAATGCCAAAAATAATTATTCAAACATGTAACGTTTTAAATTCTGTTTTTAAAATTAATGAATCATTAAATTATTTATTTAAAACATGACATGTAATCTAGAAGAAAACTAAAAATTAAACTAAAATATTCTATGTACATATAAGATATGTGCAGAGTAGTTGGAAGGAAATTCCAGAAAGGAAAACATTAGCAGCTAGGAGAAAGGGTCAAGGCCTATGACATAAGATATTTGCCTTCTCTGAGTCTCAAGTCCCTCACTTGAAAGTACAAAATTCCAAGAGCCATCTTGACTTGCAAAAGAAAAATCATGCCAAAATAACCTCATTTTCTGGTTCCTGGACAGAGTTCTTAGACTAGCAGATGAGGGCAATGTCAAGGCAAAGCATGCCTCAATTGTCAGCTAGCCACGTGTCAAAAGCTACCCTTCTGAATAAGATGGAAAGAGGTGCGTCTCCACTCAGCTTTAGATTGCTCTAAATGACCTGAATTCCTTTAAAAATCATGAATTCCTTTAGGTTAGAGGACTTGCTCAGGATCACATAAATAATTCCAGAATCAAAATTCAGATCTTCTGAGGCTACCTTCTAATGTATAAAGCTGTCTTCTCTTTTATTATTACAGAATTTGAGAGGTAGAAGGGATCTCAGTAGCTATTTAAAACAAGCCATATATCAAAGGAATCATCTTATAAGAGTCAAAAATCAACAGTTAGCATATTTTTGAAGACCTTTAAGGTTGGAAAACCCAGAACCTCTTAAAGCAACCTTTCCCACTGTGGGAATAGCTTGAATAGAGAACATTTTTTCCTTTCTATCTAGTCTAAATTGTGACTTCACGGATCTTGGTTCTGCCTACTGGGGCCAGATACGTTCCTCCTCTAAAGATATTCCCTTATAACCAGGCTATCAACTTTCTAAGCCACCATCTCTGAATAGAATAGAACTGCAGGCCCGTCTCAGTGGGCAGGCTGCTTGATCAAACTCTCCAAGCCCTCAACGTTTTCTGGGAGTTTCAGAGTGTGACCATCATCTACAATGAGTCTATTGGAATAAAAGTTGTGGGTAAGCCTAATTGCCAGTATGGAGTCTAGCCCAATCAAATACTGGGAAATTGCTAAAAAGTTGACAGAACTTAGCTCTCCAACAGAGGCAGCTTTTATGACTAGCAACCTTCTGAGCATCCTGCACTACTCAAGGGTGAAGGGATTACTCTGGATTCATAAAATTGTAGAATTTTCACACTGGGGGTGACCTCCGAGATCTGCTAAGAAATGTCATGGGGCTAGACTTGTTTTCAGATGTCCTCAGCTGCAATTTCAGCTCTTCCCTTTAATATCTATATGACTGAGCAAGAAAGAAAAAAAACAAAAACTTAAAGATCATCTAAGTCAAGCCAATTCCTTCCACAGATAACAGATTTGTCAGCAGCTCACATCTGCAGAACCAGGTGAGCCAGGAGGAGTATTTTAATGCTGAGGACTCAAGAAATGTGTTCCTTGAAACCATTAGGAGGGGGTTCTCCGAATCTGTTCTTCTCACCTCCACTCTTCCTGATTCCATCTACTCTTCACCCTCCATCAGCTTGATCTTCCTAATTTCTACTTCTGATCAGTGACTCAAAAGCCATCAGTGACTTCCTACCGCCTATCAAATAAAGGTCAAACTCAGTAGCCTGGCATCGAGCATCCTCCACAATTTCTCTCCAGTCATCCTTTCCACTCACATCTTATCCTGTTTTCCCCAAAGGTGCCTCACTCCAGCCAAAATAGATGATCTCTTCTTACTCTTATATTCACACAAATTCTACAGTTTTCATCCTCTAGCCTTTGATCATGCCGTTTTCTGTGGTGGAAATGTCTTCAGCCCTAGTCGATCCTCACAAAATATAGAGGCCAGCAACCTATGGTGAAAAAATTGAAGACCTTGGATGGAAGAGGGCTTGTGATTGGAAAACTCATCTCTGAAACTTACTAGTTTGGTGACTTTGGCCAGGTTGTCACCTATTTTATCTTCAGGCTCCTTAATTGTCTCAGGGAGGAAGGGAGAGAACATGGATCATAAAATGTTGGAAAATGATTATTAAAAGTTGTACTTACATTAAAAAAAGATGCTTAGTCCTTGGAAGGAAAATTACAGCAAATATGCACAGCATACTAAGAAGCAGAAACATCATTTTGCTGACAAGGGTCCAGATAGTCAAAGCTATTTTTTTTGTAGCAATGAATGGCTGTGAGAATTGGACTATAAGAAAATCTAGGGTCCTGGAGAAGACTTCTGATTGTCTCTTTGACAACGAGGATATCAAGTCAGTCAGCACTAAAAGAAAATAATTTAGACTATTCACTAGAAGGTCAATTACTGAAGCTGAAACTCTCACATGTTTTGGCCACAAAGGAAGAAGATAAGACTCATTGGAAAAGATTCTGATGTTGGGAAATATTGAAGTTTCAGTCAGAGAAGGAGACAACAGAGGATGAGACAGAAGTGTCAAGGAAGCAACAAGCATGAGCTCAAATAGATTTTGAGAGACAGGAGAGAACAGAAGAGCCTGGCATGGCCATGGAGTCTTAAAGAGGTGGATATGGCTGAACAACTAAACAACCGTGACATCTTCAGAGTTTAGGACTGTTCCTGGCACACAAAAGGGGCTTAATAAATATTTATTTGCCAAGTCACTTAACTTCTCTGTGCCTCAATTTTCTTGCCTATAAAATGGGAATAATATTTCTAGAGCCTACCTCACACAGGTTTTTGAGACTTGAATAATTTATATTAGATATTATATGAATTTTAAAGGACTATATAAATGTGAATTATCATCATTATCATTATTATTAAGAAATCTAGAAAACATAAATCAACTCAACAGTGTTATATACCAGGAAGACAAGAAATTGGAAAGATCTCTAGTCCTCAGACCAACTTTTTTTTTAAACCCTCACCTTCTGTCTTAGAACCAATAGTGTGTATTGGCTCTAAGGCAGAAGAATAGTAAAGGCTTGGCAATGGGGGTTAAGTGACTTGCCCAGGGTCACACAACTAGAAAATGTCTGAGGCCAGATTTGAACCTAGGTCCATCCATCTCTAAGTTTGACTCTCAATCCAATGAGCCACCCAGCTGCCCCTGAACCAACTTTTAATGATGTGCAGCAAATCCCAATGCCTAGGACTCAGTTTCCCTATTTGTAAAAAGATGTCATACCAGATGTTCTCTAAGTTTCTCTCTGAGTCCAAATGTCTAGGAAACTCAGTTCACTAGTTCTTGGTGTGAATTACATCCTGAGACAAGTTCTGAAAGAGTTAGAATGTCATTAGGTAGAAAGGCCTGTGAATCCTTATTCATTTTTACCCAATCTTCTATGTGAGATTCTGTCCTATCATTGATTCCAATAGGCTCCCATTTGGTATTGTTGGATATTCTGGGCTTTGTGAGATACGGGGCTGGACAGGATATTCATTAGCCAGAGTCAGTGGACATTAGGAATAATGTCAGTTTCAGTTATAATATGAAATCATCTAAAATTCATTTCTTGGTGAAATGAGTCTGAGGGCTAATTTGCAGCCACTTTGAGGATAGCATTCAGTTTTCAAAAGGAAATATGATTACCAGCGGCCTTAATATCAACCTAGAATGCCCCATGTGGCGGGGTACAATGGGGCGCCCTTCACCTCTTCCTCCAGAGCCCTAGATTGAAATGTTCACAGGAACTAACTAACTTGTATTTCCTTCTCCCTGGGGGAGAACAGATCACTGCAGCCACAGGCCCCAAATCCCTGCAGCCCAGCTCCTTGGTCTTCCTGAAATCTGATTAAATTAAATTAAAAGAAAAAAATGCTCTTACCATTTCATTATATTCTTTCTAGGCCCAGGATAATTTTCAATAATAATAACAATAATGAAGGTAATGATAATAAAACAAGAACACCCAAAATGCTGAGGTGAGGAGGTCCCTCTTATTTCATCTGCTCTCTCTATTCTGGTCAAAGAAATCAAAAAAGAGAAAATGTGGTATACTTTTCAGGCCAAAGTACATGTGGATAGAGTTGTTATCCTTGCCTGGCTTGCTAGTAACTCAGGGTTTGGGAGATGAGGGGGCCGAGTCAGGTGGGGGGACTTTTTTTTTGTATTTTTGTCCCAAATCTTAAAAATGCAGCCACTGGTTCCCTGGTTGCATTTGAAATCTCTCCTCCCAGCCCTTTCATTACACTAAGCCTTTCAACCTTAATGAGTGGTATTCACGTTCTGGATGATTTAAAGCCATGACCCAAAGATGCCTTGGCAGTACTTCTGCAAGATTAAGTCTTCCACGGTTCTGACTCTGAGGTTTGAAATGGGAACCATATGTGTCTGCCACTTGTAAGGCTTCATTTGTTGTTGGCAAGATTGGGGATGTTCCAAATTAAGACCTTCAAAAACTACCCTTTCTCTCAGTTTCCTCATTTGTAAACTTAGGGGAGAGGGGTAGGATGGACGGGGTGGGGGGGTCGGGGTATTGAAATAGATGGCTATTAAGGGAAGCCCCTTCTGGCTTTGGATTTATAATCCTATGACAAGTCACTGATCCTGAATAAGTAATCCTCAGCTCCTTTACCTGTAAAATGGGAGTATTGGATTAAATAACTTCCCAGATCCCTTTCAGCTCTAAATCTTTGCTCTTATGCCTATCACAAAGCTTATTTTATCTTTGAAGCTCTCATATTTGTGACAATTAGGTGGTTCAGTGCATAGAGTTCTGAGCCTGAAGTGAGGAAGTCCTGAGTTCAAATCTAGCCTCAGAAACTTACTAGCTATGTGACCCTGGACAAATCCCTTAATCCATCTATTTCATTTTCCCCAACTTTAAAATTAAGATAATTAATGGCACCTACTTCCCAATATTGTTGTGAGGATCAAATGACATAATATTTATAAAGGTACCTAACACATAGAAGGTACTTAGTAGAAGCTTATCTCCCCCTACCCTTCATAATTACCCTTTGGGTTCCTGAAAGCAAAACTTCCCAAAATTTTAGGGCTGGATGAAACCTGAGAAATCATTTAGTCCATTCCTTTAATTTTATAGAGGAAGAAACTGGATCACACATTGGGGAAAAATAGATTTTGACTCGTTTAATCATACAGCTTGAGAAGTAGACCAAAACAGGGAGTCATATTCTTGGATAGTGTTCTATAATTCAACAGTCTTTTCTCTAAACCACAAAGCATGAAATATTTGGTCCAGGTTCCCTTGCATAATAACTTCCTCCTTTCCTTATTTTTGCTAAAATGGAGGAAAACAGAAAATTAGAGCTGGAAGATACATTAGAACATAGAACTGTGTAACAGAGGGAAGATGATGAGATCTGTCCTTCCTAGGAGATTAGACAAAGCATGTCTCATTCCACTTTAAGATATGGAACTTTAGGAGCTCGTTTTGGCCATGTTGGCTCAGGAGTTGATATTGTATAATGATAAAAAAAATAAGTTTGATGACTCCAGAGTAGTTGAGGAGCTACTGATTATGTTTACAAAAATACTTCCCACAGATCTCTGTCTCTTTCCTTGGTGGCTTTGAGTAAGGCAAATGGTTTTGAATTCCTAAGTAGAGGAACACGACTTGCTTGATCCAGCCCAACAACTGAACTGCCTTACCCATTGGAAGCATCACAAGGATCTGACCCAGCAGAGCAGTGGAGGACTTATCCATCAATGATGTCCACTGTAGCAGTTTTCATGAGGACTCCAGAATGGAGGAAAAAGGCACTTGTGGGGCTAGGTAGGAGTCAGAAGGTATTCTTTTGCAAAATGGATTCTATACATCTGTAACTCAGTGCCTTTATACTTCAATCATGAGTCAGATCTCAGAGCGTGTAAACCTGAGGCAGTCGTGTTCCCCTGATTAAGGGGTTTTGCTTGCAACAAATATTCTCACTAGAGTAAATTATTTTCCAAACTCTTATGGAGTTCAACTGTTGGATTGATGATGGGGAATATCCAGAGGGGACTCAGAAGCTACAGTGATAGAAATCCAACAGAGTTACTTAGCCCCTAGTAGTACTCTTTGCTTTCTAGGAACCCAGTGTGCCAGGATGAGTGTAATTTGAAAGAGAAGCCTCAGAGAAGAAATAGGGCTACACCTAGAAGGGGTCTTAAAGAAGAAAGTTACCAAAAAG
Organism: Gracilinanus agilis; assembly: GCF_016433145.1. NCBI lineage: Eukaryota > Metazoa > Chordata > Mammalia > Didelphimorphia > Didelphidae > Gracilinanus > Gracilinanus agilis. The sequence continues at coordinate 17,858,945 of NC_058133.1, read as the reverse complement.
AATGTGAATTAAATTGAAAGAGACCTTAGAAATGAGAATATGAGAGCTTGAAGGGATCTTAGAATAGAGAATGCTGGCACATAGAAGACAGAATGTTAGAACTACAAGATCACTCCCAACATAGACTTTCAGAGCTAAAAGAAACAAAAACATAAAATGTTAGAACTAGAAAGAACATGCTGTTGAACCTAAGGAAAGGAAATAGTAGAGTAGAATTACTATTGGAGAAGATTCCTCTTCCCATAGTATTGAAATTATATTTTAAAAAAGGAGTGTCTAGGGTCTCAACAGGCTAGATGTTAAAGCTTGCCTAACCCTAAATGGAGCTCGAATATAGTGCTAACAAGGCTAATTTAATCCAACAAATAATTATTAAGTGCCTACTGTGTGCAGAGCACTTGTCTAGGAACTAGAGATACAAAAAACAATTTTTTAAAGATAGGCCCAACCTTATGATTACTATTAACAAAGATAAGTAAAATTCAAGGTCAAGTATGAAGGAGACAAAAATAGAGATCCCTAATAGGAAAAGAAGAGAGAAGCAGAATCATTTTCTCTTGCACTAAGGTAGGAAATGGAGGACCAGAGAGGAGAGAAAGCTAAAGTACTTTGCTTGGAAGAGAGAATATATGAAGAAGAGACATGTGAAGTCCAGAGAAATGGCTTAGCTGACTTTTAAGCACCAAGTTAAGGGTTCATATTTTATCCTAGCACTTACAGGGAGGTCCCAAGAGTTGGCTGCTATTGTGGTCCTGTTTTTGCTGTTTTTATTTTAAGACCAGTTTCCTAATAGGGTCAACTTGGCAGTTTCTAGTGCCTCCTGTCCCTCTTGCTGCCCCCTTCCAAAAAAAAAACACAAAAAACAAAGCAAAACCTCTTCTATTTATTTTATGCATATTTATTTGCATTCTATAGGTACTTGTGGTCCTCTTGAAAGAATGTAAGCCCCTTGAGGACAGGGACTTTCACTTTTGTCTTTGTATCTTCTGGCTACTTAGCAGGTGTTAATAAATGCTTATTGATCAGTTGATCCTTTGACTGATATGTATAGAAGATGGATCAGAGAAAGGAGAGACTAATCCCAGAAACCAGAAGACTTCTCTATGGCTGCATTTAAGAATTCTAAATCTATGAGTAAAAGAGATATCAGAGGCCCTCTAATCCAGCCCTTTCATTACAGACAGGGAGACCAGAGGCCCAAAGATCAAGTGACTTGTCCAAAGTCACCTAGATAATGCCAGAGATATCCTTTCCCTTCTTCTTGGATCTAAATTCCCAATCATTCCCTGCCTTTCCTTCATCTTATAATTAAGAGAATATTGTTTTAAGTCTCTCTGTATAGTCAATAAATAGTTTGCTTCTTTAATGAAAATATCTGTCATCTTAGCTCTAGTCCACATGTAGTAGAACTACATAAAATATATTAAGGTATATATGATATTATATATTTAACATTTTAAATATTTAATTTTATGCATGGTTAGCTATTTGGGCAAATAAATAGATATGTGTATACATAATGTGTATGTATTATATGTGTATGCATATGTACACATATGTTATATATAGAAATGTATTCATATATATATACATGCGCATACATATACATAAACTCTTGGAATCCAAATGGAGCTCTTAAATGACAGTAAGGTTGGGAGCTTTGTAAGGACCGCCTCCCTGAAAGAAGATTGCATCCCAGACAGCTCAGGCAGCCCATAGGCATTTTCTCACACTTTAGCAGTTGGTGTCTATAAGCCAACATTTGGTGCTAATGGGTGCCTGACAGCCTTAGGAGAGTCGAGGGGGCTTTCGACTGGTGTTTGGCGCCTTGCTCTCTGTGGCAAAAGCTCTTTGGCGAGAGCGCTTCCCTTCTAACCCTTCATAGCTTCTCCAAATTCTTGACATCCCTTTCTGAGCTGAGGAGACACGTCAGTGGCCCTGAGTCCATCCCACAACCCCCCACAAGGGAAGGATACCGGCAGGACTGCCCAGGAGGAAGAACGAAAATCTATGATGTTTTTGTTGGTCACAGCCTTGCTTCAACAAGTCCGTCTACAAACATGAACAACCCTTTAGGGGGTTTTGCCAGACCAAAGGGCTGGGGTGGGGGTGGGGGGACAAGAACACCAGCCAAATGTCAATTCCATTTTATTAACAGATATTTCAATAAACCTTTATTAAGCAGCTGGCCTGGTTAGCTAGTGAGAAGACAAAGTTAGATAGGATACGTACTTTGCTTGCATGCAACTTGCAATCTGATATCGGGAATGACTAACGGAACCTGGAGGAAAGTCAGGAGCGAAGATGAAGATGTTGCGCTTTGTAGGTACTTAATAGATGCGTGTTGAATTTGAGAGTGATTTCTCTGTAGGCAGCAATTGAAGCTTTGGTAGGTGGTGAAATACCCAAGGAAATGGATAAAAATAGGCGATGGTCTAGACCAGAAACTTCGATGTATGTGAAGAACTATGATATGAGAATGATCAGTCAATCGATCAGCCACTGGGTACTTATTAAACACCGTCTGTATGCAGAGTACTATGCTAAATGCTGGAGATATAAAGACAAACAAGAAGCTTACCAAGGGAAACAAGACACATATGTAAGTAGTTACAAAGTCTACACAAAGTAAACTCAAGGTATTTTGGGGATGGGGTTAGAGATTATTACAAGGAAAGATCTCCTCTAGGTGGTGGTGGGGGCTTGCCCTTTGGAAAAAATAGAGATTCTAAGAAGCAGGGATGGGAAGCGTAATTGAGGCATGAGAGAAAGGCTGTATGTACAAAGACATGGAGAGTTGGTGACAAAGGAAAGAGGATTGTAGTACTATAATAATAATAATAGTAATGACTATCATCTATTACTTATTAATAATAATGTATTATATATTTATGTATAATAACAGGTATATAATACATAATAATATAATATAATAATAACAACTTAGAAATGATGTAGAAATACCTGATATATTATTTGGTAATAATAACATATTATATGTTCACATAATAATTTATAAAGCAATATATAATAATATATCAGTATCTCATTATGATGATATATAATAGTATAATTGTGAATCCTAATATATAATTTATTAGTAATGACACAGTAATAATAATGACTAGCATGAAGTGCCTACTATATACCAGGCACTCTGTTGATGCTTTATAAATATTAACTTATTTTATTCTTATAATAATCTTTCAAGGTAGGTATTATTATCTCTATTTTGCAGTTTTGAGGAAACTGAGGCAAACAGAGGTAAATATTTTCCCAGGTTCATGTAGCTAGTAAGTATCTGAGGCCAAATTTGAACTCAGGTCTTCCTGATTTCATAGTCACTGTTCTATTCCCTGTGATATCCAACTTCCCCTCAGATCCCTGAAAAGTATTGAGAATTTGAGAAAAGATAGACTACAAAAAAAGACTTCATGAAAGAAGTGGTAATTGAGTTGGACCTTAAAGAAATAAGAAATAAATAAAATTATATAATCATGATTTTATTCTAATATAATATATTGTACATATAATATATATTTACATTTTTAAAGAATCATAGCAATTCTGTGAGTAATTCTGATATTATTATTGCTTTTTAAGAGATGGGAAAATAGAGACTTGGCATCACTTACTAGAAGTAAAATTTCTAGTAACAAACAGAACCAAGAGCAAGCATTTCCAAGCATGGAGACAGTCTGTACAAAGACAAAGAAAATGAAAGGTCAGAAGACAGTTGCAGCAAGCAGATCTAGTCTCGGACATTTCCTAACTGTGTGATCCTGGGCAAGTCACTTAACCCTGTTTTCCTTACTTTCCTCATCTAAAATGAGCTGGAGAAGGAAATGGCAAACCACTCCATTATCTTAGTTGTGTGACTCTGGGCAAGCCAACCTTGCTGGCCTCAGTTTTCTCATATGTAAAATTATTTGAAGAAGGAAATGCTAAACCACTGCAGGATCTTTGCCAAATGGATCAGGGAAAGTTGAACATGACTGAAATGAATGAACAACAACAATGGATAATGAATCATCAAAGAGACAGGAAGACCAGAGGTAAAATTTACTATAAAATGGGGATTATACAGCAGGAAGCATATTCCAGGCATATGGAATAGTCACTGCAATGACAAAGAGAGAGAAGATCTAATGTCCCACTTTATGAAGAAAAGAAGAAAGGCCAATGTAGTTAAATAAGAGATTATGGAAGGTGCCTTCACTTAGGTTACAGTATTCACCAACTCTATGAGATGGCAAAATGGCCATCATCATCCTAGTTTTACAACCATGAAACCAAAACTCAGAGAACATTAATCATTTTCTCAAGGTTGCATAACAAGCCAGTACTTGAATTGACAACTAGGCTGGTTTCAGTCATCACACATTATTCCTCTGCCATCTTCTTAACAGTGATCTTTCTCTTACTCTTGCTTTTCATGCCTGTTTATGAAATCATAATCAAATGAATATTGTCTCTACTGATGAAAAGATCATTTTATTCCATCCTCTCCCCATGTCTCCAGTCATGATCACTATCATTTTCCAGCCTGGAATTTCCCTTTCTAGCTACCACTTCTCTTCATGTGTTGCATCGTTTATTAGAATATAATAAATTCAAGAGTTCTGAGGAAGAGCACTGGACCTGCTTCCAGAACATCATTCACTATTGCCCCTTTCATCAGTCAGAGAAGCAATTCCTGGGAGAAGGGAGTCAACCATCCCACCCTGCTAAATACAAAATAACTTCCACTTACAAAGTCGCCTTAGATGAAGCATCAAGACACCCTGAGAGGGGGTGGCATATACCAGGCAAGTCAAACAACTGCCATCATCTCAACCATCACCTTAACTCAGAACCCAGTGGAGGTTGTCCAAGACCATGTACTCAAGAGCCTTGGGGAGAGTACAGCCACCTATTATAATGTTCATCCTGCTTGCAGACCAAGCCTTGCAGCTATCATTGAGAACAGTCACTGACTGAATGAATGTGACCTACTCTGTGCCTCTGTAGGTGCTATTGCTTCTTTAACAGCCACAGGTAATAAAGATCCAAGAAAGTAAGTTTTCATCAATAAAGGTTTTGGAATTGACAAATGGTTTAACATTAGAAACAGCAATGGTTTTATCAGTTGAAAAGGCATTAAAAAAATATTGCACTATCTACTTGGCTGCAGCACCCAAAGGACCGTGAGACCTTTCCATCTGATCTATGGTTTACTCTTCTTTATGCATTTTGTCTCTCCCATTAGAATGAGAATGATTGCCTTCCTATCCTGTATGTGAATACAGCTCTGCACATACTATGTCTTTTGTACATGGTAAGTGGATAATAAATTATTTTCATCCATTTATTCATTCCTTCAGTGAACCCTCCTGGTATGTATGTATATATGTATGTATAAAGTATGGTGCTCCTTTCAGTAGACCATATTGAAGTCACACTTCTATGAAAAAGAAATCAGCAAAACTGGCTCTATCCAATTGATTGTCTTTGGCTGTTAGGCCGAAACAAAGAAAACATGGTCACACATATGAATTAACTTCCTGGGAATTCCAAATGTTGCTCTTTTCAGGCTGGCTAATGAATTTGCACATCTGCGTTAGATAAACTGGCCAGGCAGCCAGTTTCAGGTATGTGTCACGGTCCGAGGGAGACATCTGCTTACTCTTTCTGGAGAACTGAAAAAACATCCCTTGGACCAATCTTCCCCTTACATAATAATAGAGTGCTGAAAGCCTGGAATTGAAGGATCTCCATTTGGTGCATTTGCCACATAAATAGCCTTTATGGAAATGGGAGTCTCCTGCTAGGTTTCTTTAAGCAAAAGAGACTCTTTTTAAACCCTTACCTTCCATCTTAAAATCAATACTCTGTATTGGTTCCAAGGCAGAAGAGAGGTAAGGACTAGGCAAAATGAAGGAGGAATGGGGGTTTAAAGGACTTTTCCAGGGCTACACAGCTAGGAAATGTCTGAGGCCAGATTTGGACACAGGACCTTCCATCTCTAGGCCTGACTCTCCATTACAGTGATAGGAACATAGAATGAATAATAGATGTTTTTGATCAATTTGTTGACTGTGCACCCCACACACATTAGAATGTAAGCTTCTTTGGGGGCAGGAGACAGTTGTCATACATATCTTCATATGGCCAGTGATTATCAAGGTCTCTGAAAACTAATAATTAACAAATGCATTCTTGTCAAATAGAACATGAGGCACCTCCTAGCCCTATTGATGAAGAAACTAGACCTTTGTTCCTCCTCACTTTGACAAGAACCAATGCCATCAGGGGGCGATGACTTGCCCAAGAAATGGATTTAAGTGAGGCTGAGTTGCACAATGTCATCAACCTCACTCTTTCTTCCAGAGTCATCCAAATTTAGTGGCAAGATAAAAGTCAAGGAGACTGGTGATGGTTTGAGATGCAGTGAATGACCTTGATTGACTTCTCCAGTATCTGACTAAGTGCTAGGCACTCCACAGTCCCTACTTCAATTGTTTTTGTGGCCATTGGACAAATTGTTCTTATCTGCCCATTCTGATAGAGGAACTCTTCACATGGCAAGGATAGACATCTTCCTAACTCATCAAGTTTGAGGGTTCTCAATTCCCCTTAACCTGGTTTAGCTTGTCTGCCCTCAAGAGGGCTTGCTGGGGTATGGCTGCTGTGCTTGAAGCCACAGGGAAGAGTTGACTGAAAGGCCGACCCCAAAAGTAGATCAGCAGCCATGAAAAGGGCTCAGTAGCCCCTATGCCAGAGATGTTAACACCATATAACCCTCCAAAACTCAACTAAACTAAATTAAAACGCAGAACCCAACTTCTTTGATTGTCAGCCCATCACAGAGTTCAAAGTTAGCTCACCAGTGTTCAGAATCAACTCTGAGCCTTCGTTCATTACTTGCTCCCATAACTTTAGTATTCAGTCCAGCCTGAAGTTCCACAGCATCTGTGCAGTACAGCACCTCTGTCCTTCATTACTGCAGACATAAAATAGCAATTTCCTGAAGGTACAGCATACTGAAAAGGTCATGGTACTTCTCAGCCCTACTACTATATCACCTAAGAAATATGAAGGACTAAAATCCAAATGCAGGAAATGGTCAGAAATTTAACTCATTCAGTCTTCCTTTTTTTGAATGGTGACCTTACATAAAGAAGCATGATGCCTAGGCTATTATTCTAGGTCAATGGAAAGATGTTGGTACCCTTGCCAATAATAGGAAAATTAGAAGAAAAGAGGGATTGGGGGGAAATATACTTTCCTTCCCACCCCCTCTCTTCTTATTCCCCTTTTATTTTTCTTTAAATGTATTAAATTTCCTCCCCCTCTCCCTTTCCCTCCCTTTCGATACTCCCTATCCCTCTCCCCTCCTTGGTTTTTCTCTCTCAACCTCCCTGCAAGGTAGGATAGAACTTTATACCCCAATAGATCTAATTGCTCTTCCCTCTCAGAATTGATTCCACTGAGAGTAAGCTTTAATATTACCTATTATCCTTCTCTTCTTATTATTATTTTTTAATTATTATTATTAAGGGAAGTATTCTTCCCTTCCCCCTCCCATGCATCTCTTGATGTGGCATAAATTATCCTATTTTTCTTCTTCCTTAAAGTTTCTCTTGGTGTCATCGTCTATTTCCACCCATCTTTTTTTAAACATATCATCTTAAACCACATAGTACCCTAGCCTCTACCTATTAATAATTCTTGTATCTAATGTGATAGTGAATACAGTTTATAAGAGTTAAAAAGATCATTTTTCCATATAGGAATATAAACAATTTGACCTTACTGAAGCTCTTACATTTTTTTTCTTCCACTCTTTCTTGTTTACCTTTTCATGTTTCTTTTGAATTTGCATTTATATATCAGATTTTCCATTTAGCGCTGGTCGTTTCTTTAGGAATACTTGGAAATCCTTTGTTTTGTTAAATGCCCATACTTTCCCCTAGAAGTATATAGTCAGTTTTGCTGGATAGGTGATCCTTAGTTGTGGACCCAATTTTCTTGCTCTTCTGAATATCATATCCTATGCCATGTGGTTTTTTAGTGTGGAGGCGACCAGATCCAGTGTAATTCTGACTGGTGCTCCCTGATATCTGAATTATCTCTCTGACTTCTTACAATATTGTCTCCTTGGCATTCCTGGGGGTTGTATTTTGAGTATTTATTTTATTTTTTAAATAATTTTTATTTTTTGGAAAAGTTATAATGGTTACATGATTTATGTTCTTAATTTCCCCTTCACCCCCTGACCTCCTCCCACCTCCCATAGCCGATGCGCATTTCCACTGGTTTTAACATGTGTCATCGATCCAGACCTATTTCCAAATTGTTGATAGTTGCATTGGTGTGGTAGTTTCGAGTCTACATCCCCAATCATGTCCGCATCAACCCATGTGTTCAAGCAGTTGCTTTTCTCCTGTGTTTCCACTCCCTTAGTTCTTCCTCTGAATGTGGGTGACATTCTTTTCCATAAATCCCTCAGAATTCACCTAGATCATGCATTGCTGCTAGTACAGAAGTCCATTACATTCACTTTTTTTTTTTATAACCCTTGTACTTCGGTGTATTGTCTCATAGGTGGAAGAGTGGTAAGGGTGGGCAATGGGGGTCAAGTGACTTACCCAGGGTCACACAGCTGGGAAGTGGCTGAGGCCAGGTTTGAACCTAGGACCTCCTGTCTCTAGGCCTGACTCTCACTCCACTGAGCTACCCAGCTGCCCCCCATTACATTCACTTTTACCACAGTGTATTGGACTCTGTGTACAATGTTCTTCCGGCTCTGCTCCTTTCACTCTGCATCAATTCCCGGAGGTCTTTCTAGTTTACATGGAATTCCTCCAGTTTATTATTCCTTTGAGAACAATAGAATTCCATCACCAGCATATACCACAAATTGTTCAACCATTCTCCAATTGAAGGATATACTCTCATTTTCCATTTTTTTTGCCACCACAAAAAGCACAGCTATAAATATTTTCTGTTTATCTATGATCTCTTTGGGTTACAAACCCAACAATGGTATGGCTGGATCAAAGGGCAGGCAATCTTTTATAGCCCTTTGATCATAGACCCAAATTGTCATCCAGAATGGTTGGATCAGTTCACAACTCCGCCACAATGCATTAATGTCCCAATTTTGCCACATCCCCTCCAACATTCATCACTCTCCCCTTCTTTCATTTAAGTCAATATACTAGGTATGAGGTGATACCTCAGCGTTGTTTTGATTTGCATTTCTCAAATTATTAGAGATTTAGAACACTTTATCATATACTTATTGATACTTTTGATTTCTTTATCTGAAAATTACCTATTCATGTCCCTTGCCCATTTATCAATTGGGGAATGGCTTGATTTTTTTATACAATTGGTTTAAATCCTTGTATATTTGATTAACTAGACCCCTGTCAGAGCTTTTTGTTATAAAGATTTTTCCCAATTTGTTGTTTCCCTTCTGATTTTGGTTGCAATGTTTTTGTTTGTACAAAAGCTTTTTAATTTAGTATAATCAAAATCATTTATTTTACATTTTGTAATTTTATCTAACTCTTGCTTGCTTTTAAAATCTTTCCTTTCCCAGACATCTGGCAAGTATACTATTCTGTGTTCACTTAATTTATTTATAGTTTCCCTCTTTATATTCAAGTCATTCACCCATTCTGAATTTATGTTGGTGTAGGGTGTGAGATGTTGATCTAAACCTAATCTCTCCCATATTGTTTTCCAATTTTCCCAGCAGTTTTTGTCAAATAGTGGATTTTTGTCCCAAAAGTTGGGTTCTTTGGGTTTATCATACACTGTCTTGCTGACGTCACTTAGCCCAATTCTATTCCACTGATCCTCCCTTCTATCTCTTAGCCAGTACCATATTGTTTTGATGACCTCTGCTTTATAGTATAGTTAAATATCTGATACTGTTAGGCCACCTTCCTTCTAGTTTTTTTTTTCATTATTTCCCTTGATATTCTTGATCTTTTGTTCTTCCAAATGAACTTTGTTATAGTTTTTTTTTTTT